>NC_138747.1:22048253-22648253 GCF_965113295.1 Leuciscus leuciscus | reverse complement strand
AAACAGTTGTTACTGTAATAACAGTCAGCAGTGCAAATGAACATTATAGTATTGCAAATAACAAAATGGAGGCAGGTGTGAGGAGGGAGAGGAGAGTCAATCAGTATATGAGGGGAGTGGGATCAATGAGGGTTAGAGTTTAATAAAGAGACAGCTCTGGGGAAAAAACTGTTCTTTAGTCTGCTGGTCCTGGTCCGGAGGCACCTGAAACGCCTGCCGGAGGGCAGGAGAGAAAACAGTCTGTGGGCTGGGTGAGAGGAGTCCTTAAGGATGCTGCGAGCTCGATGCAGACAGCGTTTCCTCTGGATGTGCTCGATGGCAGGTAGTGGAGTCCCAGTGATGCGCTGGGCGGTTTTCACCACCCGCTGCAGTGCCTTGCGCTCTGCAACAGAACAGCTCCCATACCACACTGTAGCACAGTTGGTCAGGATGCTTTCTATTGCACAGCGATAGAAGTTCACCAGGATAGTGGAGGAAAGCTGATTCTTCCTCAGTGTCCTCAGGAAGAAAAGGCGCTGGTGAGCCTTCTTGACCAGGCTGGAGGTGTTGGTTGTCCAGGTCATGTCCGCCGAGATGTGGATCCCCAGGAACTTGAAACTGGAGACACGCTCAACAGCCATTCCATTGATGTGGATGGTGTCGTGTGTGCCTCTTGACACTTTCCTGAAGTCCACGATGAGCTCCTTCGTTTTGGTGGTGTTGAGGAGCTGGTTATTTTCGGTGCACCATGTGGCCAGGTGCTTGATCTCCTCCCTATAGGCAGTCTCATCGTTGTTGCTGATGAGACCAATCACCGTAGTGTCGTCCGCAAACTTGACGATGGAATTAGATCCGTACACAGGCTTGCAGTCGGAGGTGAAGAGGGAGTAGAGGAACGGGCTTAGCACACAGCCCTGTGGTACACCAGTGTTGAGTGTGATGGATGTGGAGCAGTTGGAGCCTGATCGAACATTCTGGGGTCTGTTGGTCAAGAAGTCCAAAATCCAGTTGCACATGGAGGTGTTGAAGCCCAGGTCTCCAAGTTTGGCTATTAACTTAGTTGGGATGACAGTGTTGAATGCTGAGCTGAAGTCAACAAACAGCATGCGTGCATAAGTGTTCTTATTGTCCAGATGTGTGAGCACAGAGTGCAGTGCCATGGAGACTGCATCCTCTGTGCTCCTATTGCTACGGTAGGCAAACTGGTGTGAGTCCAATGTGGATGGTAGAGAGTCTTTTAGGTGTGCCAGGACCAGCCGCTCAAAGCACTTCATTACGATGGGTGTGAGTGCTACAGGGCGGTAGTCATTAAGGCACTTCGGGCTGGAGTGTTTTGGCACTGGCACAATGGAAGTGCATTTAAAGCATGTTGGTACAGCTGCTTGGGCAAGAGACAGGTTGAAAATGTCTGTAAAAACCCCAGCGAGCTGCTCCGCACATGCCCTGAGTACGCGTCCAGGGATGTTGTCTGGTCCAGCAGCCTTGTGCGCGCTGATCCTGCTCAGTGCATTGCAGACATCTGTGGAGGAGAGTGTGATCGGTGGGTGGTCAGCTGAGGATTTGAGCTTGGTGGCAGTTTCTCTGTTGTCTCTTTCAAAGCGAGCATAAAAGTCATTTAGCTCGTTCAGGAAGTTGACATCAGTGGCTGCGGGGGTGGAGTGAGAGGGTTTGTAGTCACTGATGGCCTGAATGCCCTGCCACATGCGCCGAGGGTCAGCGTTGGAAAAGTGTCCCTCTATCTTAAGCTTGTAGCAGTGCTTGGCCTCTTTGATGCCCCTTTTCAGATTTGCTCTGGATGTGCTATAGGCTTGTGCATCTCCTGATCTGAAGGCAGTATTGCGTGTCTTCAATAGGAGTCGCACTTCCCTGTTCATCCATGGCTTCTGATTTGGGTATGTGGTGATCTGCTTCTGGGTTGTAACACTGTCAATGGTGGTATTAATATAATCCAGTACAGAGGAGGTGTAGCAGTCAATGTCCGTGTGAGAGCCACTGGTGGCTTGAGAAGCAAACATACTCCAGTCTGTGTGTAGAAACCTTTCCTGGAGTGAGAAATCTGCCCCCGCAGGCCACACCTTGATGGTCTTCACTGATGGCTTCACGCGATTGATCAGAGGTGCATATTTGGGGGTGAGGAACAAAGAAAGGTGATCTGACTGTCCCAAGTGGGGGAGGGGTGTCGCGACGTAAGCTTCAGCCATGTTTGTGTAAACATGGTCTAAGGTTTTGTTTCCTCTGGTGTGACAGGAAACATGCTGGTGAAATTTCGGTAGCACAGACTTTAAGTTTGAATGATTAAAATCACCCGCAACAATAAACGCAGCTTCCGGGTGAACGGTCTGTTGTTTACTGATGGCTGCGTGAAGTTCTTTCATAGCAAACTTGGCATCAGCATCCGGGGGAATATAGGCTGCAGTTATAATAGTGGAAGTGAACTCCCGCGGTAGATAAAACGGTCTACATTTAACCATGAGAAACTCAAGGTTAGCTGAACAATGTCTCCCAACAATAGCAGAGTTTTTGTTGATCTAGAAAAATATGGGACAGTGATCAGCCACATCAATGCACAGGACACCAGATTTCATAGTCTTATTATACACATTAGTAAAAATATTATCTATACGAGTTGCTGAGGTATTAGTCACTCTGGTGGGAACTGAAATCATAGGATTAAAGCTATAAGAATACATAGTATCAGTAAATTCTTTAATTAACATATTTCCCTGACTATTTTCAATATTAATGTTAAAGTCACCCATTATGTAACAATTTTTCCTTTCATTAGAAATGATATCCAGTACATTTGAGATGTCTGTAATAAATGCAGATAGGTCACAATTAGGTGGTCTATAGATACATAAAATTATTACTAATTTAGTTTCTACTGCTACTACTTCCGAAGAAGAATTAAAAAGCTTTTCAAAGTCACATCTTTCTTTATAATGTAGACTAGAATTGATAAACAGAGAAACCCCTCCACCCACCCTTCCCTCTCTACATCTAAAAATATGTTTGTAATCTTCTAAATGAAAATTCCCAGCTGTTTTGTCAGTCAGCCATGTTTCAGTAAGCCCTATCACATTAAAGGTATAATTTAAATTTTCAAGGCAAGTGGATAAACCCTCAAAGTTTTTAGACAAACTACGAACATTAATATGAAGGAAAGAAAGATCATTTCCAGTACTAAGAGAATTTATCAAAGTTTTAAAAGTACTTTCACAATAGTATTCAGAGGTGCCAAAATAATTCTGTTGTATTTGGAGAATATTGTTTCGGTCTGGATCAGGAGAAATCATCATGCATGTGGACTAGATCAAAATAAATCGTCATGCATGTACATAGGAGGAATTATTTGAACTTCACTGGTAGTTGCCATCTGATGTTATTGACGGGGTTTAACTATGAGCCGATCATAGCAAATAACAGCAAAGTTTCCCCTCTCTCTGGCCTCCTTCATAGCTGGAAACAGTTCGGCCCTCTTCTTCCTAATGCGATCAGAAAAATCTTCATTAACATAGACACCAGTGTTTTTGAGATGAGCTTTCGCCTTTGTGAGAATAAGTTCTTTGTCCTTGTAGCGTAGAAATTTTACAACAATTGGTCTTGGTTTTGTGGTTATTTGCTGTTTCAAGTTTCCAATACGATGAGCTCTTTCAATTTCAATACATTTCGGATCAATTTTAAGCTTGTCATTAAAAAATTCCCTCACCTTCTTCTCAGAGTCTGGCCACGATTCAAATGCGTTATCCTGGGTTAAGCCATCAATTATCAGATTATTTCTGCGACTCTGATTATCAAGGGAATCAATTTTTAAGGCAAGATCGTTCACTTCAGAGTTAGTGCACAGTGAGGACAGTTGCTGCAATTGAGATTCAAATGAATCCGCCTTCTTCTCTATTGCCCTAAGATCGTCAATTTGAGCTTGAGAGAACTGAAGGCTGGTCTTCACCTCCTGCACATCTTTAATGATCCCATCAATTCTAGTGTTTACAGAATCAAGCATTGTTTTTGTAAAAGACAAGAAGCTTGATTCTTGTCTATCGAGCATATTAATGTAAAATTTCCTTTGTTCTTCCAACATATCTTTCAAAATGTCCATAGTAACATAGTCTTCTTCATTATGAAGTGCTTTCTTACTGCTACTTCGTGACATGATTACCTGTTTTGTTGGATTATTGTGGATTGTAGAAAGGCCAGAGGCCTGGCCAGGTGATCCACTCAGGCAAAATCACTCAATAGGAGGAAGGCCAAGGCTGATTATGATCCGTCAAATATCAGCTCTTTCAAAAACCATCCAATCCTTTGAGTTCAGTAATCCTGTTTCCTCTGGCTGAATACACAATCCCTCCTTGGGCACGTTGTCACGTTGCACGCTCCTCAAACACAAGCGTTCGGGTCAATGTCGAATCAACACAAACATCACAGTATCGATCGCACCGTTTCCAGGTTATTCTCGAAGATCTCCCGCGCCTCCTCCTGTAATTAATACTCAGTTATTATCAATGATGGAAACAGTTGTGCTGTTTAATATATTTTTTTGGAATACTTTTTTCAGGATTCATTGATGAGTAAAACTAACAGCATTTATTCATTAAAACAGCATTTATTCAAAATAAAAACATTTCTAACAATATAAATCGTTACCATCACCTTTTATCAATTTAACGCATCCTTGTTGAATTAAAGTACTAATTTCTTAAAAAAAAAAAGTTATTGTTCCCAAACTTTTGAACGGTAGTGTATATTGTTACAAAAGATTTCTATTCTAAATAAATACAGTTCTTTTTAACTTTTTATTCATCAAATAATCCTGAAAAAAGTATCTCAGGTTATAAAAAAAATATTAAGCAGCACAACTGTTTCCAACATTGATCATAAATCATCATATTAGAATGATTTCTGAAGGATCATAAGACACCAAAGACTGGAGTACTTGCTGATGAAAATTCAGCTTTGCATCACAAAAATAAATTACATTTTAAAGTATATTAAAAAAGAGAACCATTATTTTAAATTGTAATAATATTTCATAATATTACAGTTTTTTTTTTTGTTGTTGTTTTTTTTTAACTGCAGGCTTGATGAGCATAAGAGACTTCTTTCAAAAACATTAACAATAGTAATGTTTCCAAACTTTTGACTGGTACTGTATATACACTCACCTAAAGGATTATTAGGAACACCTGTTCAATTTCTCATTAACCCTCTGGGGTCTAAGGTGTTTTTGGGGTCCTTGAGATGTTCTGACATGCCCTGACCTTTGTGCTTTTTTCAGTTGCTTATAAACATATTAATGGCAAAGGTGTAATTACACTCCATTTAGCACAAACAGGGCTACCATAATATGTGAGCAACATGAATGTACATGTTTATATTTTTGAGAGAATAATGTTTATGCATGGTTATTGAAAAAACTAAAAACTAAAGTTTCTGAAATAAGGCCACAAAACACATACTAAATATGTGTCAATAAGACTTTTGACTAATGGATGTTGTCGCCTAGAGTTTTTTTTCAAAATGATGTGAAAATCATCCTCCCTAATCATTCACATAAAACAATATGTTTTATTTAAATTTAAATTTTGCAAAACACTTTCTGTTTGGAAAGGCAATATGCGGATGGGGCGTCAACGATCCAACACCATCATGAATATTTAGTGGTTCGCACCTGAGGAGACAATGGGGCCTGCATACTTAATGAGCCATTCATTCAGGTGTGTCACTGAGCCACAAGAAAAAATGCAAGAGCTATATATATATATATATATATATATATATATATATATATATATATATATATATATATATATATTCTACCAAATTGGAAGCATCTCATTTATTTATTCATTTTCCAAAAATTGTGCTTGCAAATTGTATAATATCCAAGGAAAACATGTCTAGTAATTGTGCAGTTAATTCTCATATTTTCAGTTTTGGAATATGTATCCTCTCCCCAAATTTGTCACTAATAAAACACAATAAAAATTATTTAAAGAAAAGGCTTTTTAGGGATATTTACCTTTTAATAGTTTGTTTACATCTACCTTGTAAATATTTTTTTTTTATTAAAAAGGTTACAATTACAACAACAATTCAAGTGTAATCTTTCTTTGTAAAAACTAAAGTATACATTTTATCATACATATTTCAAAGTTAAGGATTTGATTGATTATTTGATTACTTTATTTTTGACAAAACATAGGTCTTTCGTTTATATAAGAAATATACATCTTAATTTGCAGTTTAATACGTTGCTTATACAAATACATTTTATTTCAACATATTTCAGTCGATTTTTACTCATCTCAGTATAGCAATACAGTTTGCTAAAAGCGGATCATTCATTCACACACAGAAATGCGATTCAAATTTAAACCGTCTTTTTGCGAGTTGTGGTAAACAGCGCATCTCTGCCGTTCATTCATTCACACACAGAAACGCGATTCACTTGAGAATGAAAAAAACTTACTACAGTATTCTCAGGATCCGTTGCTCCATTATTTGTATTTGGTTATACACCACCACCACAGTGGTAACAAGGCATGATGGATCCATGTTCTCATTCTGTTTACGCCAAATTCTGACTCTACCATCTGAATGTCTCAACAGAAATCGAGACTCATCAGACCAGGCAACATTTTTCCAGTCTTCAACTGTCCAATTTTGGTGAGCTCGTGCAAATTGTAGCCTCTTTTTCCTATTTGTAGTGGAGATGAGTGGTACCCGGTGGGGTCTTCTGCTGTTGTAGCCCATTCGCCTCAAGGTTGTGCGTGTTGTGGCTTCACAAATGCTTTGCTGCATACCTCGGTTGTAACAAGTGGTTGTTTCAGTCAAAGTTGCTCTTCTATCAGCTTGAATCAGTTGGCCCATTCTCCTCTGACCTCTAGCATCAACAAGGCATTTTCGCCCACAGGACTGCTGCATACTGGATGTTTTTCCCTTTTCACACCATTCTTTGTAAACCCTAGAAATGGTTGTGCGTGAAAATCCCAGTTACTGAGCAGATTGTGAAATACTCAGACCGGCCCGTCTGGCACCAACAACCATGCCACGCTCAAAATGGCTTAAATCACCTTTCTTTCCCATTCTGACATTCAGTTTGGAGTTCAGGAGATTGTCTTGACCAGGACCACACCCCTAAATGCATTGAAGCAACTGCCATGTGATTGGCTGATTAGATAATTGCATTAATGAGAAATTGAACAGGTGTTCCTAATAATTCTTTAGGTGAGTGTGTGTGTGTGTGTGTATATATATATATATATATATATATATATATACTGTAGTGTTGTCAAAAGACCCGGTACTTCGGTACCAAGTCGGTACAAATTTTTTTTTTAAACGTCACGGTACCAGGTTTTCTCAAACCCGGTACTTGATACGCGTGCATGCCCGAAGCGCGTGCAGTTGCATCCTCTTCATAAAAGCGCTGATGGCGATCGGCGGTGCTGTTGCTGATGTGGTGCTGATGTTTTTGCGCGTGCAGATACGTTATTTCAAATGGCGCGCGGCAAGCGCGCTCATAATAGAAGCGGCGCGCTCGCTTTTCCATGTGCGTTCACGGATGTATAGCAACGACAGACGCCACGGGAGTACAAACGCTTGTGCGAACTGCGCTCTCCATGACGACGAGGAAGTGTGACATAGGCAGTGTTGGGGGTAACGAGTTACAAAGTAACGGATTACAGTAACGATATTACTTTTTTGGGTAACGAAATAAAGTAACGCATTACACTAAAAATATCGGTAACTACACTACTTTACTAGACTATAGGAACGCGTTTTCCTGCGTTACCCAATTCGTGTTTGCCTGCGTGTAAAGCTCTGATCTGTTTGTGCTGCGTGCATGTCTGTCTGTGTGTGTGTGTGTGTGTGTGTGCGCGCGCGCGGCACCGTTGTCATAGAGATCGATTTGAGTGACGTAGCTGCTGGTGCGAAGGGGAGCGGGAAATGGAGACGGAGTAGACGGACAGGGGGTTTCGGCCAGTGGCGATATTCACATTTCTTTCAGTTTATTGCTCGAAAGGACCAAAATATTCGCGTGAAATGCACTTTATATGCTCAGGCAGCAAGTACTGGCCATCGGGACTACCGGGAGATTCCCAGTGGGCTGACGTGCCTTTTGGGTCGACATCTCAAATTTTTTTTTTTTTTTTTTTTAACGGACCATAAAACTCGTACATCGGCGGCCCATTCGTTTTGCTTAATTGGCGGCGCTGGGTTAAGTAAGTGCGTGCCGGTGTAATGCATTAGTTAAAAAAAGTATTCGTCAGTTTTTTTTTTTCCTGATAGCTGACCGGCCCATGAAACACCTTGGCCCATTGGATCTTTTCTTGATTGACACTGGGCTGGTCCAATCACATCTTTAAACACCTCCCCCTTTGGGCTTTGAGCGAGCGTACAAGTGTTTCAGTGTGTATCTGTCAAAATAGTCTGAGAGATGGAGAAGAAACGCAAGGAATGTGCAGAGAAAATTAGCGTGAAAAATAGACACAGACCCTTCAAGCAGACACTGTAAACTGTGTCAAAATGTTTTCTGCAGCAGCAGGACCTTCATCAGCTCCCGTGGCTGATGATGAGGATCAGGACAGACATGAGAAAGTGTAGAGCCTGCGGTAAGCAGAACTAACAGTTACTTTCAAAACACTTAGGCTATCCCATACACAAAATAAATACATTTTAAATATATTTTCAGAGTATATTTTGGAATATATGCAAATATTTGAAATTGGCCCAATAAATATATTTCACACCATATTATATCACATCATATATTTTTGTTATATTTCAGAATATATTTCAATGTACTTTTTTTCTGTATGGGTCCCCAAAAGTGTCAAAATATATGTGGCATATATTCCAAATACATTGAAATATATTCTGAAATATAACAAAAATATATGATGTTAAGTGTGAAATATATTTATTGGGCCAATTTCAAATATTTGCATATATTCCAAAATATACTCTGAAAATATATTTCAAATATATTTATTTTGTGTATGGGATGTCATGAGTGTAGGAACCCATTACCCAGTAACACATTATTTCCACATCTGCATAGTTGACGATTACCGTAATTTACTATAAATTTAATGAGACGCGTTTGTAAACCATGTTTTCCATCAAAATAAAAGATCATGTGCTTATATCTCTTTCAAGTATAGAAATTAGTACAAAACTAATTATGAAAGTTTCCTTTATTTTTCAGTGCATTTGTTTTACAATATATGCATATTAGTGTGCTATTATTATTATGGCCAAAATGCCAGGGCCGATTTTTTTTTGTCCCAGTCCAGCCCTGATTATGTGTCTACCACCGCAGACATTTGTCCTTTATCCTGTTGTCTGTGGATTTTACAGTGAGGCATATTTCTTTGTGCAGACATGGATATTGTTCTTTCATATGGTTTTACATGCCATTTTGTATAGGCTACATTTATAAACACTATGCGGACAGGCTAAGTGATGATAGGGCTATGATTTTTGTCCGTATCTACAGGGTAAATTAAGAAATGGGAAAGTAAAGTAATAAGTAGTGAAGTTACTTTTCAAATGCAGTAACTAGTAAAGTAATCTCATTACAATTTACAGAAGTAACTAGTAACTAGTAACTAATTACTTTTTTTGAGTAACTACCCCAACACTGGACATAGGCCTATTAATTGATTTCTAGCCCTTGCATTAGCTTTACTACTAGATATGGAGATGAGAAATAAAAAGCCGTCATTAATATCAGTCCGTCAGAAAAGCAGTTATAGTCTTATTCTTGGCTGGATAACTCTTAGCAGGTTTAAAAAGCCCTTTTAAAGTTAAATATGAATACAGTTTTGGATTAAATAAAAGTATAGTCAAGTCAAATAAAATATATTTTATCTCCTGTATAGTTTGGTAATGCTACATTAAGATACCATTCATTAACATCACTTAATGCGTTATCTAACATAACACATTGAGTGAACAATATATTTTTACAACATTAATTAATGTTTGTGAATGTTATTTAATACAAAACACTTGATTGGTCATGTTTGTTCACTTCATTCATTGTGCATTAAATAATGTTAACAGAAATAATGTTAACTTTTGATTTTAAAAATGTATTTTTAAATGAACCCCTAAAGGAGAATAATTGCAACAGTATATAACTATTGTAATTAACTATTTGTTAGGTCATTTTATCTAATGTTATCTAACAAATGGAATCTTATTGTAAAGTGTTTTTAATACTACAGTTTCCATCTTTGTGATATACACTTTAATATAATTATGTAAATTTAATCTAAATTAAGCTTTGGTACCGAAATTGGTACCGAGAACCGTGGATTTTCACTGGTATCGGTACCGAATACTGAAATTTTGGTACCGTGACAACACTAATATACTGTATATATTATAGTTGACAAAGGTCCAACTGAAGGTTACAACAACTGATTGACAAGACAACAAATTAAGACAACTAACTAATTTTTAAACTAATTTTTAATACAACAATAATTCCAGTGGTTTGTTTTTCTCCTTTTAGCGGTACAGTACGTCATATGGGTCTCCAGTAGGTCACAGAATGCAAGACACTTATGATAGGTTGAGTGTAATGGTAAGCATTATTATGTGCCGCCCTGTAGCAGCAACAGAAATGTACCCAATGTGAATCTATATGACCTGTAGCCTGTCTTTAAAACACATCAATTATGTAAATTTTTATTTGTGCCGGCCTGCATGAGTCAAGTCAAGTCACCTTTATTTATATAGTGCTTTTTAGAATGCAGATTGTTTCAAAGCAGCTTTACAATGATAACAGGAAAATAATGCAACAAAGTTTGTTTCTAGAAGAAAATAGCGTCATTGTCCAGCTTAAGTCAGTTCAGTGATGGTTAATTTTTGTTGTAAAAAAGTTATTAATTTAGTTAATTTATATACAGTATATAGCCGCTCTTGAGAAAATCGTGATGTCATCGTCCAGCTCAGTTCAGTTCTCATTTAATGGTGTCAATGCAGGCAGATCAATAATCTTATTGAATATTAAATGTCCCCAACTAAGCTGTCCAAAAGCCAAGGCAACAGTGGCAAGGAACCAAAACTCCATCAGGTGACAGAATGGAGAAAAAAACCTTGGGAGAAACAGGCTCAGTCGGGGGGCCAGTTCTCCTCTGGCCAATGAACAAACAGTGTATGAGTATGATTCAGCCAGCATTACAGGTTGCAAGTCAGATTGGATCAGAACATTCGGAGCATGATGGCGCCGTTGTGTGTGGCACGCCGTCTGCTGCTGTCGTCTGTGTATTTTAATACGTTCATATCCATGTGGTTGTTGCTGTTATGGGGACAAATTGCATCAACACTGTTAGTATACGACCGGCAAATACTTTTAAATTTGCGTATATCCACCGAAGCACTACAGGATCAAACACCTTCGCGATACTCACCTCCTCCTTTTCTGGCGGAGATACCGGTGTGGCTACATCGATTACCACCATACTATGCCCCGGTGAACAGACGTCGGAAGAGACGGGGTAAACGTGGCGGTGTGGCCGTCAAGCTCAAGATCCTGCTGCAGGCAAGCAGTAAGCTGAACACTAGGATCGATCGACTCAGCAAGGAAGGTGATAGTAACCGCTCCTACGCTTGGCGCTCAAGTTTAGACGCCTATGCTTGGAATATACCTATTCTACCCAGCATGGGAGATCAATGGCCCAGACACCGCTCGCCTCATCTTCGCCGTCGCGGCGTTTCGGCTCATCTGCTTAGACCGCTGCGCAGAGCGTCGCGACAGATGGAAGATTCTTTGCAGCTAAGGATGGCCCTGATTAACGCGAGGTCGGTGGTAAATAAGACTTTTATTATCAGAGATTTTTTTACTGCGCGATCATTAGACTTTCTATTCATCACTGAAACATGGCTTTCAAATGGAGACTTAACTCCGTTTTCGGAGCTGCTACCGCCCAAATGTAAATACCGAAATTCACCCCGCTCTGTGAAGAGGGGGGGGCGGTTTGGCTACTATTTTTAAAGACTGTTTTCAATGTCGGACTATACAAAGAACTGCTTACAACAGCTTCGAACTACAGCTGCTAATGCTGGACTCTAATTCTCCTATTGCTGTTGCTGTGGTCTATAGGCCCCCAAAGCCACATAAAGATTTTATGAGTGATTTTGCTGACTTTTTAGGAGGTATTATGTCAAATTTTGAGAAATTTTTAATTATGGGAGATTTTAATATTCATATGTTGCCCACAAAACTCATTTGTCAAAGACTTTATAAATTTAACAGAAGATTTTGACTTAGTGCAGCTGGTTACAAGACCTACACATATAAAGGGGCACACCCTTGATCTTATTCTGTCCCATGGGATACTGCTGAGTGAAATTGAGATAGTTACATAGTAACATAGTTTCTCTGATCCTAATCCCATCACATTCAGTATGCCTCTAGCACTTAACACTATAAATCTTTGTAAAACTGGCGTGAAGACACGGAGAATCACTGATGCTACCTCTACTACCTTTGCTGAAGCTTTTGAGGAGCTCTTTGATTATCCTGAATTTGCTTCACCAGAACTGAACCCGGATGAACTACTTTATCATTTGGATTCTATCTGCAGTACTATTTTAGATGATATAGCGCCATTGAGAATAAAACACCAAAAATCCATCTCTGAGCCCTGGTTGAATAATACTACTCGAACCCTGAGACAGACATGCAGAAGGGCCGAGAGGAAATGGAAAAAAGACAAATTACAGATCTCTTATGAGATGCTTAAAGAATCTCTTTTTAAATATCAAAATGAGTTGAGAGTGGCCAAATCAAAGTATTTCTCTACCCTTATAGATAAGAACCACAATAATCCCAGAGTTCTTTTTAATATTATCAATACTGTTACAAATCCAGTTGTGTCCATCTACCCGAGTGAGTCAGTGGCTATGTGTGAGAGGTTCTGCAAGTTTTTCATAGACAAGATAGCTGGAATTAGAAATAACATGCAATTGATCACTGGTAATCCTGCAGGTCAGTTAAATTACACCGGCAGTTTATACCAATCACTATGACTTTTTTAAATGACACGGTGAAGCAGTTAAAACCTACAGGATCACCATTAGACGCTATCCCAGCACGACTATTTAAAAAAGTGTTCAATGTAGTGAGTACGACACTCCTACACTTTGTAAATAAATGCCTTGAGTTGGGAGTTGTCCCTGAGCGTTTAAAACATGCGCCAGTGCAACCCATACTAAAGAGGCCAAATTTAGACTCATCTAATCTATTACATTTTAGACCTATTTCACATCTCCCATTTTTAACAAAAATTTTAGATAAAGTAGTTCTATGTCAGCGTGAAACTTTTTTGAACGAAAACAAAATTTTTGATATATTTCAATCTGGTTTTAAAAAATTTCACTCTACGGAAACGGCGCTTGTTAAAGTGCTCAATGACATTTTTCTAGCCACTGACTCTGGAGATTCGGTAGCATTGATACTCCTGGATTTAAGTGCTGCATTTGACACGGTAGACCATAATGTCCTGCTATCTCGGTTAGAACACATAGTGGGCATTAGAGGCCCAGTCTTACATTGGTTTCAGTCTTATCTTACAAACAGGAGTTTTTCAGTCAACATTAGTAACTACCGATCTACATCAGTAAAGTTAACATGTGGAATTCCTCAAGGCTCCACACTGGCTCCGATGCTGTTTTCTTTATACATGCTTCCTTTGAGTACTATTTTTAGAAAATATGACTTGAGTTATCATTGTTATGCAGACGACACACAAATGTATTTTCCTCTTAACCATGGAAAGAATCTAGAAGAGATGGCTGATTGCCTTGAGGATGTGAAAGCATGGATGTCGCAAATTTTTTTAAGTTTGAATGAGGAAAAGACTGAGGTTATAGTGTTTACACCTTCGAGTTTACATGATACAACAAATATAAATCTTGGTACCTTGACACCATATGTGAAGCCATAATTATCAATCAAGTGGTAAAATCAAGCTTCTACCAGCTACGAACCCTGGTAAAAATTAAGTCTATACTCTCAGTCTCTAACTTCGAAAAAGTTATACATGCTTTTATCTCTACAAGGCTGGACTATTGTAATTCGCTCTATGTGGGGATCAGTGAATCATCCATTAACCACCTTCAAATAGTCCAGAATGCCGCTGCAAGAGTTCTGAAAGGAACTCGAAAACGAGATCATATAACTCCTGTCCTTAAGTCACTTCATTGGCTGCCAGTGCGCCATAGAATCACTTTTAAAGTTTTACTTCTAGTCATTACATGGGATGGCTCCATCATACCTGACGGACCTACTGACTGTTCATCAACCATCAAGAGCTCTTAGGTCTGCGAACCTAGGCCTTCTGGTGGTTCCGAGAACAAAACTTAAGACTAGAGGAGACAGGGCTTTTTCTAGTGCCGCTCCTAGACTCTGGAACAGCCTCCCTCATGAAATCAGAGCTGCACCAACCCTGTGCATCTTTAAAGTGAGGTTAAAGACATTTTTATTTGATCTGTCATATGCAAATTGAATGTTGAAGCAACTGTCCTGTTGTTGTCTTTGTATTGTATTGCATAATGTTTTTTTTTGTTTTTTTTTCTCTGTACAGCACTTTGGTCAACGGAAGTTGTGTTTATTTGTGCTTTATAAATAAACTGATTGATTGAAACTGATTGAACATTCAGAATATTTATCCAGTTCCATCTGGTTGAAGATCGGATTCATCACGCCGGTATGGAGACGAGTTTGTTGAGGATCAGTGTCGATGGCTGTCGTGTCGATGAGGCCTTCACAGGGGAGAGTCTAGTTGACACAATCTCGGCTGACACTTTAGGGATGCGTTGTGGTCTTGTCTAGGCGCAGGTCCACCATCTGATCTGATCTCCGGTCCAGATATGAAGTGTGTTCCATGTTGTGAGTGTTAAACTCATTGCGGAGTTCCGCACATAAATCACTCTTTCATTTAAGCTCTGCATGTGTTGTTACATATTAAGTATTGTTACTGTTACAGTTACAGTATCGTTACATGCTTTGTGCAATAACTTGTTAAATAATGTGATATTCAATATGCGATACGATAATGCTTTAAATGCAGCCGCGGCTCGTCTGTTGGGGAGATGGGACAGAGCCCCACCAAAATATTCATCCAAACATAGACCTCTATATGAAAGAGTTAATAATAAATAATAAATGTGTTCAGCATCCTGCAACAAATATTTTTCGTTTTTTCTAAACTATTTTAAGTCTTAAAGTGAGCAGGATATATTAAAATGAAGCGCATGGATTCGGCAGGCATGTATTTATGATACAAAGCGGAGCAGCCGGTCTCGGAGCTCTCCCTAGCTCTACAGCGACCCACACATTTTCAATGGAAATCTGTGGTGAAAAGTGGAACTGCAGCATGCTTTCATAGAGAGCCATTGGGGCAGATTTCTGGCTGCCCTGCTTATTTTCATGTGACCTTACGTAAACCTTGCTCCAGAACAAGACACTATCAGTCCACTTCTGCTATGTGTCTGCATCAGGTCAGTAACTAGTTGGCATGTCTGTAATGCGATCGATTGCTCCTGTTTGCATTGCTGGTGGTTTCATCATTTACCTTTTCCTATTTAGCACCTAAACTCTTCATAACAGTCTTCATAACATTGTCCGGGAAGCAGACACACTCTGTCAGTTTAAATCTAGACTAAAAACACATCTCTTTAACCTGGCATACATATACATTCCTATTATTCAAATCAGTTAAATGATTATTAGGCTACATAAATTAGGTCAGCCGGAACCGGGAACACTTCCTATAACACCCGATGTACTGGTTACATCAAAAGAAGAATGGCATCTACGCCAATGTTAGTCTTTATGCTTATTCTGAGGTTTACTGTAATCAGCCGGATTCGTAGCCTGGCAAGCCAGACCTACATCAAGATGTTAGGTCTGGTAACTCACCATAGACACGGCTCAATCCGAGGGGCGGGATAAACGGCTGTCTTTCAAATTCCCTCTGCACGCAATAGGACAGCGCTTCAACCAACCAGAGCGTTTTCCCAACAGCGGAGCTAACGTCAGTTGATAGTTTCAACTTTTGAATCTGGCCGGCAAAAGTACGAACACATCTTCCTTTTTAAGAATGATTTAAGTGCCGTTCTTTGCTCTTTTCGCAAAGAAAAACTTAACTCCAAATCCTCCAGAGTCGCGGCCAAAGCCGATTCGAAAGACTATTCTCCAGCAGCAGCTCTTCTTTGTTTTCAAGTAGCAGGGAACCGTCGCAACTCTGTCGTCATTATGTTAAGCCCGCCCCGCCTACTCTATACACGACGTGATTGGCCTGACCCAATTTAGGTTTTTCCAGCACGAAAGTCAACGGAGAGTTGCTAGACTACCCTGGCTGCAAAATACATTTTGCTGCCGCTAGGGTGTGTCTAGATTTCTAGGCTACCGGATTCGGGCCCTTATCCAGATCAGATGGGGGACCTACGCCTAGACATGACCACAACGCATCCCTGATGTGTCAGCAGAAATTGTGTCAACTAGACTCTCCCCTGTGAAGGCCTCATCGACACGACTGCCATCGGCACTGATCCCGATCTTCAACCAGATGGAACTGGATAATATTCTGATTTTTCCAATCCAATCTGACTTCTGACCTGTAATGCTGCCTGAATTATAATCATACACTGTTCGTTCGTTGGCCAGAGGAGAACTGGCCCCCGACTGAGCCTGGTTTCTCCTAAGGTTTTTTTCTCCATTCTGTCACCCGATGGAGTTTTGGTTCCTTGCCACTGTCCTTTTTTCACCTTTGTTGCCATTGGCTTTTGGCTTGCTTAGTTGGGGACATTAGTTGGGGATATTCTACAGCTGGATGATGACATCACGGTTTTCTCCAGAGTGGCTATATATATATATATATATATGTGTATGTGTATGTATATGTGTATTATAATTCAAAGCTGGACTGTGACTCTATTTGCTTCTGGAAACAAACTTTGTTGCATTATTTTCCTGTTATCACTGTAAAGCTGCTTTGAAACAATCTGTATTGGAAAAAGCGATATATAAATAAATGTGACTTGACTTGACTCTGTTCTTCCTATGTGGAGTAGCATATCAAATTAATGAAAGTATAAGTCAAGTCAAGTCATCTTCATTTATATAGCGCTTTTAACAATGTAGATTGTTTCAAAGCAGCTTTACAGAGATAAACGTATAATTTAAGGTAATAGAGATTGTTTGGGCTTTATAGTGGTTCTTTAATAAAGTTATTTTCCAGCTAAAGTTAGTTTTGATTGATTCGCTTCCATCACAACGATCATTTGTTATTAAATTAGGGGCCGCTAAGACGACACCATTCTCTCTACACAGACTTTAAACGCGAACCTGTGAGAAACACTGATGGCGTTCACATGCACATTAAGAATTGGTTCTATAGTTATGTGCGTTTGAATATATGTGTAAAGTTTTTTAATTCCCTACAAACCAAGCCTAAACAAAGTACTGGTCTTATCTTATAAATTTTGATACTGAATTTGATTTTATTTTAATTATTTTATTCAAAATAAAATTGATTATTTTAAGATTATTTTAATTATTTTATTTTATAAACCCTTTAGTTTAAATGTGCTCATGTAAATAGCTTTTATGTACAGTAGTTCTGTTGTGTTTGTTTTATGTTTGCTCTAAGAATAGACATGACTTTGTTTTCTTCACTGGAATTCTTAATTTACAACATTCTAAAACAACATTCGGATGCAATAAATGATACATTAAGGTAAATCTAGATGGCATTCTATGCGTTTGTCGTGTGTACGAAAGTCTGCCAATCATCATTAGAGCTCCACCCTCAGGCTGAATAACGCAAGGACATCAGAATTCTGCCAAAAGTGTGTCTGATGTACTCAGCGATTAGAATATAAAGCTTACAAAATGTGTATCATAAACTTGCACGAAGACCCACTATCTGCCCTACCTTAATGTATGGCCAGGAGCCGCTACTGTTTAAGTGTATACAATCTATTTAAATTATATTTAAATGTAATTAGTAACTGAAAATGATATAACCAATAGGCCTATGTACTGTATGTTTCACATTCTTTTTGGGAAAAGAAAGTATCACTACAACTTCTGAAAGTGAACAGCAGTGTTTTAGCATTACATAAAAAGTAATGTCACAAATCTGACCATGTCATTTTATATATATATATATATATATATATATATATATATATATATATATATATATATATATATATATATATATATACACTACCGTTCAAAAGTTTGGGGTCAGTAAGATTTTTAATGCTTTTAAAAGAAGTATCTTCTGCTCACCAAGGCTGCATTTATTTGATTAAAAATACAAACAAAAAACAGTAATATTGTGAAATATTATTCCAATTTAAAAACAGCTGTTTTCTATGTGAATATACAGTAAAGTGTAATTTATTCCTGTGATCAAAGCTGAATTTTCAGCATCATTACTCCAGTCTTCAGTGTCACATGATCCTTCAGAAATCATTCTTATATGATGATTTGATGCTCAAGAAATATTTATGATTATTATCAATGTTGAAAACGCGCGCGCTGCGGTAAAGCTTTGACTTTTGACTGTACATTTGCGATATTTCGATATATCATGCAGCCCTAGTTAGTCATATTTTTCATGTGTTGGTGGTAGTACTCATGCTCCGGCCGCATTGTGGGGAAAATACAAACACTTTTATATTACTGTACTGATAAAACATGGTCAAGTTTAAATATAGTTTTATCCAATGTCAAATTAAATATAGCTTCAGTTTTAAGACCCTGTGTTCTATTACATTCTATTCCATCATGTCTAGCTGTTTTTTGACACAGGGACAATGTTATGTGTGTACGCCCCTTCACTTTTTCTCTTTTGCGCAGAAGCTCTACATTTGCATAAACTGAATTGTCAGCAGAAATGCAGTACTGTCCCAGATTGGGCAAGTTCCATCAACTGGCCATTCTTCTTGTCAAGTCCTAATAAATATATATCTTCTGTCCTGCTGTAGGTTGCATGGCGGAAAGACTGAAGTTTGAATTACTTGAGCGGGAGAAGTTGGTGGATGTTCTGGCAGGGCCAGACTCATACAGAGATCTGCCCCGGTTACTATCTCTTGCTCACGGAGGCCAGAGGGCCAGCAATGTGTTGTTATCATTAGAGGAGACTTATGCTGACGTAATGCCTGTCCATCGGACTCTGGAGGGACACAGCGCTTATGTGTGAGTAATGCAGTATATGAGAAATGGCATCTTATGATGAAGACTAATGTATTTTCAAAAGTTAGATTAGATTTAAATGAGTTAAATTAGATTTCATGTTGGCTTAGGAGTTTTTTTTTTTTTATCTATCTCTTTAAATGTAATAATTGTAGATGTATTTGAATGTGTAAATACACACAGATTATAGTAGATGCATCAAGTAGTGACTTTGCAGTCTACCCTGTCTGTTTGCTAATTTGATCAGGGCTCCAGACTAAAATATGAGAGCAGTGGCACTGGTGCCACCAAGTTCTACAAATGGTGGCATCAGCACCCTTGGGGTACTGTTGCCAACATCTGTAGAATATTGCAATATTACTGTTGTAGTTCACAAAAAATGCAATTGCAAAATAATACTGCATTTTTGTCTCATTGAATTGCACAGTAAAGCATTGAGTTTAAGTTTGAATGCAGATGTAAATTCAACAACAGTAACATATGTACATTCTTTCTGACGACTATAAATATGAAGGTGTCATGCCGTTATAGTTGTATACTTGAAACAGGGAGGGCATACAGTCGCCGTCCAAGTACTCTTGCTAAAGAAAAGGCCACTGACAGGGGCTATCTGACTTATAAAGAGATATAATTCAGGCCTTATGTGTGAGTAATGCAGTATATGAGAAATGGCATCTTATGATGAAGACTAATGTATTTTCAAAAGTTAGATTAGATTTAAATGAGTTAAATTAGATTTCATGTTGGCTTAGGAGTTTTTTTTTTTTTATCTATCTCTTTAAATGTAATAATTGTAGATGTATTTGAATGTGTAAATACACACAGATTATAGTAGATGCATCAAGTAGTGACTTTGCAGTCTACCCTGTCTGTTTGCTAATTTGATCAGGGCTCCAGACTAAAATATGAGAGCAGTGGCACTGGTGCCACCAAGTTCTACAAATGGTGGCATCAGCACCCTTGGGGTACTGTTGCCAACATCTGTAGAATATTGCAATATTACTGTTGTAGTTCACAAAAAATGCAATTGCTAAATAATACTGCATTTTTGTCTCATTGAATTGCACAGTAAAGCATTGAGTTTAAGTTTGAATGCAGATGTAAATTCAACAACAGTAACATATGTACATTCTTTCTGACGACTATAAATATGAAGGTGTCATGCCGTTATAGTTGTATACTTGAAACAGGGAGGGCATACAGTCGCCGTCCAAGTACTCTTGCTAAAGAAAAGGCCACTGACAGGGGCTATCTGACTTATAAAGAGATATAATTCAGGCCCACTGATCCAGTCCCCTGGCCAAACCTCTGCGAGGGTCTGTCTCAATGTGCTCACTTGAATGCACGTTTTAGTAGACATTTGACTTAATGCACTGCACAGCGGAACGATCCGGACGAACACAGGCCATTACTGTTCCAGATGCCTGCAATGTGCGGGGGACGTGAAAACAGTTATAAGAGAGCTTACAGTCTCGCTATCGTCGTCATGTAGTGAGAGCTTTGTAACTTATACCTCCATTCATTTCTAGCCGAGAAGTTTCACCATCAGCCTGAGTACTTCCTGAGAACACTTAAGGCAGAAACTTCTCGGCTAGAAATGAATGGAGGTATAAGTTACAACTGTTTTTTAGGATGAGAAACAGTAGATGAGATGGTATAATACACTCTCAGAATGGACCATGATCAGTCGATCATCCAGTTTCATTCAGCACGAGCGCTCCACCCATGTAGAGGGGAGATACCCGTGTTCAACATTCCATGAATATTTACACATAGTTTGTTCATATGAAGGGCCTGTAGTGTCCGCCTCACTTCGGCTGGGTACCGGAGAGTTGAAACACCAGTCATCTTGCTGGTAGAGGGCCAAGACGGCGTCTTGAACACCACCCTACTACACACAGTCAAGCAAGGCTGGACTAATGAAATGCAGAGCGTGGAATAATAAGCAACAAGCTACATTTAACCAGCTCTTACGATAGCCCTATGTTTACAGCGTCCAGCATAAATCTTTGCGGGTAGAACCAAATTCATAAACCTCCAAACAGGGCAGATAGCTACAGCTGTAGTTATTTGTTCGAGCAGATGCACTGCACAATTTTTCTTTCCAACCTAGTTGATTCACTCGCCAGAGAGGGACGTGGTGACGAAGTCTTTCAGATATTCAATGGCTGCTCAGCCTTCTTCCCCTGCACAGTCAGAACATGCTGTGCTAAAAGGGAATTTCCATGTTGTAAAACCTTGTAAAAGCGTTTTGCGAGGACCAGCCCGCCACAAAACAATATCCCCCTTATAACACTCGTGATGCTCTGAACATAGAGGCAAGCATTCTCGAGACACACTGAAATAAACCAGTTGTCCAAATAACACCAAATTTTTTATGTATCATTTAGAGACTCTGAAGACAAAAAGTTTTCAAAAGAATTTGGATTCATCAAATGGTTTAGAAATAATTTAGCTAAATATTAGCCTGAATTGGTAAGCTAGCTAGTTTTGTCCAAAATGGCAGCTATGGGGCAAAGTGAGCCAAATGCTGTAGGGTAAATTGAGCCAGCGTTTTAACTCACCCCACCATAAAGCACTGTAGTTAAGTTAAATATCTGAAGTATAAACTGGTATAATTTCAATGTAATGTTTTTGTTTTTTTTTTGTTTATTTGATAGGAACAATGTACAAGTACACCAAATCCTTCTCTTATCTTTCCACCTGTAGTCTCTAATCGACTAACATGTTTGACATTGCAGAAAAACTATGTAGACGAAATACTCTAAGGCAAAAAATACTCACGTGGTAAAGTAAACAGCCTTCTGGGGTCTAAGGTGTTTTTGGGGTCCTTGAGATGTTCTGACATGCCCTGACATTTGTGCTTTTTTCAGTTGCTTATAAACATATTAATGGCAAATGTGTAATTACACTCTATTTAGCACAAACAGGGCTACCATAATATGTGAGCAACATGTATGTACATATTTGTATTTTTGAGATAATTATGTTTATGCATGGTTATTGAAAAAACTAAAAATGAAAGTTTCTGAAATAAGGCCATAAGTGTCCATAAGACTTCTGAATAATGCATTTTGTCGCCTAGAGTTTTTTCTTCAAAATGATGTGAAAATCATCCTGCCTTATCATTCACATAAAACAATACATTGATTTAAAGGAGTCATGACCTGTAATTTTCACTTTTCCACGAGAAAAAAAATTATGTTATGATTGCCTAACGATTATACACTGGCCGGGAAGCTGATATTTAAAAGTGAAGCGTTTGTTTACCCCTGGGTTCGTCAACCAGCCCACGTGCACGCGCACTCAAATACGTGATGTTAATTTCGGCGCAGGATATACCATATATGGACACGGCAGACCTATGCTGCAGGAAGCCCGCCCTGCCCCTCTCCCCCTCATATTCAGTCGAGCACCGCCATGAATTCCGATTCGAAGTACGCACTCGACCGTGAAAGATGCAGAAACGTGGTGCACACGTGAGTTGCTCTGTTGTTGACTGCCAGAATCAACATGGAAATGTTTTTTTTCTCCCAAGAACGGACCAAGCTATCAGGGACCAGTGGATTAAATTCATTTTTAGTGACGCGGTTCCTACAACCCTTCCCACTGGCTTAGGTGTCTGTGCTAAACATTTTACAAAAATTGCGTTGCAATGATAAGATCTTTATTCACGCGATCAACAGACTGTCTGTCATCTGCTCAGTCAGTGCTCATCATGCTGCAACCTTTCATGTGATGGAATAGATTTAAATATAATGCTTTAAACGATACTTTTCACGATTTGTTAATCTCGATAGCTGTAATAGTAAAAACGTAGTAAAAGTTTTAGACAGAGTTCATGTAATACTACTAGCTATTTCATAAGCAAGCATGTCAGCCAATCACAGCAGTGGGTGTTTGCACGTGCAGTCTCACAGCAGACACGCCCCTTAAAACAGAGCGTTCAAATCTGAGGCTGAAATCAGGCTTGGAAAAATGGCTTTTATTTATAAATTATGACAATTTTTGATATCAAAATCATACTAACATTATAAGGGCACCCCAGGCAACATTATAAAATAATAAAACATTCCAGTTCGTGACTCCTTTAAATTTTGTAAGACACTTTTTGTTTGGAAAGGCAATATGCGGGTGGGCGTAAACGATCCATATATATATATATATATATATAATTATTATAATAATAATAATAATAATATATTTATTTTGTATAGCGCATTTAAAAGTAGCTTTCTCAAAGCGCTTTACAGACAAGCATAACAGCAAAGGAATAACACAATGTAAATACAAAAAAATTTAAATAAACACATAAAATTAAGATCATGTAAAAGCAATCCTAAAATAAAATGTTTTAAGAAGAGATTTAAAAGTCACTAATGTATTTGCTTCCCTGATGTCGGCCGGGAGAGAATTCCAGAGCTTAGGAGCATAGACAGAAAATGCTCGGTCACCCCACGTATGAAGCCGTGTCTTCGGAACAACCAAAAGACCACTCTGAGAGGAGCGCAGATACGTCCAATATATATATATATATATATATATATATATATATATATATATATATATATATATATATATATATTTATATATATATATATATATATATATAAAAAATTGGTTCACAGTTGGAAACACAGTTGTTGTTGTTTTTTACAAATTGTGCTTGCAAATTGTATAATATCCAAGGTAAACATTTCTAGTAATAGTGCAGTTAATTGTTCTCACTGTATTTTCAGAAAGTTTTGGAATATATTATCTACCCAAATGTGTCACTAATAAAGCACAATAAAAATAATTTAAAGAGAAGGCTTATATTGACCTTTTAAGATTTTGTTTACATCTATCCTTGTATATATATATTTTTGCTATTTTATTAAAGGAACACTATGTAGCTTTTCAACCTTCATAATATATTTCCAAGACCCTTGTGATGGTACATCGACTTACAATAGGTTGAATGACACGTCTGCCATAGCCTGACGGGGTCTGTATCACTTATACTGGCACTACGTAACTTCGGGGTTCGGGTAGTAACCCGAGCACAATAAGAACTACAAAATTCGACTGCTTTACGGCATACGTCACTCACTTCCCCCACCACTTCCTCAAATTTGGACGTGAGAGGCCAACCAGCGTTTGTTTTCGGCTTTCGTGCGTATGTTTTTGTCATGGGGGCTGTTTACACCTGGCCACTTCATGCGTTTTCTCAGATCGGATAGCTATCTGATCGTGAAGAGACCAGGTGTAAATGCCCTCTGAAACGCATTCAAGACGGATTTGAATCCGATCGCTCAAACCACTTCAGGAGGTGGTCTGTGCCGCATTCCAGACGAAACTGGACAAGTGTAAATGCATCTGGTTGTTGAAACCACATATGTAAATTGTACTCCTCCCAAAAATGCTAAAAATAAATAAATAAAAAAACGTGTGAGAGCGTGTTATAGGCTATATGTTATAGCCAGATATGACGACGCTACTGGAACACGCATCACCGCAGATGAGAAGCTGAGCATCTGTTCATCAAGGCAACGTGCAAACTATCGCAAATCAAAGTGAAAGTAAGTCGCAGACGTTTAACACACAATCGTCATCATTAAAAGTAAAGAAATGAAATAATCTAACCAGGGCTGTTACTGCTCTCTCTTATTGCGGTCTTTGATTTTGACATTTTAGCTGATGATCAATAAAATGCAGCTCTTATCTGTTGCTTTCAGTGACGTGCACTCCATTAAATCTGCATATAGCGCGGGAATTGAAGATCGGATTTAAATCCGTTTCGCAAAAACACATTTATGTGACCAGGTTTAAATGGAATTGTTTTGATAAATCAGATAGCTATCCGATCTGAGAAAATGTCAGTAAAAGTGGCCAGTAAATAAATCTCTTATTTGTAAACTTGTTTGCATTCTATGTTGTATGTTGTTGCGCTTGCTTGTATAATTTTTTTTACATGCTGTTCATTCATCCATTGCAATCATTTCCACATATGTCTAGCTAGCTTTCGATTATCAGATTTTTTTTTTCACTGTATTTACGACAGTGCAAGTATTCCACAGCGACTCTAGGGGTCGCTGTTTGGCAAAAACACAATTTCTACAGTGTGCCTTTAAAAAGGTTATACAATTACAACAACAATTAAAATGTTAACAATATTTCCAGTGTAATCTTTCTTTGTAAAAACTAAAGTATACATTTTATCATACGTACATCTCTGTATAGCAATAGAGTTTGGTAAAAGCTGTTAATTCATTCACACACAAAAATATTAATTGCATATTTAAACAGTATTTTTGCCAGCCAAAGCCTTTTGCCAAAGGTCTGCCTGTAAATTTTCCAGGATTATTATTAAGATAGTATTATTCCTCACAGCGTCGAAAAGTGCACGAGTCTGAAAGTGAACTTGTGGTGTGTGTTATCCAGCTGATGTGGGCGTTTTCACAGGTTTGTATGGGATCGAAAAAAAATGCACACTTAGGA
Organism: Leuciscus leuciscus; assembly: GCF_965113295.1. Classification (NCBI taxonomy): domain Eukaryota; kingdom Metazoa; phylum Chordata; class Actinopteri; order Cypriniformes; family Leuciscidae; genus Leuciscus; species Leuciscus leuciscus. Next base: position 22,622,566 of record NC_138747.1, on the reverse strand, counting down.
TCGATTGATGTATGAAACTTGTTTGTAAGATCAAAGTCAACAGAGTATTTTGAGTCTCTCTTGCACTGATAAGAAAAAATGCGAGCCTATCGCGCCGGCGTGATAGCCGACCTCAGGGTGTTAAGTTTAACCAAACTTTACTTTTCATGATGATTCGGTTGCTGTATTCCTCGTTTGTAAGTCGCTTTGGATAAAGACGTCTGCTAAAAAATGACTAAATGTAAAGGTTTATTAACCCCCTGAGGTCGGCTATCACGCCGGCGCGATAGGCTCGCTTTTTTTCTTATCAGTGCAAGAGAGACTCAAAATACTCTGTTGACTTTGATCTTACAAACAAGTTTCATACATCAATCGATCCTGTTAAGTGGGCTTTTTTTTTTGTATACTCACAATAAAAACAAAGTGTTGTGCTTTTTGCCAAATAAATAAAAATAAACATGATGCGAGTTCTGCCTACTCTCTGTCAGTGTAGTCCAGGGATTCCCAAAGTGTGGTACGCGCACCCCCAGGGGTGAGAGGAAAAATTTAATGGCGGTCTGTTTTTTTAAGTGGGATTTTTCCACACAATAAAAAAAAACATGAACAGTAAACATTTCCTTTGTAAATTCCTTTTCCTTTTATTTTAAATAAAAAAACTATAATTTATTAGTTTTTGATAAAACAAATACATATGAAATGCACAACGACACACCTAAAGTCGCTCACGCACATACAAGCAAACTCTACACACACGAGACGCGCGGAACTCTTCGCGCACATACTCATATGAGACGCGCGCGCACACACAAACTCTCCACGCACATACTTATATGAAACGCGAGCACACACACACACACAAACTCGCGCACATACACATACTCAATGTGACCCGAGCACACACACAAACTCTCCGCGCACATACTCATATGAGACGCGAGCACACACACACAATACCATAAAGATGTGGAAAAGTCAATCAAAAGTGTGGCTACATTTCTCCAGGCTCGATGCCAATAGCGCGCGATGCAGTAAAATAATTGCTGCAAAGACCGGTACCACGACAAATATGATGAAGCCCTTGACAGTGCACGGAGTAAACATAAGAGCAGAAAGTTAAAATGTCTTCGACTGGTAAATGAAGATATACCTTGTTGATCAGTCTGATAGTGTTTATATTGCAATAATGACCAACTGAATGTACACTGCCGTTCAAAAATGTGTTGGTTAGTCAGAATTTTTTTTCAGTAAGGATGCATTAAAGTGATCAAAAGTGACCTTAAAACATGTCACATGTGTAATGTTACAAAATATTTCGTTTTTAAATAAAACTAAATTACGCGGCTGAAAATAGCTGTGCTTTCTGTTACTGAACGAGTCTGTCACTCGTCCTCTTAAAAGTGGAAGCTTGTGCATAGCTTTGTTGCATTATATTGAAACTTTGTTGATGTTGTTATTGTCATGCGTGTTCTGGTTATTTGCGCATGATTAAACATGAGTCTTTTTTTCAAGTCAACAAAGGTAATACAGAAAACAATACAATGACAAAAAGACAATAGAAAAAAAAAAAAAAAAAAAAAACATACATCCTTAATATGTCAGCCATTTTCACATTTACACTAAAAATTTACTCTATAACAACCAGAAACAGAAAAGGTCAAAAAGCATAAAAAATAAGTCTTTATAGTTCTTTATCCCATTTTTTAGTAAATGCTAATTTTTGCCAACTATGTGATTGTGGCCTGCTTTTATCTTTTATCATATTCTTATTCAATAAATAATCATTTTTTAAGAACGTAACAAATAATTCTAATTTAATATGTTTCTCTCTTTTGAAAATAAAATATTTACCAAGAAGCACAATAGTATTTAACAACATGTTTTCTTCTTCATACACACCCCAAATTATATATATTGGTGACATTAGTAAGATAAGTCCTTGCTACATGAGTCTTTATATGGCGATAAAACAAAGCTTTGTTGCGTTCTTTTTTTTGAAGTGGGGATTGGGGGTGCGCCAACCCGGTTGGGACATAGCAGGAAAAAAAGTTTGGGAACCGCTGGTGTAGTCCATTCTGAAACGCGTCCGAAAATGAACTGTAACTCAGCGAATACTCAGTCAAACAGGCATACAGACACACAGGCATGACGCTTGAATTTTCTTCTTTTAAATGAAGTAATTTTTATAAAAAACAAATATTCTCAGTTTATGTAATATGTATGAAAAGAGAGAGATGTCAGTCGTTCTCATCTCATCTCATTAAGTTTTAATGTGACCCCGCCCACGGAGATCGCGCGCTATTCAAACGCAAATGATCTGAGGCGATCCCATACAAACCTGTGAAATGCCCACATCAGCTGGAAAACACACACCGCGAGTTCACTTTCAGACTTGTGTACTTTACGACGCTGTGAGGAATAATACTATCTTAATAATAATCCTGGAAAATTTACCTCAGAAGTGCTGGAAGTTTCATTTCGAGGATCAACGGATCCAGCTGAGGGATAGGTCAGTTCTATATTTTCTTTGTTCTAATCGCAAGTGTCTGTACACGCAAAAAGACTGTTTAAATATGAATCGCGTTTCTGTGTGTGAATGAATGAACGCACAGATGCGCGCTGTTGTGGAGCTACTACAGCTGGCAAAAATCCTGTTTAAATATGAATCGCGTTTTTGTGTGTGAATGAATGAACAGCTTTTTACCAAACTCTATTGCTATACAGAGATGTACGTATGATACAATTTATACTTTAGTTTTTACAAAGAAAGATTACACTGGAAATATTGTTAACATTTTAATTGTTGTTGTAATTGTATAACCTTTTTAATAAAATAGCAAAAATATATATATACAAGTTAGATGTAAACAAAATCTTAAAAGGTCAATATAAGCCTTCTCTTTAAATAATTTTTATTGTGCTTTATTAGTGACACATTTGGGTAGATAATATATTCCAAAACTTTCTGAAAATACAGTGAGAACAATTAACTGCACTATTACTAGAAATGTTTACCTTGGATATTATACAATTTGCAAGCACAATTTGTAAAAAAAAACAACAACTGTGTTTCCAACTGTGAACCAATTTTATATTGTCCTTGCATTCTTTCTTGTGGCTCAGTGACACACCTGAATGAAAGGCTAATTATGGGTGTGAACTTCTCAGGTGTGAACCACTCAATATTCATGATGGTGTTGGATCGTTTACGCCCACCCACATATTGCCTTTCCAAACAAAAAGTGTCTTACAAAATTTAAATCAATGTATTGTTTTATGTGAATGATTAGGCAGGATGATTTTCACATCATTTTGAAGAAAAAACTCTAGGCGACAAAATGCATTATTCAGAAGTCTTATGGACACATATTTAGTATGTGTTTTGTGAGTTTATTTCAGAAACTTTCATTTTTAGTTTTTTCAATAACCATGCATAAACATTATTCTCTCAAAAATACAAACATGTACATACATGTTGCTCACATATTATGGTAGCCCTGTTTGTGCTAAATAGAGTGTAATTACACCTTTGCCATTAATATGTTCATAAGCAACTGAAAAAAGCACAAATGTCAGGGCATGTCAGAACATCTCAAGGACCCCAAAAACACCTTAGACCCCAGAGGGTTAATAAGTGTATGGAGCCATGGCTACAAAATGAATGGGCTTATATCTTCTGAACGGTTTGACTAATTAAAATTATTTTGATAACGTTTTGTCATAAGTGTCTAAAGATGATACATGCAAAATTTCATGTGAATCAGTCAAGTGCTTTAGGAGCATTTAGAAAAATACATTTTTGCCAACTCAAAATGGCCTACAGACTACAACCATAGACAGTAAAAGAAATGGACACAGCGACCCCATTGGATTCAACGGAGAAAAGTGAAGTCAATTAGAAGCACTCACTTCCTGATGGCTGACTCAAACTGAGCTTGACGACGTAGATGTGACGTGAGAAATCTGAATCATTCCCTTCCGAAACTTCCAGAGACAGAGAGTGTAAGTAGGAGGTGTCCATGAGCTAGGAGCAGGAGAAACTTTTGCTAAGTATTCTGATGAATTATTAAGTCATTTTGCCTCCACATCCCCCGATTGCCTGCAAGCTTCTCCTCCTGTCCATAATTTCTCTACTGTGCGACATAGTCGTGTGGTTATGACGCAATCGTTAGCCTATTTTTACAAAAACGGCTTCTACGGGGCCATAACGTAAGATACAAGGTAATGGAGCCGTTTATACATTTTCGTGTTTCTTTAGAAATAAATAATGGACAAATGGAGTCTTTAAACGCCTGAGATGTAAAGTTATTCGCTGTCAAAGTGACACCAAAATGAATGGGAGTCAATGGAATGCTAACAGCAGGTGGGGGTCTGCTAATCAATGGCGGCGCCCGGGGAAGCTTCAATTTTTTACGAAACATTGGCCCCCTGACTACAACATGTTGTAATAATGTTGTCCACTAGAGGGAACCAGTGGATAAGACATCTATTTTTTCCCATCAGTTTGAATGTATGAATCCAAATCTCACAGAACTTCATACACATGGACAACAAGACATTCTGAGTAAGCATGCAGTTTCATGAGTTTGATGAACTTCTGATGCTTGGTGCGCTAACGGCAATTTTTTAAATATTAGCCATTTATATCAATGGGATTCAGGACATGAAGGCCACAATACTAATATTGTCCACCAGAGGGAGCCACAGGATAACAAATCCTTTTAGATTTTTTTTCTTTCTTTTTTTTGTGATTAACAGTTTATTGGTTTTTCAAAACATTTAAACACACACACAGATCCGTCAAAGAAAAGAAACAGTACACATACAACAAAATAGAATGAAAAGAAGACATAACACGACCACAGACAAAAACTGTACTATGAATACTTATTAAAGAAAACCAAAAAAATAATAAATAAATAAAAACACAGATGACAGTGATGCACAGAGCCCTTGAGTTTACAACCTTGCCTATATGTAGGTACAGTATTGTATCAAAATGTGTCCGTCAATCATGTTTTCTAGTTAAATGTTATGTTTATGAACTAGAACGCCATTAAATGCCCAAAGTGTACGGATGATACTTCCCCCATTTCAAGTTATACTCCTCCACTTTATCAAGCAACCTGTAGGACAGTTGTTCAAGTGCAGCCAGCTGACCCAGAGCAGCGTGCCACAAATCCAGTGCAGGTGCAGAGGGTGCTTTCCATTCTTTAACCAGAAGTTTCCGGCCTAACATAAGGACAGTCTGGGTCCAGTTAGAGAGTGGAGGGGTCAGATCACTTAAAGCACAGGTGTCCCCCAAAATAAACAAACTAGGGGTGAACAGGGATATTCTGGTCGATAATTTTCTCTACGACTTGATGTAAGGAAGACCAAAAAGCCTGAATTTTTGGGCAACTCCAGAGCATGTGTACTAGGGTACCATTTTTGTCCCGACACCTCCAGCAATCCGAATTATCAACCAAACCAACCTTATGCAGCCTGGATGGTGTCCAATAGAATCTATTCAGAATTTTAAATTGGATAAGTCGCGTTCGCAGTTCCCTTGAAAATGTTTTCCCATTTCTAAGAATTCTGCCCCATTCTGCATCTGTGAATGATACCTTTAGGTCAGTTTCCCATGTAATTTTAAGGGACAGAGTCCGAGGCCGTAAGGATCATTGCGTAGTAAGCAGAGGCTTCATGGCCGCACCCATAAATTGTTAGGACCTTCTCTAATATGTCACCGCTCGGTGGAACTAATGAAGGGGAGCCGAAGACCTGCACCAGGAGGTGTCTTAGCTGAAAACACTTCCATTGTTGATTACGTGGTAAGTCAAATTCCTGTCTAAGTGCCTCAAAAGATTTTAATGTCCCATCTTGGTACAAGTCTCCGAGCACCCTAATCCCTTTTTGCAACCAGAGCTTCCAAAGGAAGGGAGATTTATTTATACAGAGCTTGGGATTTTGCCAGATCCCGGCAGACTGGTGCAGATACGGATCAAATTTAAAGATCTTAGCTACTCTCTTCCAGACATATTTAATGCCTTTCTTAGGCTAGGCAAAGGTGCCTGACTGGAAGAGGGATTTGGGACAATATGGTGTGAGAGGAAGAGCCTCAGATTTTGTCCAGTTGACTTTATAACCCGAAATGGATGAGAACTTGTCAATAATTTTAAGTAGTGAAGCAAGAGAATGTTCGGGATCTGTGACCAACAAAAGGATATCGTCTGCATCAGGGATGAAAATTTACTTTTTTGTCCACAGGCCACTGTGGCTGGTGGATTTAAAAATCTACCAGCCACTCAATGTTTTTACCAGCCACTTTCTTGTTTTTAACCTACAATGTGTAACTGCATGTGAAAATTAATACTACAAGATCTACAATACTTAAGCAGTTTATTTAATCTCAAGTCTCAATTAAATACTGACATTTTCTCTTTCGTTCTTATACACACACCAGGCAAGGCATTATGGGTGCGTTAGTAGGCCCACCCACTTCACTTTTCAACAGGCCCACCCAAAACTTGTCTTCAAAAAACAAAAAAAACAAAAAAACGTTTAATATATTCGAATTTTTTCAAGAACTATAAAAAATCGTCAATAAGATCATAATTTGTGCTAAAATAGTCTAAATGTTTAGTTTTAAAATTTAAAAAAAGCTGGTTATGTCTATCTTGATGTTTCTGCGCAAATTCAGCAGACGGGTTTGTTCCGATCAGAGCTCGTGAGTGGAGAGCGCATTTCTGAATATTCCGCTCCGCTCGCTCATTCTGCAAGGTCGCTCGCTCAACCCAGAATGGCCTGATCCTGGTTCGAAAATATGTGGAATAGGGCTGCCTCCGACTTAAAAAAAATTCTAGTCGACTAGTTGTTGTTCATTTAAGCCATTCGTGGACAAATCGCCCCTGTATATTATTTTAATTATGCTTAAATAGGCTATAGCCTAGGATGCGCGTTTACGTAATATAGCCGCACTCAAGCGCACGACCGCACGCATAAAGCTTGCCACAAAGAACCGGTAAAAGTAATGAAAATGAATGTGTCTAAAATAGCAAGGAGACATTTAATTATTTATTAATAAACTGGTGTTTTGCGGATTCGTCATGAACGCCAGAGAGAAATGCACATTTCATATGGATTTCACAATCAGAGAGCCTATTTCTTTTGGTTTTGAATATTTTCGTTTAAAAGTAGACATTTCAAGCTTTCTGTAATATATAGCCTATATTTCTCAACTCTGTGAGGCACAAGCTGAGTTTCGTTGCCCTCCAGTTCACATGCAATGCAAGTGATCATGCCGGCGCCTTATTACATTGTCTGCTATATATTTTCTTCATATATTTATTAAATACAGGCAATTCGTTGATAAAACATTGATCAAAATTAAGATACAATTTATACAAAACGAAAATCTTTTAAAAAGAGCCTTTCTACAAAACAAAACTCAATGAAGTGGTCAAAATCATGTCTTACATGTCATGTCTCCAGACATATTTGCGCATCTCATGATGTATCATATCTTTCTCGGCGAACAGCGCCGTTGCTGGGAGGGCGCCAGCGCCTCTGCCTCGCGAGTGGATGATAGCCCTGAAGACGCCTAGCAATTGTATACCTTTAGTGGTAGTATACCTTTAGTTAAGTTATACCTCAAGAGTCTTCGTAGCGCACTAAGAGACAACGGTATGATGCGTAATGGAGATTCCAAAGCGCTCTTCTTTGGTCAGAACCACGGAGAGCGATCGCGGATATAGGTCCGTCCTATGCACCGACACTTTTTACAATGCAACAAAATATTTAAAGAGCATCAAGCTATTAAAATCCATATTTTATTTTATATTTTAATCTGTTATTTTATCAGTCATTTTTATTAGGTTAAAGAGTGATTGAGTAACGGTTTTAATTTAATGTTTTTAATTTAAGGCCCACCTTGTCTCGTCGTAAACTAACCAATCTCGGGACTCCCCATTGTCTGCTTTTCTCCATCGTTCTTTAAAAAAAAACGTTTTTTGACCTTCGATGTAACGCCACATTTTTTTGAAAGTGTGCCTCCTCTAAAAGTGTCCGCCGTCCATGTGAAACAGTATGCTATTTTTATTTACCCGCCACGGTGGCCGGTAGGTGAAGCGAGTTTACCCGCCACAACACAAAATCACCCGCATTTGGCTGGTGGCGGGTGCTAATTTCCATCCCTGGTCTGCATACATCATCAATTTATGACATTTGTCACCGATTTGTATGCCTGGAAATGCAGGTTCTCTACGTATAGCAACCGCTAGCGGTTCAAGTGCAACTGCAAAAAGTAGAGGAGAGAGAGGGTCTCCCTGCCTTGTGCCTCTTTCCAGTTCAAATGGGGTGATCAGATGATGGGGTGAGTGTATATGATCCTAATCCAAGCTATGAACTTTTTGCCGAAGCTGAAACATTCCAGGGTGGAGAGCAGATAATGCCACTCCACCCTGTCAAACACCTTTTCGGCGTCCAGCGAGATAGCAGCCATGGGAGAGGTGTTATCCTGAGTGGCCCACATAATATCAATAAGTCTTCTGATGTTGTCAGCCGAGGAACGCGAACGTATAAAGCCGACCTGGTCAGGGTGGATCAAGGAGGTTATTACCTTGTCCAGACGGTTAGCTAAAATTTTAGATAATATTTTACTGTCACAGGAAGTCAAACTAATAGGTCTAACATTTTTACAGTCTAAAGGGTCTTTTCCTTCCTTCAAAGGAAGGAAGGTAAAGGAAGGCAAAGGAAGGTAAACTCCCTCCCTCATTATCTGAGGCCATTATCACCCTTATCTTGATAAGGGCTGAGGCCATTATCACCCTTATCTTGATAAGGGTGATAATGGCCTCAGATAATGACGGAGGGAGTTTACCCTTCTCAAGAGCTTCATTATAGGTGTCTAGAAGTAATGGTGCAAGTTCCTCAGCGTAAGCTTTATAAAATTCGTCCGTAAAGCCATCTAAGCCTGGTGCTTTACTTGAAAGAAGGTGTTTAATAACGTCACTTATTTCCTCAATAGTAACAGGTGATTCAAGACGTTCAAGCTGGTCCCCTGACAAAACCGGCAAATCAAGAGTTGACAGAAAAGACGTAATGTCTTCCCCGTCGGTCCGTGTACTTGGCGGCCAACGGATTTCCGTTTTGAAAGGAAAAAAACAAAAACGAAAAACGGCCGGTTTCCCAATTACCATGAGTAAATAGGAAAACGAAAAACGGAAAACAACCCATTATTCGTTTTTTGTTTTGATATTAAAAAACGGAAAACGAAAAACAATCTCGTTATCCGATTGTCCTTGATGTGTTTATAGATGGAAATCGGAAATCAAAATACGTATGTATAAAGTCGTAATCCTTAATTCTGTATTGGTATTTTTCCGTGACCCGGAAGCGATCTTAACCCTCTGGAGTCTGAGCGTTTTTTTGGGCCCTGGGGGTGTTCTGACATGCCCTGACATTTGTGCTTTTTTCAGTTGCTTATAAACATATTAATGGCAAAGGTGTAAATTCACTCTATATAGCACAAACAGGACTACAATAATATGTGAGCCACATGTATGTACATGTTTTCATTTTTGAGAGAATAATGTTTATGCGTGGTTATCGAAAAAACTAAAAATTAAAATTTTTGAAATAAGACCACAAAACACATACTAAATATGTGGCAATAAGACTTTTGACTTATGGATGTCGTCGCCTATAGTTTTTTCTTCAAAATTATGTGAAAATAGTCTTGCTTTATCGTTCACATAAAACCATACATTGATTTAAATTGATGTAAAACAGGTTTTGCTTGGAAAGCCAATATGCGAGGGGGCGTGAACGAGGAGTGGTTTACACCTTAGAATACACCCACTCTGCATAATGATGAGCCATTCACTCAGGTGTGACACTGACTGAGCCACAATGAAAGGACAAAAGATATATTTAGAAGAAGACTTATATTGACCATTTAAGATTTTGCTTACATCTATCTTGTAAATATGTTTTGCTATTTTATTAAAATGGTTACAATTACAACAATAATTACAATTTCAACAATATTTCAAGTGTACTCTTTCTTTGTAAAAAAAAATGATTATAGGCCCTACATTTTATCTATGTATTCATTAGTTTGAATATAACCAACATTGGAACAGCTAACATCTTAGTTGATGACTTTATTTTTGACAAAAATCGTATTTTATATATAGAAATGGCTAAACAAAAGCTTATTTGATGTGGCAGTATATTCTACAGTAAAAACTGTACCCAAATCTACTAAACAAAATGTTGTCTTTCATATTTCGTCTGACTGTAACGTTGTTTTCATGAAATATTAGGGCATATTGTTAATTTGCAGTTTAATACGTTGCTTATACAAATAGCCTACATTTTATTTCAACATTCAGTCGATGTTTACTTATCTCAGTATAGCAATACAGTTTGCTAAAACATCATCATTCATTCACACACGCGATTTAAATTTAAACTGTCTTTGCCAGCTGTGGTAAACAGCGCGCATTCATGCCGTTTATTCATTCATAAACAGAAACCCACGTGAAGAAATTCACGTGAGAAGGAAAAAACTTACTTGTATTCCTCAGCTCGCTCCTCGATATACCCGCACTTCTGAGGGACATTTTCGATTAGTATTATTCCTCACAGCGCTGCAAGACGGTGTAAACAATGATCTAAATAAACGTGTGTGTTTTCTCGAGCTGATGGGGGCGTTCACAGGATTGCCTCAGCCATTTGCGTTTGAATAGCGCGCGCTCTCCGTGGGCGGGGCCGATTATAACGTAATGAGATGAGATGAGCTCGACTGGAATCGCTCTCTTTTAATACAGATTTCACAAGATGAGAATAATTGTTTTTTTATATAAATGACTTCATTTAAAAGAAGAGAATTCAAGCTTCATGCCTGTCTGTCTGTATGTCTGTTTGACTGAGTATTCGCTGAGTTATTGTTAATTTTCGGACGCGTTTCAGAATGGACTTCACTGGCAGAGAGAAGGCAGAACTCGCTTCGTGTTTATTTTTCTTTATTTGGCAAAAAGCACAACACTTTGTTTTTATTGTGAGTATACACAAAAATAATACACATTTAACAGAATCGATTGATGTATGAAACTCCTATGGAAAATCAAAGTCAACAGAGTATTTATGAGTTTCTTTTACACTAATAAAAAAAAAGCGAGCTGGTATCGCCGGCGATACCGTAGACCTCAGGGGGTTAAGTAGTAAGCAGTTGTCATAGATACACCTATGAGCGGTTGTATGCTAGATGTCCTTGGCTACGGCAGTTCATTGGAACGAATGCGTATATATATGTATATATATATTAGGGCTGTCAATCGATTACAATTTTTAATCGCGATTAATCGCAAGATTGTCATGAGTTAACTCGCGATTAATCACATTTAATGGCACATTTTTTTATTTGTTCTAAATGTAGCCTAAATTAATACTTTTCAAGTTTGTAATACTCTAATCAACGTGGGCATGGATAAATATAGATGCTTTATGCAAATATATGTTTATTATTGAAACCATAGTCAATATAGAGCATAAGGACGAGACATGTTTCAAAGGTCATAGATGTTTTTCAAAGAACTTGTTCATAGACACATGTAGAAAGAACAAAAAAATGCCAGGTTACCATTACTTCTCTTTCTTTGCACTGAGCAATTTACTAACTCAAACATGTTTAGATTTTGCATGACAGGGCAGCTCTTCTGAAAATGCTAAATGTACATTTATTATTTATTATTACATTGTAGTTTGTCTCTCTCTGTGCTCATTTTGATGAAGCTAAATTCTCAATAAAACTGTTTTCATTGGTATATTTTACTGTTTCTGTTGTCAAACAACGGAATGAATTTGAAATGGTGACTGAAACGCGACCCATTAAGACATAACCAGCTCTCCCTTCCAAGATGTTAAGTTAATCTGCACAACAATTCTGATAATCGAGCCGTCGTCTGGTGAAATCAAATTCACATAAGATAAAGACAATATCTGTGCTCTGATTTCGGCTATACTTGTAAAATTAGTGAAGCAACATAATATCTGTGCTTAACTGAATTAAAGCGCTGCTCCTCCGCGTGAGACGCAGAGAGAGAGAGAGAGAGAGAGAGAGAGAGAGCGAGCGAGAGGTGCGCGCGCGTGCTGGGAGAGCAGTACCGGCGGTACCGGTAGATTCTCAGAAACTAAATAAGGTTTGGGCGCTTTGTTGAAGGGAAAAAATCGCTAAAGGGGTCTGCAATGTCGCTAAGTTGGCAACACTGTGTATCTCCATTTCTCCAACTAGGGGTTGGGCCACGGGTCAAACAGAAAATACGCGCTGCGTTAATCGCGCGTTAAAAAAATTAGTGCCGTTAATATGATTTTGCGTTAACGCGTTATTAACGCGTTAACTTTGACAGCCCTAATATATATATATATATATATATATATAAATGAGAAAAACTTGGCCACTAAATATTTAATATTCAATTATTTTAATGATCACAATTAAAGTTTTAATTTTATTAAATTGAACAAGTAAACGTTGCATTCATATTCTGGGCTCATCTGATTTTTTTGTACATAGCATAGCCTACTTTGTTATGATTTTAGTATCATAATGATTAATTAATGCACGCACAATTATCCGTGAACTTGATTTGAACAAATGCCTTTCAAATTGTGTGTGCAAAATTCAGAATTAAATGAATGTGCAGCAATTTGTATAAATAGAGAGTCTGTAGGCCTATACTGTTGTAGCCATTAAATAAGCGCATTTAGTTTCATATTTGTTAAAATATTATAATGTTATTTTTTTCCATTTATGCTGATTTATGAAAAGTGAACAGCAAGAGTAAGATGCGCAATATATCGAGAGACATGGAGCGGGTCAGACATGATTTTGACCACTTCATTAAGTTTTGTTTTGTAGAAAACCTTTCTTTAAAGTGTATTTCGTTTTGTATAAATTGTATCTTAAATCCACACTAAGTAGAAATTGTGTTTTGTCAAACAGCGACCCCTAGAGTCGCTGTGGAATACTTGCACTGTCGTAAATATATTATATTATAACGTTTTTACATGATTGCAGCTAAATCACAAGTAAATAGTCTATAGTCTAGGCCTACTGTATAATTTAATTTGTGTTGTTTTTATTGGAATGTAAACATTTCAAAATGCCAGATAACATCAATTAAGTTAAATGTACGTCGCATTATTTCATAACATTGGCCGTTATGATGTCATTAGACATGATTATTGCAATCTATCATAATAGATTGCAAATTGTGCTCGTTTACACTATTTACAACCTCTACGTTAGGCTTATTTATGTCCTGATAATTATGTGAGATATTGAAAGCTGTTCTCATGATAATCGCAGGAATCAACATCAAACGGCGTTGTCTGATATCCCTCAGGACTACGTGATAAATACACCTCACAACACCTGAGTTCAGCTGGCAAACTAATTCGTGAGGCATAGCTATCTGATTTATCAAAACGATTCCATTTACACCTGGTCACATAAATATATTTTTGCGAAACGGATTTAAATTCGATCTTCAATTCTCGCGCTATATGCAGATTTAATGGAGTGCACGTCACCGAAAGCAACAGACATGAGCTGCATTTTATAGATCATCAGCTAAAATTTCAAAATCAAAGACCGCAATAAGAGAGAGCAGTAACAGCCCTGGTAAGATCATTTCGTTTCTTTACTTTTAATGATGAAGATTGTGTGTTAAGCGTCTGCGACTTACTTTCACTTTGATTTGCGATAGTTTGCACGTTGGCTTGATGCAGTTGCTCATCTGCGGTGATGCGTGTTCCAGCGCGTCGTCATATCTGGATATAACATTTAGCCTATAACACGCTCTCACACGTTTTTTTTTTTTTTTTTTTTTTTTGGGAGGAGTACAATTTACATATGTGGTTTCAACAACCATATGCATTTACACTTGTCCAGTTTCGTCTGGAATGCGTCTCAGATCTCCTCCTGAAGTGGTTTGAGCGGTCGGATTCAAATCCGTCTCAAATGCGTTTCGGAGGGCATTTAAACCTGGACTTTTCACGATCGGATAGCTATCCGATCTGAGAAAACGCATTAAGTGGCCAGGTGTAAACAACCCCCATGACAAAAACATACGCACGAAAGCCGAAAACAAACGCTGGTTGGCCTCTCACGTCCAAATTTGACGAAGTGGTGGAGGAAGTGACGTATGCCGTAAAGCAGTCGAATTTTGTAGTTATTTTTGTGCTCTGGTTACTACCCGAACCCCGAAGTTACATAGTGCCAGTAAAAGCGATACAGACCCTATCAGGGTATGGCAGACGTGTCATTCAACCTATTGTAAGTCGATGTACCATCACAAGGATCTTGGAAATATATTATGAAGGTTGAAAAGTTACATAGTTGTTGCTTTAATTTTAATCAATTTTTCATCAACATAATTGCCTGGATTGAATAAATAAGAAGCAAATATAACAGACAATATTAATCATGGAGGCGCCCGCGCGGTCTCTTATGCACGTGAACTGGAGCACATCTCATCCTAACTTAACGAAACTCAGTGTATATTACAGACATGAGAAATACATCAAATACACAAAGCTTGAAATGTCTTTAACCCTCTGAGGTCGAGAAACGCGCCGACGTGTTTTGCTGGATTTTTTTCACATAGCAGCAACATAAACTTAAATTACTCCGTCATTTATGGTTATACAGAAAAAAGAAATATAAAAAAATAATCTGTGATATTTCTACTTTTGTATGTGTCCACTTACAATCAAATCAAAACATTGTGCTTTTGTAAAATAAAGAAAATAAACAGGGTGTGCGTTCTGCCTCTCCGTCGCGGTGAACTTTTTTTTCTTGAGCACGTCTATAAACTGAAACAAAACTCAGCGAATACTTCTCACACATTTATGAGCCATACACCTTTATACACATTTAAGTGTGTACTTTTAAATGATCGGATTCAAACTGAAAACAAATATTCTCTGTTTAAGTAATTTGTATAAAACCAACAGGATGTCCAGTATCTCAAACCTTGCTAATTACTTTTTAATTCGACACGCCCACTCGCGCAAAAGTGATTCACATGCAAATCTCCACATGGAACGCGAACGCCCTCGTTACCTCAAACACAAAACACCAAAACACTTCACAAGTCTCTGCTTTTCGTCGAGTTTGGAAGACACGTCTGAGCTTACATTGGATTTACCCCCAGAAGAAGAAGAACGCGATTTGAAGACAAGAAAGATGTAAGGTAAGAAATTCTTACTTATTAGTTTATGGTATTGTTGCATAAACTTCACATTGCAGTTGAACTGTTGCTAGATACTGTATATGGTGAATATTATACTATTTAGACCCGTGTTTCCTGATATCTATGTTTGAGCAGATATCCACAAACAGTATTTATGTATAACCATAATGTTTAATATTTTGGAGCGCGATGGCGTTTGAATGTATCATATTTTTGAGCGCGCTGTGGGTTTGAGTATCATATTTTGGAGCGCGCTGTGGGTTTTAATGTATCATATTTTGGAGCGCGATTGCGTTTGAAAGGAAAAATGCACCAAACATTAGGCTTTATGTTTTTACTATTATCTCATTTCATATCATCATAACGAATGGAAACATTTGAAGTAACATATGATAATCAATATATTTTTCTCTAGCGTAGTTGTTCTTGAAATCTTTTGGAAGATTTAATTTATTGTTATTATTATTTTATGCAGCACTGCGTAGCCTATGCCTACAAGGCACAACAAACCTGGTGTTCATTATATATTGTTGGAAACGTGTGTGTGTGTGTGTATTCTGTGAATTTTAAAAAGAAATTTTAACCAGAAAAATCTAAAATCTATTCCCAAAATCGTGCAGCCCTATAGTTTCTCTTGATATCATTATGTTCACAGTTTTTTCTTTTTTTTTTCTTTCAGGGACCAGATGCAACTGAGTCCTGCTGACTTCAACATTCACATGAGTCTCTGTACATGAACATGGTAAAGTGAAAATCAAACACCTTGGAAATTAAAGGTATGTACAATGTTTTTAGGAATGGCACAAAGGTCTCTGTCTTTGGATCATTGTTTTCAATGTGCTCTTTTGTCATTTGTATTTTTGGATTGTGTTGTGCTGTAAATAAATCCAAACAATCTAAAAGCCATTCTTTTTTAAATCTCCTCATTCTTTGTGCAAGGTTGCTCTGAATGACAGGGCCTGATCGCTCCTAATAGGGCAGTTAGGGGAGTGTCTTTGTCTTTCTCAGGTGTTAAAACCTTACATATTCATGAGATGATCACGCCTCTTCGCATATGGCTTTGTCACACAAAACACGTCTTAGAAATTTTAAATCAATATATTGTCTTATCTGAATGAGCAGTCAGGGTGATTTTCACATAGTTTTGGAGCAAATATTCTAGGCTATGTCATACAATTTTCAAAAGTCTTGTGAAGAAATAATCAGTATGGATTTCATGGCCTTATTTCAGTGAGAATTTTTTTTTGTATTTTCACAAACCACGCATAAATGTCATTATCTCAAAACTACAAACTTTTACATACATGCTGCTGATATATTATTGTAGCAGAGTTTGTGCTGAATACAGTGTAATCAGACTTTAGCCATGAAAATGTCACTAGTAACAGAAAAAAACACAAATGTCAGAGCATGTCAGAACACCTCCATGGCCCAGAAAACAGCTCAGACCTCAGAGGGTTAAACGAAATAATTCAAAACGAAAAGAAAAAGGCTACTCTCTGATTTTAATCCATTATGTGCATTTCTCTCTATAGGCGTGTTCACTACGAATATGGCGATCGTCAACTTCATCTTGGCAGTCGACACTGTCAGAAAACACTAGTTTATTAATAAAAATCAATGCATTTTTTAATCAATGCACCGGATTTACAAATGCACATCTTGCTTGTTGCACGCACACATATTATGTCGAAATAACGAGATATTATGTTGAAATAACATTATTATTAATAATACATCTTTTAGAATATTTGATTGAATGCTGAATGTTGCGCTTGTTAAATTTAATAAAATTAAAACTTTTATTGTGATCATTAAAATATATATACGCATTCGTTCCAATGAACTGCCGTAGCCAAGGACATCTAGCATACAACCGCTCATAGGTGTATCTATGACAATTGCTTACTACTTAAGATCGCTTCCGGGTCACGAAAAAATACCAATGCAGAATTAAGGATTACGACTTTATACATACGTATTTTGATTTCCGATTTCCATCTATAAACACATCAAGGACAATCGGATAACGAGATTGTTTTTCGTTTTCCGTTTTTTAATATCAAAACAAAAAACGAATAATGGGTTGTTTTCCGTTTTCCTATTTACTCATGGTAATTGGGAAACCGGCCGTTTTTCGTTTTTGTTTTTTTCCTTTCAAAACGAAAATCCGTTGGCCGCCAAGTACACGGACCCCTGTCCCCCTTCGACTCTGAAGGGTAAAGTTTTATATAAAAGTCTCTAAAATCTGAATTAATCTCCTTGGTATCAGTCAGGACAGACCCATTGTCCCTCCTAATAGCAGGAATAGTACTCATTGCTTCTTTTTGTTTAATGTACCTGGCAAGTAGTCTACCAGCCTTGTCACCCTCCTCAAAGTATTTCTGCCTTGCCCGAAATAGAGAGAATTCTGCCCTCTGGGTCATAATTGAATTAAACTCATACTTTAGTCTGGTCACCCTGGTGATATTTTCAGAGGACATACTTTTTTTCAAGTTTGATTCTGGGTTTATGATTTGTTTTTCAAGCTCCTGGAGCTTAGCATTGTTTTCCTTAGCATTGTTTTCCTTAGCATTGTATTGAATTATGTGGCCTCTCAAAAAGGCTTTCAGAGCCTCCCATGCTACCCCTGCTGACGGAGCCGTTGGGAGATTGGTCTCAATATAGAGGTTCATTTGTGATCTAAGTGATGCCTTAAAGGTCTCATCTAATAAAAGGCTAGAGTTTAATCTCCATCTAGTTGACCTAGCTGGCTTATTAAAAGACAGAATATGGAGAAATATTGGACTATGGTCTGAAATAATTATATTACCAATGTCGCTCGCTCCCATAGCTGATACCAACGAATGAGACACCAAAAAAAAAATCTATTCTGGAAAACGAACTCTGTGGTGAAGAAAAGAATGTAAAATCTCTCGATGATGGGTTTTGTGGCCGCCAAATCGTCCCCTTGGAAATATAAGGTTCTATCTGACATTTTTGTAAAAATTTAGTTATTCACATATTCTTATTCTGTGACCACTTCTTTACATTATGTGATGTTGTTTTTTAAGTTGTGTACATTTTGGAACTTTTTATTTAGAAAATAAAAAGGTTCTTTCTACACAGTCGAATGGAATGCAAAAACTTTAAAGCTCAATATCTCAAAACTGCTCCGAACGCAGATAGAACCTTATAATTCCAAGGGGACGAAATGTCTACTAGACCCGATTTGGACAAATCTTTGAGCACTGCGTGTGCCCTAGTAGTACGGGCCGACGGAGAGCTATGGTCTAATATAGGGTCCATTACCTCATTAAAATCACCCCCCATGATAATTGGATAGTCCCCCAAAGCATTCAGTTTCTTCTCGAGTAACCCAAAAAATGCCGGATCGTCTCTATTTGGAGCGTACACATTCGCTAGTATGATACTATTCCCCTGAATCTCACACAGTATCAACAGGATTCTCCCTGCCTCATCTGCACTCTCTTTTAAGCATTTAAATTGTAGTCGCTTGGTAACTAGAGTAGCCACTCCTCTGCTCTTACTACTGCCACAGGCAGCCGCCACAAAGCCCAACCCAATCACCCCGAAGCTTTTGAGATTCTTGTGGTAGTAAATGGGTCTCCTGCATAAATACTACATCACATTTTTTAGATCTGATGAAAGTTAACACCTTCCTCTTCTTCACCATGTTATGGAGGCCTCTGACGTTCCAGCTCATAAGCTTTAAACCTTTTGTACTACTGGCTGAAATAATGTAAAATGAATGTTATACAAGTTTTGCTGTACCTTCCAGAATGACTTATTTATGAGTAACATCACTAAATAATAAGAGACAAAAAACACGTTAAATTTAAACATACACAAAACAAAAGCAACGAAAATGCATCTGAGAAGCCAGACGCTTACACTAATCTCAGTTTGGTCCGTGACTCACTAACTTGAAGCCGCTATGAACGTGCCCCACCCACCCCGCACCTGTTGTCCTACCCAAAGTCAGGCAGTGACGACCACCCAACCTCCTACCTGCCCGACACGGGCGTAAACATGAACATTATAAAAACAAAGAGGAAGATACTTCAAACTTAGGCAATGAATTACACATTAAACAGAAGTCTGCATAAAGAAAATAACCAATTGTGTGACTCAAGTCGGCCATATGCATAAACCAGAATAATGGGCGAGCACTGTAAGGACAAGACCTGGGTTGCCTCACCTATAAAATCTCACTTTACACCGAGAAATAAGCAGCGGTGTTGCCTTGGACCATATAGCGATTTTACTAACCTCCAGGCGAGTCCTCTCTTGATTGGAACGAGTGGACAAAAATAAATAAACAAATAAAAATAATAATAAAAATAAATAAGTAAATACTAACAACTAATCAGCAGAAACATCCACTGAATACCCCAACAGAAACAGGATCCAACGACCCACCCCACGTCCATATAGTCCGCAAAGGATCGGTGAAATTCTTCATATTTCCAGATAAAATTGTCCGTTTATCGACAAAAATAAACAAATTTAGATTTCATAGTTTAAATCTGCAGTCCGTAACTTTTGGTGCTCTAGCGGTTAATAAACAGAACTGCATGCGTCTTGCAGAAGAACATTGTAGCCGTTTATCGTTTAGCCGTTAACAGAGCTACTTATCTCTGTTTATGTCAATGATGAGACACGCAGGTACTGGGCTACTCCACAGTGGTACGACCCCAACCAGTCTAAAATTGTCCGAATATAAATGCTTATTATAGGTGTACCGTAGTGATTCAGGATAAGACAAAAACACTGTTTGGAAAATGGATTCATGATGTACTCACTTATTCTATAATTTTTTTACAGTTTGAACACAAAAAAAGTTATGGACTGCAGCTATAAAGTCTGTGTAAATGGTTCAATAGATTGACTTGTAGTTAAAAAAAATGCATATAAATTCATTATAGTTTCATAAAGTTTAATAAAGCCAATATCACCAGTTTGCAAAAAAAAAAAAGAAGTGTAATGCATATAGGTCATTCAGTGTTCAAATAACTTTTATTGTCAAGTCACCTTTATTTACTTAGCGCTTTTTACAATGCATATTGTTTCAAAGCAGCTTTACAGTGATAACCGGAAAATAATGCAATAAAGTTTGTTTCAGCTGTATAGCAGATTTAGAAGAAAATAGTGTCGTAGTCCAGCTTAAATATTGTCAAAATTCATCTTTGTTTTTGTTCTTACTTTCCCCTGTGTGAAGTTCATGTTTACTTGGTTGTCATTTCTGAGTATGCCCTTGTTTGTTGACATAGTTTCTAGTTTAGTGCCTGATTTTGTATTTATACCCCGTTTAGTTCAATTCTTTGGTGTTGCCTATTGAAGGGTTGGCGTTTAGTTTTTAGTTTTTTAGTTTTTTTTGCATTGAGTAAAAGGAGTGCTGCATTTTTATCCAAGCATCATGATTTCCTCTCTTCTGTCATTGACCTGTGACATTTATATATCCTAATAATATTGAAAATATATGTCAAGTAAACAGACATGATTAATTGTATTGCTGTCAATTTAAAATGAAGACCATTTTATTTGTTATATCCATTGATCCATTCATCTATTCCGCAAACCGATCTTGAGTCCATCCCGACAACAGACAGAAATATATTAAATTATTTAAATTATTTTTGCAGACTGAAATACACTATATTGCCAAAAGTTTTGGGATGTCTGCCTTACATGCACATGCATTTTAATGATATCCCATTCTTAATCTGTAGGGTTTAATATGGAGTTGGCCCACCCTTTGCAGCTATAACAGCTTCAGCTCTTCTGGAAAGGCTTTCCACAAGGTTTAAGAGAGTGTTTATGGGAATTTTTGACCATTCTTCTAGAAGCGTGTTTTTGAGGTCAGGGACTGATGTTGGACGAGAAGGCCTGGCTCGCAGTCTCTGCTCTAACTCATCCCAAAGGTGTTCTATCGTGTTGAGGTCAGGACTCTGTGCAATCCAGTCAAGTTCCTCCACACCAAACTCGCTCATCCATGTCTATGGACCTTGCTTTGTGCGCAGTCATGTTGGAACAGGAAGGGGCCATCCCCAAACTGTTCCCACAAAGTTGGCAGCATGAAATTGTCCAAAATATCTTGGTATACTGAAGCATCAAGTGTTCCTTTCACTGGAACTAAGGGGCCAAGCCCAACCCCTGAAAAACAACCCCACACCATAATCCCCCATTCACAAAACTTTACACTTGGCACAATGCAGTGAGGCAAGTACAGTTCTCCTGGCAACCGCCAAACCCAGACTCGTCCATCGGATTGCCAGACAGAGAAGCGTGATTCTACACTCCAGAGAACACGTTTTCACTGCTCAAGAGTCCAGTGGCAGTGAGCTTTACACCACTGCATCCAAGCTTTGCATTGCACTTGGTGATGTGAGGCTTGGAGGCAGCTGTTCGGCCATGAAAACCCATTCCATGAAGCACAAAGTTTGGAGGTCTGTAGCTATTGACTTCTGCACACTGTGCGCCTCAGCATGCGCTGACCCCGCTCTGTGATTTTATGTGGCCTACCACTTAGTGGCTGAGTTGCTGTTGTTCCCAATTGCTTCCACTTTGTTATAATACCACTAACAGTTGATTGTGGGATATTTAGTAGTGAGGAAATCTCACGAATGGACTTAATGCACAGGTGGCAACCTATCACAGTACCACGCTAAAATTCACTGAGCTCCTGAGAGCGACCTATTCTTTCACAAATGTTTGCAGAAGCAGTCTGCAACCTAGGTGCTTGATTTTATACAACTGTGGGCATGGAAGTGATTGGAATACCTGAATTCAATGATTTGGAGGGGTGTCCCAATACAATTTAGTGTTAGTTCCCACATCAGACATAAGTAAATATAATACAAATCACATACAGCAATGACAATCTCACATATTGGGTTGGTTTTGCAGGTCCATCATGCGTGGCTGTGATAACATGTGTAGTTACTGTATAGTGCCTTTCACTCGTGGCAGAGAGAGGAGCAGACCCCTGTCTTCCATCGTGGAGGAGGTCCGCATGCTTTCAGATCAGGTAGAATGGTAGTTTGCAATATGTATGTAATAAACCTACACCAAAAGCCCATTACTGTTTTCAGATCTTTGATGGTGAGATAATGTGTGTGTGTGTGTGTAGGGGGTGAAGGAGGTAACCCTCCTGGGTCAGAATGTGAACAGCTATAGAGACCTGTCTGAAGAGCAGTTAATCTGTTCTAACGGCAATACTAAGCTCAGCCGAGGATTCAAGACAGTATACCGCACAAAACAGGGAGGCCTCCGCTTTGCAGACCTTCTGGACAGAGTGTCCCTCATCGATCCAGATATGAGAATACGCTTCACCTCACCACATCCTAAAGACTTCCCTGATGAGGTATGTACCATGAAGTTACTTTCGAGCCAGGAATACAATCTGCTTTTTTGTTATTATTTTCGACAATTCTACTTAGGTGTGATTTGTTGCTTCTTTTTTTTTTGACACAGTCAGGTCCCAGTAAAGGTGTCAGACTAATAAACAGTCAATTTACCCTACAGTTTTTTCCACAAAGTATGGGGGGTGAACCTCGACTCAGCCCCTCTACGGTGGTCCAGGGGCATGCCCCACTTTAGAACATTTTGTGCATTTTAGAATTAAATACCGTATTTTCCGGACTATAAGTCGCACTTTTTTTCGTAGTTTGGCTGGTCCTGCGACTTATAGTCAGGTGCGACTTATATATCAAAATGAATTCATACTCACTGACATGAACCAAGAGAAAACATTACCGTCTACAGCCGCGAGAGTACTCTATGCTGCTCCTGTAGCCTACCCCTGAAAAGATTTACTGAAAACAACTGAAAAACTGTTAACTGAAACATTAACCTAAAGACAACTGAGAAAGCCTGAACACAAACAAACTGCCCCCAAAAAGAAAAAAATCTCCATGTTTTCGGTGCTGATGCGGTGGTGACATGTTCATGTAACATGTAAGGGTGGCGCTGCCAATAAAGCACCTTAAAGCTGTCACAAAGAACCAGTAAAAGTAATGATTATGAATATGTCAAATATAGCATGAAGACATTTTAATTGTTTACTAATAAACAAGTGTTTTCTGTGTCAGTGTCGGCTACAAAGCTGGACAATTTCATGCTCCCAACTTTGTGGGAACAGTTTGGGGATGGCCCCTTCCTGTTCCAACATGACTGCGCACAAAGTCGGCTGCAAGTCGGCTCTTGACGTGCGTAAAAACTAAAGTTTGAAGCGAAATCCGGAGGTGAAAGTTTCGAAACCCGTTGGCGACGATCTTTTTTAGATGTTTATCGAGCATTAGCATTAATCGAGAGAGTCACCGCTCGTATATGCTCTGGAGAGCAGAAACAGCTGCGTAGGGGACATCGTCGGGGTGGTGGTGGCGCAATGGATAAGACACATGCCTTTGGTGTGAGAGACCCGGGTTCGAATCCACTGTGAGACACCAATGTGTCCCTGAGCAAGACACTTAACCCCTAGTTGCTCCAGAGGCGTGCGACCTCTGACATATATAGCAATTGTAAGTCGCTTTGTATAAAAGCGTCAGCTAAATGAATAAATGTAAATGTAAATGTAAATGTACTCGGGTCCACCAGACCCTCCGGAGGGTTTCAGGAGTTTCACAATTTGATCAGTTGAGCGAAATTGACGCGCGAGGCAAAAGTTTCGAAACCCGTTGGCGGCCATCTTTTTACAAGATGTCTGATGTTGATCGATCATTTATCGAGAGAGTCACCGCTCTGTATTTGCTCTGGAGAGCAGAACAGCGGCGTAGGGATCATCGTAGCCGTATTTGGGTCCACCAGACCCTTCGGAGGCGAACCCAGTTTGGCGAGTTTCACCATTTGCTCCAGGAGCTGCGCCTGGATGACGGCCGCTATCAGCGGTGCTTCCGCCTGTCCCGCGCCCAGTTTGATGACCTGTTGTCCCGCATCGGAGCGAGGATCACCCTCGCCCACATAATCTGTCATTTATTTTTGTATTGATGATAAATGGAGCCATCCTCCAAAAGTAATTAACCTGTCCTGTGATTTTTTTTCTTTCTTTCTCACACAACACTGTCCAGACACAAACTATGTTCTTATACACAAAAATTGGTTGTCTTTACATTAGAATAATAATGTTTCATATAATCTGGATTTAGATATGGAATACATAGCATTCAATACAAAATGAATATGTCTCATATATTGAAATCAAGTTTTTATGTGATAAAAGATTTACTTTTTTTACTTCACCATGTGACAGCAGCAAGCAGGCTCCTGATTGGTTAACGCAGCGCGAATTGACGCAGAAGTTCAGATTTTTCAACTCGGGCGGCAGACGCGAATTCGCGTCAAACGCGTGAATGCACAAAAAGCACTACATAAAATCATTCGCACTTAACGCGCCAGACGCTCAATTCGTGCCATTCGTGCGAACTTGACGCGCGAATGAGGCGTATTCGCGTCTACCGCGCCGCGCTCTACGCCTCATTCGTGCCGCAGGTATTTTTTACGCGCGTAACGCGTCTTTGCATTGACTTATTGATGGTGCGTCCGGTGTGAACGCACCATGACACTAGTATTCAGAAATACAGAGACTGAATAAAGTGATCAAATGAAAAATAACACTGGGTAGTATTTTAGTCCTGACTAAATTAAATTAAAACTAGATTAAAGTCGCATCTCTTCAGCCAGGCATTCATATAATCCTACAGATCAAACTACAATCCGTCCTCTAGCTCATAAATGCCAGAGGAGAACTGGCCCCCGACTGAGCCTGGGTTCTCCCAAGGTTTTTTTTTTCTCCATTAGGTCACCTGATGGAGTTTTAGGACACCATTAGGTCACTTGATGGAGTTTTTCGGTTCCTTGCCACTGTTGCCTTTGGCTTGCTCAGTTGGGGATATTTTGGGGATATTTAATCAAATTTTATCAATCAATAAATTCCTCTTGAAACAAACTTTGTTGTATTATTTTAATTTAATACTGTGAAGCTGCTTTGATACAATCTGTATTGTGAAAAGCGCTATACAAATAAACTTGACTTGACTTGACTTGACTTAACATTGAAATCACTCGCGCCTGACGCATTATTCGCGTCCGGTGTGAACGCACCATGACACTAGTATTCAGAAATACAGAGACTGAATAAAGTGATCAAATGAAAAATAACACTGGGTAGTATTTTAGTCCTGACTAAATTAAATACATAGGCTATTAATCCTGATTCCTTAAAATGAAAGCTATGTTTTGTTGTTTTGACAACCAAATTAATAACAGACACATATGGCTGCTGTCACTGTAAGTGCTAGTGTACGGATTCTGTTTCATTATACGGACACGTGCGATTTATGCTTATTTAAGACATAACCGACTGTGTTTAAAGGATACTCACTAAGACCGAAATTGTTTTTGACTGTTAAAGCGATATAATCCACGAAAAATAACTTTTGTTACCCGCAAGCTGTTTGTGAGGCAGCTTTACGTATGTGTGCAGAGAAAAAAAAAACATCTCTCAGACAGCGCGCAAGTAGCCTACTGAATAGTTTAAAATCGCGTGAATGCTTAAACTGGTAAGACTTAAAAAGACGTGCAAATGCTAAACTTTAGTTACTCATGATGCAATGCTGGCCCGATTATGCAAGTGACAATTCCGTCTATCCCGACTCCCGAAACGCGAGAGTGTTATCGCCGCCTGCAGCGCGCTTAACGATTGCCTTGTGCAACCCATTTTGAGAGACGAGAGATAGAAGACGCAGCACCGCTGAATCACTCATGCTGTTTGAGAATCTGATTTTATAATCTGTGTGGATTAATTTACTAATACAACCTATACACAGGGTTCCCGCGGGGTCTTAAAAAGCCTTAAAAACATTGCATTTATTAATTTGGAAATAATACCTTAAAAAGTCTTTAAAAAGTCTTGAATTTTGATGTCTGGGCAAAGAGTATAGAAGCCCAAGAGGCGAAACTCAATAGAACGCTCCATAGCAACAGTTGCCCCCATGACGTGACGGCGCGGCCGCCATTATGGACTGAAAACTGAAGGAAAATGCCGAAAAATAATGGGAGTCAATGGCACTGAACCAACTTAACATAACAAAAACTTAACATAACTTAATTTTTTTCTGGCCGTCATATCTAAATATGAAAACAATTTAAAATACATTAATGAGGATGACCGACGTTAAATGACAGAAAATGTTACGTTTATGTGTTGGTTATGCATGGCCTAATTACCCTTAGGAAAATAGTATTTTGGGACAAAATATTACTATAGAAGGACTATAAGACTACTATAGAAATACTATAGCGGCTCGTATTTCTATAAGATTTCTATAATATTTTGTCCTAAAATACTATAAGATTCCTATAGTACTTTTTCGTAAGGGTCCCCCACCGAATCGGCTTCATTAGCCTACCACTTACGGTTTGCAAAGATACAATTATAAAATGACTGCAAACCTCTAATCTATCAATGTTCTATTATGCATTTTCCTTGTTATATGAATAACAGAAATTCATGAAATAATATATATGCAGACACACAGTAATAAGATATTTATTCAAATGTTGATTTTGAAATTAGTGAACATCACCATATGATTTGGAAAAAATAAATAAATAAATAAATAAAATTATAAATGAACATTTCTAAAGACAGTTAATCTTTTACATAGAATATCACAAAAATATGAACAACTTGTTTTTTCAACATCTTCAGTGAAAGTGCACACAGTGAACGTTTCAATGGCAAGAAAAAAACAATCTATGAATGTCCTATTACAGGCGGAAAGGTAGGCTACAAAAAAGATGTGCAATCTAGCAAGTGCACACATGAACTATAAATAGTACTAAAATGGAAGTGGTGCCAAGATCTCAGTAATTAATCAGACACGACCATCTATTGTGTGTGCATTTGTGTATGAGAGTAATTTCTTTTTTTTTTTTTTTGTGAGAGAAGAGGCATTGATTTTGACATTGACTGGCGCTAACGATTTCAGCAGCTTTCAGTCCATAATGGCGGACGCGCCTCCGCAGCGCCATCTACAGACTGTTACCCATAACACAACAGAGTTTCGCCTCTTGGGCTTCTATACTCTTTGGTCTGGGTCTTAAAAATTGTGCTGTATGTAACTTCTCCGTATTGTTTTTTTCCTCAAAAGTTTCATTTGTCAACCACGATTATTTTGATTAAATAACGTAGTATATATAAAGAGTGGCGGAACCAATAATTGAGAATGCAACGCAGCCCCGGGTCACAGTGCACAGTACTGTGAACACGTGATGCCTTCAACACAACACAAGTTAGCCTACAAAGCGGAGCTCGCTCGCGTGCTACCAGTAGCCTGGGGCTTGATATGAGGTCGCTCGCCAACAGGTAGTTCACATACCGCGTCTTTTTGCGTGCTCAAGTTTATTAAAATGTGGGCATGCGGCAAGCGCTATTGAAGCAACGCGCAATTTTTTTCCACCCGCAGCCAGATGGACAACATCTTCCTTGTTGCTGTGGAGAGTGCGGTGTATGGTTGCTTAGCAACGACAGACGCCACAGGAAAATCAGACCAAATGTTATTAATAATATTAGATAAGCAGATGTGCATTGTAAATGTCAATAATTAATCTTTTTTGACTCATTCTTTTTATAAAAAAAATATTTAAAGGCTGAAATATGTGAGGTTTATCTTTTTATAAAACCATTTTTGTAAAAACTTTATTTGAACTTACATGTTGCAAGACACTCCTTTAAAGTCTGGCCATCATTTTTAGTAGTATTTTGATGTTTATGTAAACAAAACTTGCATATTGATAATTTTATTTGTTATTTGCGGGGTTTCGACAAACTCTGTAAATTGATTTCATAATAATCGTGAAAATAAATGTTCATGCCATTTCATCTCTAGTTATGATCAACTAAAATCAGCTATAATTATGTGTTTTTACAGTATAATATGCAAACTACAATTTTCCAAAATAATCTCTGAGCCTGTTCAATCTCTATTAGGCTATTAATATGCTGCTTCGTAATGTAAATAAATATGAGATGAAATATATTCTATTAGAGGGCAAGTTTGTTTTAGCCTATTTTCATTTTAGGCCTAAGGTTTTGGGCATTTGGCATGTTGTTGGGTGTGGAAGGTTACTAATGTGATTGCTTTGTCTGTAAATTAAATTAATGCTTTTTCAATTACTGAATTCATTGAAAAAAAAAAAAAAATCTGAATTCTTTTCATTTAAATTTTTTTGGGGTTATGCGCCAATAAGTTATAAGACCGGGGTAGGTCTTAAATTTCAATCTTTTTGGTCTTAAAATGTCTTAAAAAGGTCTTAAATTTGACTTACTGAAACCTGCAGTAACCCTGTATACATGCTAAAGTGAATCAATGTTTGCGGGAATTTCCTGCATTATAAGTGGGAGACCTGCAGGAATGATTAAAATTATGCGCAATACCCGCAATCCCACGCCGAAATTCCCTGCCTACGTTTACATGCAACCAAATAATCCGTTAGTAATCAGTCCGAGTATTGTGTATTGTCACAGTACTCCAACCGATTACACAGTAGGCCTAATCGGTTGACGGCTCAATCGGACTGAAAAGCCTTCATGTAAACACCTTAATAGATCCGATTGAGCTCGATCCGAATGAAATTTCGATTGAAAGGGGCGGTTTATTCCTTTTCTAATCCGATCAAGAGAACATGTAAATACTTGATCTGATTGAAAACCGAAACCGAAAGGAATTTGAATTTGTGGAAGCGAATTTGCAAAGCGAAATAAAATGGACCGAAAATTGCCTGTTGAATATTATAGGTATTTTTAAACAGTTTAAATATTTTGGAAGTGAAATATGAAAGGTGAATATGGATTATTAAATTTTTAATAATGAAAATGTGTTTGAAATGTTTTTATTGAAATATTCACAGCTTAAATATTCAACCATGTTGAATTTCAGCCCATAAAAATGCAAGCCCTAAAAATACAATGCATTAAAATGCAAGCATGGTTAATGCAATGCCTATTTTTTTCAAGTAGTG
Organism: Leuciscus leuciscus; assembly: GCF_965113295.1. NCBI lineage: Eukaryota > Metazoa > Chordata > Actinopteri > Cypriniformes > Leuciscidae > Leuciscus > Leuciscus leuciscus. Next base: position 22,593,326 of record NC_138747.1, on the reverse strand, counting down.
CAATTCAACAGGCTTTTTTATTTCAAAAACATTTGACATTTTACTTCCATACCCGTCACTGTAACCTTAACCAATGAAATAAGCTGCAGGGCGGAATTTCCACTGAACTGGTTTGGGTGAAAAAAAATCACACGCACACTCTCCCCAGACTAATAATCATTTGCACCTGCAGCTCATTGCCAAACTCATCAGCACTACCACAAAAGCTCCTCTCACTCCTCACTCAGTGTGTTGTCACCAGTATGGATCTCAGGCTGTTACCCTGCTCTATATCTGCTGCTAAAGCAACTTACCTGTTTCCCTGCTATCTTGGATATACTTGGATATACTCATCTCCAGCGATCTCCTTACCTGTACTCCTTGTCTCTAGCGATCTCCTGTGTAATCCTCCTTAATCCATCATTAAAGGCGGGCATACACTGTGCGATTTTCGTCGGATTTTGAGCAAAATTCGGACTCGTGCGACTCTTTTTCGGGTCGGGCCGAGTTTCAGCTTTGTCGTACGTCGTGCGTCGTGCGGTGTTTGTGCAGTGTACTGGGGGAAACGAGAGGCGATTAACCTCTCCCGTCCGGCAATCGGATGGTCGGATGAATTTCTGGCATGTTAGAAATTTTGGTCGCTCCTCGTGACTATATCGCACAGTTGAAGCAGAGCTACGAACCGATTGCCCTAAACTCAGTGTTTTTTTCCTCACTGCGCCTGCGTGAAAACATAACTTTCATCTGCAGCAAAAAAAATTAATAAATAAATAAATGAAAAGAGGGAGATCTTTAAGTTCTGTAGTTCAAGCTAACTACAAATTACTGTTGCTTACCTCCAGTTCGTTTTGCAAAATGGATTAACGATTACCCACGTCTTCCAAGCCACCTGCGATGTACACTTTGCCTCTTTTATTAATTTGTTAAACAATGTTTTTGAAATAAAGCTGTTTTTAATTTTCATTGATTAATTATTGCAGTGTTCGGACATATTATAGACTGTTAATAATTAAGTATATGCCTATAATTTATTGTAATAGACCTAAATGTTTTAGACAATTTTCAATGAGGAGGAGTAGTAAGCTTCTATGTAATATTTTATTATTCTCACAGTGCGTTGGTTATGCCGTGATGCGCTATGAAATTACTGCGTGGCAATTTAATTGTAATAGCCTATTAATTTAATAATAAAGTATAGCCTTGGCCTTCCCTAATAATAATAATAATAATACAATAATACTAATAATAATTTAACACATAAATTGGAAATACTAAATCATCTTGATATTGATAGCTGATGCTTGTTTTGACAATATCTCTGGATACATGATATCATCCATAGGCGCAACCCGGCACGAGGGTTTATCGCGCTGATTCGCGCGTTTTTCACACGTATAGTGTGAGCAGTGAAGTCGCAGCTCGACGTTCGGACCGTATAGTGTGAGCACATAAATCCTGAGCTTTGGCTTTACATCGCATGCGATCTACTCGCTCAGTGTGAGTAGGTACCTTGCTGAAATCGCACAGACATCACACAGTGTATGCCCGCCTTAAAGGGATACTTCACCTCTGGAAAGATGAATGTGTATTTAAAATAGGTCATTTATGTAGAAGAAATGTGAAGAAATTTTTGAATTTGGAGTTTTCTAGACTGAGAAAAGCCAGAAAATGTATTTTTGGCTTATGTGGATGAAAGACAACAACTCCCAGAATGCACTTGCTTCGCTGCTCTACGAGGCCACGCCTCCCGGTTAGAGAGCGCAGTTGAAAACAACAAGGTTAGGCTACTTGTGAGTCTCCGTGACGAGTTTGCCCGGGATATCGAGATCGCCTAAAATGTCCGGGATTCGGCTTTAGCGTTCTACAGTCGCCATTCATCATGTTTACTGTGGCGAGCAGAACGAGGCTGAGGGGCGCGGGAGAACGGCGCGAGGCCGGTGGCGTCATTAGTAAGACGCGCCGGTCTCCTATCTCTCACGGAGGAGCGTGAATTTTCTTAGCAATGTTAAAACGCACATCAACCGATCACTTGTTTAGCGTTCATGTAAACACTACATTCAGATTCACCAATCGGAATGAATTCAGTTAGATTGAAACAAAAGGTGTGCATGTAAACAATGAATGGCGACTGCAGAAAGCAAAAGCCGAATCCCGGACATTTTGGACGATTGCGACGGCCGGACATGTCTGGGAAAAAGAGGATGGTAACCCTTACTACTCAGCTTTCTCCTACTACTCAGCTTTCTCCACAGAACAAGAGCCTGCGGCTGCTAGCTTAGCTTCCAAAGAAAGACGGCTGATACTGTGTACATTCTGTGAGTGAGATCCTACCTCCTATGGGCGGGCTGAAAACATGCGGGACAGCCCCAACTACTGGCTGTAGTCTTTAGCCTCTGGCCAGAAAATCCTCCGATGACGCAAAATGACGATTTTGTCCTGAAAAGTGAAGCCAAAGCGTCTGTCGCCCTCAGGTGGTTGGTCCCAGTATAGGTAATAAACACCGCCCTCTCCACGTAGGCTAATGGGACGTGAGGCAAACTAAACAATCAAATTACACTTCAAATAATTTTTTTTCAAAGATGTTTAATGTCATTTTATGTCGTTTTTATCACACTGATGTTTTGGTTTTTTTTAATAAGTTTGGTTGTAGTTAGTTATTTGATGCTATAGAAACGGGAGTGTGACGTCATGTTTGACAGCTGTGATTAGCAGCTTCTCTGAGCGAAGTAGTCACTGACACTGAGGCACCAACAGACTTTTTGGGGGATTTTCAGGAGGAGATTGGAGCTTCAACTTTAATTTGTACGTTTCCATAACTGTTTATTTCACACTGACATAATAAGATGTTTTGCAGTACATCTGTACTAACTGTTTCTGCGGGAGTGTGGGCGGGGCCTTGATACCTTGACTCCACTTCACGCTCACTACTGCGCAGACTCGGGTCCCGTGTTCACTACTGCACAGAATCAGGTTCCAAATCAACGCAAGATGTCAGCACCATATTGGGACATTGAGACTTCACTTCTTTTTTTTTTTACAGTTGAAGAGAGTGAAGGTGTGTGTCGTCCATCTTTTTTTGCAGTCTATGAATAGAACTGTAATCTCATCCTGCATACCCTCAAATAAACTGTTACATTTACCTCACCTGCTATACCAAGGGTGTCCAAACTGTCCTGCAGAGTTTAGCTCCAACTTGCTTGCCTTAACACACACAGTAAAACCTTGATTAGCTGGTTCAGGTGTGTTTAATTGGGGTTGGAGCTAAACTCTTTAGGACAGTGGCCCTCCAGGAGCAGGATTGAACACCCCTGTGCTATACTTACCTGCCATGCTCACCTACTTGCTATATAACGTCACGTATGTCAGTTTGACCTACTCTACTTACCAGTATTAAGTATTTTGTCACTATCATCTATGCTGTTGTTTTCTCCTCCTGTGCCATCTGCCAATAAATACGGCTTTGGGTCCAACTTAACCATCGTGTCTGAGTTCTCCATAACACTACCAAGAGCAGCACAAATTAGTGTAGAGTCGCAAACAAGCAGAGCAGATGATAATCAGGTGTGGGTAATCTACTAACAACACAGGTGTAGGCTATTTAAAATGGCCCTTTGCCTGTAATTACAGTATTTAATTTAACTTTTTTTGTTGTTAAATCAGGTGTTACACTTGATTCAGGAGAGAAGGAACATCTGCAAGCAGATCCATCTGCCAGCACAGAGTGGTAGCAGTCAGGTTCTTCATGCTATGAGACGTGGGTAAGAATCGTTTATAGGGCTGTGTATTGTCAGCTAAACTTATTACACATATCATAATAGAGACAATAGCTGGGCTGATTATGACAAAAGTAATTTATTTTGGTCAATATTGTAATTACTTTAATTACTTAATACAATTATGAGTGGGTGATATGATCAAAACCTTAAATGAGTAATTTATTTCACAATAGTGATATATAAAAAGTATATTTTGATGGAAATATCCATTAAAATTCACAATTCTCTATACCACAGCAGAATTCTAGGCTAACTAATGTAAGTAGAAAAAAAGTATTCAAAAAGTTAATGAAGACAAGTAAACATACAATGTTTAAAACATACAAAAAAGCAAATTACAAACAATAACAAATTATTTATTAGTTTCAGACTAACATTAAAAAGAGGGGTAACACTTTATTTTAGGGTCCAATTCTCACTATTAACCAGTTGCACATATGAATTACTTATTCTGCATGACCATATTCTACATCCTTTTATCCGACCTAATACCTAAACTTAACAACTACCTTACTAACTAATAATAAGCAGTAATTAGGAGTTCATTGAAGTAAAAGTCATAGTTAATAGTTAGTTAATAGTGAGAATTGGACCCTGAACTAAAGTATGACCAAAAGAGGAAATACAACCAAAGCATAACAAGAGACAACATTAACTGAGAAAAAAAGAAAATGGAGTGGCCTAAAGGCTCAAATTTCTCTCTTGCCTAATAGAAGCACCCTGAGAAACACCGGTCACAGATCATTTAAACTACCTGCTTTTTGATTATTGAACTATAGGATTGCAATAATACATTATAAAAAATATATATTGATACAATAATCTAAAATAGCAATATAAAAAAAATATCACAATATATGATTGTACCGGCACAGCCCTATGCAGTTATGAACTGCCAATTAGAGGATATTTTGTTGCCACTGTATAAACTTGATCTTTTTAGAGAATATGTACTTAATTTAGCTTTAGTAAATTTGTATTGAAATCCAAGACTTTGTGGATGTGCTTTATAATTTCATTTCCTTCAACCTGGACATTTGTTTTCTTTCTCAGTTACACCCGAGAGGCATATCTTGAGCTTGTGGAGAACATTCGTAAAATAATACCAGGTAATTTGTCACTATGAAATATACCAATTGAATATACCAACTGATTCTTGAGTAGTGGGACAAAACTGCCTATAGAACTGATCAAATAGTTGTGTATGTACTAAGGAATTATTTTGTATTAATCGGTCAAACATGTACAGATGTATATCAATTCACATTTGAATTCAATTTACATTTATTTGTATAACGCTTTTCACAATACATATTGTTTCAAAGCAGCTTTACAGAAAATGTCTACATTACTATTTAAAGGTCCCATTGCATGAAAATTTCACTTTATGAGTTTTTTTAGCCTTAATATGAGTTTCCCTAGCCTGCCTATGGTCCCCCAGTGGCTAGACGTTTTGATGGGTGTAAACCAAGCCCTGGGTATTTTTGAGAAAATGAAAGCTCAGACGGGCAAATCTAGAAATCTTCCCCTTATGTCGTCATTCTTTCTGCAGTAGCCTTTCTCATCTTTGCCCGCAAAAAGAATTTGGCAATGAGAAAATTAGCCGCGCGAGCGCGATATTGGTTTTTCCTCGAGACACATCATGGCTTGCAAATGAGTGAAGCATGGCAGTTGCTCAGTGTTTGGATGTACAAATGAACACAAAAGTATTTTTTTAGTTCCTTCATCCGAGCCTCTGAAGAACCAGTGGGTTATGTGAATTTCTGATGTGTAATTGTTCAAGTTCAGACAGATAATCTTTCTCTCAAAGTCGTTCAATACTGTTTATGCATCAGTAAATCAAGCCAGTGACTAAACGATCAACTTCACATCGTTTCTCTTAGTAGGATGAAAATAATCTTACTTAAACTGTGATTAATATATATACAGAAAGCGATCAAAGAACAATCCCTTTCCAATTCCCAAGCTGTCAATCACACAGCGCGAGTTTATCTGGACACTTGCCAAAACTCGTTATGAAATCAATGACGCTGTTACGCTGCACAACGAAGCTCTTACTGTACTTACCTCATGTTTGCATTGGTGAAATCATTAGTGAGAGTGCAGAAACTGCGTTGCAATGATAAGATCTCCATTCATGCGATCAACAGGCTGTCATCTGCTCAATGCTCATCACTGCAACCTTTCATGTGATGGGAATAGATCTAAATACTTAAAAAAAAAACTTCTCACGATTCGTTAATCCCGATAGCTGTAATAGTAAAAACGTGTAATAGTAAAAGTTTTCGAGAGAGTTCCACATGTAATGCTATATATTTCATATTTCATGTCAGCCAATCACAGCAGTGAGCATTTACACTGAAGTCTCACAGCAGACACACCCCTTCAAACAGAGCGTTCAAATCAGAGGCTAAAATCAGGCTAGGAAATATGCCTTTTATTTCTAAATTATAACAACTTTTGATCTAAAAAACATACTAACATTAAAAGGGCACCTTAGGAAACATTCTAAAATAATATAATAATCCATGCAATGGGACCTTTAAGTGATCTGTTATCAGAGGTGACTTTGTCCAAGTTATGTATTTAAGAAATGTACGTACATATAAAAATCACACAGTTAGCTAACAATCTATTAATTTAAGTCAGAAACAATGAGTAAAGTATACATGTTGTTAACATATGATATGGATATACTGTATAGAAAAAAAAAAGCTTTGGTGCATGTTGATTCCGAGTCCTTGCAGGAGTTGCAGTCATCTGTTCAGAGGTGTTGGAGCATCTGAATATCATATCAAATCATTTGTTGAATAATTATAAATAATGACTAATTAATTCATATTAAGTCTTTTTGAAATAATCCTATAGTGTCAATTTATACAATGTTGATTTGAAAAGAGATTTGTCATTATTAATAATTATTCGTAAGGTCACACAGGTATGGTTTATTTTGAGGTTAAAAAAACCAACACAAAATAAACTATAACTGTGTGACCTTTTTGAACTCATGGCATGTGAAATGTTAAAAGATGACCTTCAGGGTAAAGCTGATTATAAAGCTGACGTTTCGGTTAAGTGTGAAGCCTAATAAAAGAGGTAGACCCACTTTATATTAGGTGTTTTGGGAACACTTTATAATAAGCATGTTGTAATAAAGTACTTACAAATCATTTGCAAACTATTAGTTAATTCATGGTTAATATGTTGTAGTCTCTACATTGTTAATATATTAATAGGCTATAAACAAATAGTGAGTTCTTCATTCACTGTCAGTGTAATTAACCAAATTATTATTGTTTAATTAGCTCATATGTAAAGAGTTAGATCATGTTTGTTATGCTTTGTTAACAACTTATTAACTGTAAAATTAACTGTTCTCTTTAGATTAGGTCATGGATGTGCTTTAAACCAACCTTTATTAGACAATTGCATAAGTATTAAGTGTTCCTTTAAAAAAAAATATAAATAACAGTAGTCAACATTTGAAGTGGAACAAAAAAGTAAATCAAAGTTCCTAAGACAAGAACGTGTATTGTTCAAAATTCATGTATAACTTTGATGAAAGGTTTTGATCCACTTCAAATGTTGAACCAATGTGTTACATGTGAGCACTTTCACTCTCGAAACAAAATAGTAATTGTAGTTTTAAATTAAGTTTTTAAATGAAAATTTTATCAAATGTAGCAGTAAGAATTCTACTCTTAATTTGTTGGATTAAATATTTTTGTGGTATACTGCTAGTGTTATTTGTAGTTACACTGTTGTTACATTTAAAGTAACTGAATGTAATTACACTGTTGACTGTTGCATCTATCCTTAAACTTAGACATAATGTCTATTGTCTACACCTACCTCTAATCATACATGTATCCTAAACTCAATAACAGCAAATAGCTATTGCAAATCTGACAATAGTTTTGCAGAACAGCATGTATGTACACTAGGGCTGGGATAAACGATTATTTTTTAAACGATTAATCTAGCGATTATTTTTTCGATGCATCGATTAATCTAACGATTCATTTTTCCGGTACGATTCGATTTCAATTCGATTCGATTATCGATTATCTTTCCATTAATTGACTAATAGCAATTTATACATGTTGATTTACATATCTGAATGAAAAAAAACCCCATTAATTTCTTAACATTGCAATATATGTTTATTGCTCTTAAAATAATAAAATAAAAGACTAAACAGGTGCAAAGTAATGCATTCTTGGTCAGAGGTAGCATTCAATAAAACCTTGAAGCCTTAAAAACACAAAGGCCTAGGTTACTGAAAAAAGTGCATCTTGTAATTCTTCTTTCAGATGAAAATAACAACAACTTGATGTCTAGCATTCAATAAAAAAATAAAAAGATCACCCAACATACTTGTTTAGAGCAATTGAAAGAATACAGTAACCACTGTAAACTTGAGGGCTTTAAGCTAATACAGAGAGTGCTTTTCCAAAAAAAAATTAAAAAAAATTAACAGCAACAGTGGGAGCCAGCAGCCTGTCATGGCGTCCTTCCTGAACTAACAGAATAAAACATTTATGTTGAAAACACATTTATGTCCTAGCTTACTGAAAAAAGTGCATCTTTTAATTCTTCATTTACATAAAAATAACAACAACGTATAGTAATACACTCTGCCACTCACCTTTTTCTTAAAAAAATACTAATGTAGTTGACTAGAATTTAATAAATGGAACATTATTGAAAAGTGTGACCGATTCAGACGTCTCGTGAGTTCAGTGTTGGACAGATCAGTTGTTCTCTTACGAGAGGTTCTCTCGTACTTGCGTAAGTATCTTACGCTAGGGGAAAACCTCTTTTCCTCGAGATATTGAAGCCAAAAATTATCCTTAATTTTGCAATAATGTAAAACGCATTGCAGCAGCATGCAGACATGGGTGAGACAGCTCGCGCGCCCATTGGCTGCTCTGCGGCAACTGCACCAGCCTATCGATAGAGGCCCCTCATGACGTCAGAACCAATGAGGGTGCTTCGCGCCCATTACATCATGTCCCGCCGAAAGCGGGTCGGGCTAGGGCTATAAATACGGCCCAGAGAGGCTGGTTTGGTCAGTTTTTTTATCTCTTCAGCGAGCCTACGCATCGCTGGATCCTGAGAGGAAGCCGCGCCGTCTGATTCAAGCACTCAGCGGGCTTTGTTCTGCTTCTGAAGCTGCCGGTCGACAACTCGCCGCCTTCAGTCGCCGTTCCTGCTCACGCTTTCCGGCATACATATCCTTTCCTATGCTACTGTGTTTTGTGTATGTGTGTGTTCGCCGCCGCGACACACTCTCATTGCACTTTTTCAAGACGCCCCTTTCCTGAGGACGCGCAGCTCTCGCGCTCGCTGACGGCAACTGCCCTCACTGCGAGCTAGTTACTGCCTATGGTGACTCTGCGGACTCACCTGGCATCCTTCTCCAAGACTGCGCCTCCGACCCCCCCCAACCCGCAAAGCCTGCTTGGAGGATGATACCTGCTCTCCCTCTGTTCGAGCCGTTCACAGGGGATGTCTGGAGCGGACGGTCACGGGGCTAGCTTTCTCTCTCCCTCTGTTCGAGCCGCGCAAACTGCGCCGTTCACAGGGGAGGCTTGAAGCGGACGGTCGGGGTTAGTTTTTCTTTACAAGAAAGCTACCCTGCCCCTGCGCCCCATTCACGCGTCACTCACCGGCGAAAGGAGAAAAGAGTGTTTATAGTCCCGCTGGACTGACCTGAATTTTCTCACACATTTCTCAGTTCCCTGATCAGGCGACTGGAAATATAAATATTGCAGCGCCTGCAAGCAAACGCTGAAGAAAACATGTTGACGCTCTTATATGCTCGTGCATCTGAAAGCCTTTGTGTTCCCCCCTGTGGCTCAGTGGCGGAATTTTTGGTTTTTCACACGAGAGACCAGTGTTCGAATCCCGGTCTAACGGCAGATCAATTATGCCTCCAATGCTTCGCTCTGTCAGTTCCCTGAAAGGCGACTGCAGATGTGCATTTTGCAGCCAACGAGCGCGTTGTACAACCCGCTCGCCTGCACCCAAACACCGTTTCTATGGTTCCCGTGCGTCACTGGCGAAAGGAGAAAAGAGCGTTTATGTCCCGCTGCGGCCGGGCCGAATTCTATTTCTCACACATTTCTCATTCCCCTCTGAAGTTCAGGCGACTGGAAATGTCAATACTGCAGTGAGCGAGCCTGTTGTAATGCACGCACGCCTGCAAACAAACGCCAGCATGTTGACGCTCTCTGATAATACTCGCGCTAACTAAATGCCTATGTGTCTTCCCCTGTGGCCCAGTGGCAGATTCTCAGGTTTTTCACGCGAGAGACCCGTGTTCGATCCCGGGTCTACCGGCAGATAAAATTATGCCGTCAATGCTCGCTCTGTCAGTTCCCTGAAAAGGCGACTGCAGATGTGTATTTTTGCAGCCAACGAGCGCGTTGTACAACCCGCTCGCCTGCACCCAAGCACCGTTTCTATGGTTTCCGTGCGTCACTGGCGAAAGGAGAAAAGAGTGTGTTCCTAGTCCAGCTGCGGCTGGATCTACCTCCATTCTCACACATTTCTCTGGAAATGTCAATATTGCAGTGGACGAGCCTATTGTAATACACGCACGCCTGCAAAAAAACGCCAGCATGTTGACGCTCTCTGTTTCTATGGCAACTTCTCGCTCGTTCAGTTCCAGTAAATGCGACTGTTCCAGTGTATTCTGCAGTAAACAAGTCGGCGACACAGCCCGCTTGCCTGCACACAAACGCCACTTTTACGGCTACCCAGATAAATCCCATAAGAGTGTATTTTCTGGTGCCCAGTGCTCATTCCTACACAGAAACACAGCCCGTCACACAGGGCTTGCGCACATGAAATCGACCCAGATCGATTGCGCATTAAATGTGGTAAATGTGCCCACTGCCCACAAACACTACGTTCTGCATGTCTCAAGGTTTCTGAAAAACGAAACCAACATGCATTCGCTCTGCTCAGGCAGACAATGCTCTCAGTGTTGTAAATGTGCCCGCTATCCCACGCCCACATTCACACATAGACATGACAGGTCTTACGGGACTCGCCCAGCCCTCCCCCTCTCGGTTGACCACCGCAGAGGAGTCGAGCGCGGGCAATCTGCCCGCTGTTATCAGCGCGCCCCCTGCCTCAAATGTCATAATCGCGACGCTTATGTTGCAGCACACTGAAGCCCCTCTGTCGCGGAGCGACCAGAGCGCGCTTCGCATTCAACCCCTAGCCATTCGTGCAAACGCATGGGCAAGGCTACCCGGGGTTTCGAAGTGGGTGCTAGACATTATAGAAAGAGGCTATTCGCTACAGTTCGGTCGACGCCCGCAACGCAAAGCGGTGCGAATCGATACTACGGTGAAAAAGGGAGTAGCACACCTACTCCGAGCCGAAATAGCGAAGTTACTGAGCAAAGGGGCTATAGAACCCTTATCACAAGCTCAGAGCGAAGGGGGCATGTACAGCAGATATTTTCTGGTACCCAAAAAGACGGGGGTCTCAGACCCATTCTAGATCTAAGACGACTAAACAAAGCACTTCTGAAACGACGGTTCAGAATGCTCACGACCAAGAAAATCCTCTCGCAAATTTGCCAAGGGGACTGGTTCATGTCGATAGATCTGAAAGACGCTTATTTTCAAATACAAATAGCGTCACGTCACAGGCGATTTTTTTTTTGAGATTCGCCTTCGAGGGTCAGGCATATCAGTACACAGTCCTGCCATTTGGCCTATCCCTGGCACCTCGCGCATTCACGATGTGAATGGATGCAGCGCTCGCACCCCTCAGGCTCCGAGGCATACGAGTGCTGAATTATTTGGACGATTGGCTGGTTCTAGCTCGATCACAGTCGGAGCTCATAGAACACAGGACCATATTATTCGATCACCTCGAGAATTTAGGTCTCACAGTCAATTGGGCGAAGAGTTCGCTGTCTCCCAGTCATACAATATCTTTTCTGGGCACAGATCTGGACTCGCTGTCTATGACAGCACAGCTGTCGCCGCAGCGCAGACTAAGTATTCAGCGCATGACAGAGATTTTTCGCCACAGCGCCTTAGTCCCGCTCAAAAAGTTTCAAAGGATGCTGGGTCTCATGGCTTCAGCATCCTCAGTGCTTCAGCTGGGTCTGCTTCGCATGCGCCCGCTGCAGTATTGGTTGAAAGCGCGCGCCGCGCAGAGCTTGGACCTCCGGTCTCGCGCGCCTCAAGGCCGATCAGAAATGCGTCGCAGCTCTGAAACCTTGGACAGTGACCGACTGGTTTCCAGTCAGGAGTAAGCCTGGGGACTTCCTCGAGTGTGAAGGTGGTGTCTACGGATGCCTCAACCTCGGGATGGGGAGCGCTGCTCGAGGGCAGACCGTTATTCGGCCAGTGGTCGGAACGGGAGAAGCTTCTGCACATAAACTGCCTGGAAATGATGGCAGTCGACAACGCGCAGAGGCGCTTTTTGTCCCCAGATAAAAGACACCACGTCTTGGTCCGTTCGGACAACATGTCAGTGGTGGCTTATATAAATCACCAAGGAGGTATCAGATCCAGAATCCTTCACAGGCTGACGGAACACCTCCTGGTCTGGGCTCAGCACAATCTGCGCTCGCTCAGGGCAGCGCATGTGCCCGGCCATCTGAATGTGGGACCAGACAGACTGTCCAGAAACTATCTTCCGGCAGGAGAATGGTCTTTACACCCACAGACAGTCAAACTGCTATGGAGGACATTTGGCAGAGCGAAAATAGACCTATTTGCGTCTCAAGAGAACGCTCATTGTCAGGAATTTTTCTCCAAGAGCAGGGATGCGCTGGCTCACGTGGCCCCGCTGCCCGCTCTATGCGTTTCCCCCTGTCACGCTCCTACCCCAGGTGTTAGAGCGAATCAGGGAGAGCGGATGCCCGGTGCTACTCGTCGCCCCATTTTTGGACAAACCAAGTCTGGTTTCCAGTCCTGATGCAGCTGACGAGTACCGCCCTGTGGCCGATACCGGTGAGGATCTCCTCTCGCAGGCAAACGGCTCGATCTGGCATCCTTACCCGGAGCTTTGGTCCCTACATGTGTGGGCCATCAACGGGTACCCGTTAACCTCCCAGCGGGAGTGTTAAACACGATCACACAGGCTAGAGCTCCATCTACGAGGCGGCTCTATTCCTCAAAATGGTCTGTGTTCACTAGCTGGTGTACAGCAAGTGGCACTTCACCCTCACGCTGTGGGGTGCCGGAGGTTCTCTCCTTTTTTACAAGAGCTTCTGGATAAGGGCAGAACCCCATCCATGCTCAAAGTTTATGTGGCGGCCATAGCAGCGTTCGCTGAACCACCGCTTGGCCAGTCATTAGGAAGGAACGATCTGGTCATTCGCTTCCTTAGAGGAGCTAAGAGGCTGAACCCTCCCAGACCTCCCTCAGTTCCCGTTTGGGACCTTTCCACGGTTCTGGAAGCCATGAAAGGTGCCCCATTCTAGCCAATACAGTCAATAGACCTGAAACTCTTGTCTTTCAAAACAGTGTTTCTTCTGGCTCTCGCTTCAGTGAAGCGCATAGGGGATTTGCAAGCGCTCTCAGTGAGCGCGACGTGTATGAAGTTTGGGCCTAATGACTCGAGAGTCATACTCAAACCAAAGCACGGATATGTTCCTAAATCCCTCAATACACCGTTTAGGGCACAGGTTATCTCCCTGTAGGCCCTGCCGGTATCTGAAGAGGAGGGGGACGCAGGCTTCCTTTGCCCGGTCAGGGCGTTAAGAGCCTATGTGTCTCGCTCATCTGTTTTCAGACAGACGGAGCAGCTCTTTGTTTTTGTTCAGCGGACGTTCTAAGGGACTAGCTGCATCAAAACAGAGTCTATCCAGATGGATAGTTGATGCTATAGCGCTAGCTTACACATCCAAGGGCCTGCAATGCCCGATAGGTGTCAAAGCGCACTCCACAAGAGGCATGGCCTCGTCGTGGGCTTGGTCCAGTGGGATTGCCTTGCAAGAAATCTGTATGGCGGCAGGCTGGGCCTCCCCGTCTACATTTATAAGGTTTTATAACCTCGAGGTTCCTGCTTTACAAGCTAGGTTGCTCTCGGTTTAATTTTTCAGTATTGCCCGCCCGATGCTATCGGCTCAGGATGCTGAAACTGCTAGAGCGTCAATCACTGATCGTCTGTATACTTCTGTGGGCAGTGCGTAAGTCCCCCATATTTATCAGTCCAGGCCGAGTTCGCCCTGGCTGTGTGGAACACTTGATATAATATGCTCTTATCAGAGCTCTATATTACAGGAATGATGCTATTCTAGCCCCTCTTCCCGGATTCTCTGTGAGTCCCTTGTGATTAGGCACTGTATGAGCCCCGGGCACCTGCCCTTGGGACTTTAGTGTTATGTCTCAAGCACGCACGGCGTTTTACACTGTGTTCCCCTAGCGTAAGATACTTACGCAAGTACGAGAGAACCTCTCGTAAGAGAATGTACTCGGTTACTAACGTAACCTTGGTTCTCTCTAGAAGAGGGAACGAGTACTTGCGTATCTTGCCGTGCTTGCGTATCTTGACGTTCTGATTTGTTTCACTGATGAAAAAACTGACCAAACCAGCCTCTCTGGGCCGTATTTATAGCCCTAGCCCGACCCGCTTTCGGCGGGACATGACGTAATGGGCGCGAAGCACCCTCATTGGTTCTGACGTCATGAGGGGCCTCTATCGATAGGCTGGTGCAGTTGCCACAGAGCAGCCAATGGGCGCGCGAGCTGTCTCGCCCATGTCTGCATGCTGCTGCAATGCGTTTTACATTATTGCAAAATTAAGGATAATTTTTGGCTTCAATATCTCGAGGAAAAGAGGTTTTCCCCTAGCGTAAGATACTTACGCAAGTACTCGTTCCCTCTTCTAGAGAGAACCGAGGTTACGTTAGTAACCGAGTACGTTATGTTTGAGAAGGTGACAGGTGAGAAATAGTGTCATAATTTTGATAAAAATACTAAAATAGGCCTACATGTCAAAGAATGATTTCAAATGTTTTGTCCCATGTATTGTCAAGTTATAATGTGATGTAAATGGAAGTGCTGTGGTTTATGATGTTCCTCTCTGTTCCTGATAAATGCTGTTTCAGGAGTCAGTCTAAGCAGTGATTTCATCACAGGCTTCTGTGGAGAGACTGAAGATGACCATCAGCAGACCCTATCTCTCCTCAGGGAGGTGGGCTATAACATGGGCTTTCTCTTCACCTACAGCATGAGGAAGGTCTGATCTACCTTTTGCTCTTCATATCAGATACCTGCCAGATTCATGTATCTCTTGTATTCCTGTTTATAATAATATGGCAGTCATTATACTTCAAAAAGTAAGCTAACCTGTTCGTTATAGTCAATTTGACAAAATCTAGAGAGAAAAATGATCAAAACAGCATGCCTCTTTATAAAAAATTACGTTTTCAATTGTAACTTAAAGGGATGGTTCGGAGTAATTTCAACCTAGGGTCCTTTGCACCAGGACCTCGAGCCAAACACCCCCCCAGAAGCTTTTTTTCCCTTGGTCGAACATTATTAAAGTTAGAGCTTATTTAGAGATATCAACCGAATGGCTTAGTGCAGGCGCTAATGAATCCTATGATGTATCTCGTAAATTACCAGTGCCCCCCCAAATGACTTATTGTGCCCCCCTAAATGTAATGCACAGGACAATAAAACAAACTTACATTAAACTTTCGATATTAAAAATCACATTTTCACTTTCTAACCAAGTTGTTTCAGGAACAGTAATCTCTACAACGGTAACACTAGAAATGCATAACACATTATCTTCAGAAATGATTCAGAAAATTCATTATTCAACGCATTATTACACAGAACGTAACTTGAAATATAATTATATTCATAAATGACTGTTACAACATCCCAAAACAGCACCCAAACCTTGCAAAGATCTACCTCATTAGTCTCCAGCAGCAGACCTTTCAATATGTTATTTTTGTGTTAGTAGTTTTATTTATTCAAATTACAATATGCAGTTTGTGTGTAAGTATATGTATATATATATATATATATAAATCATGCAATTCATTTAGTTAAGCATACAGTTTTGTTTATACGTAATTCCTTTGCGCAGCTGCGCATTGCATGCGATCTCAGAAACAAATTTTGGCGGTTTTGTACAGCAAAGCTATGGATATAAGAAAGTGGTTTAAAGATTCGTCATTGACAAAGACGACTTTGACCAACAACAACGTGTGTGGAGACGACTCTGGAGCTAATGAGATGGTAGGAATGGAGAATTTGTCTAATGAGACACAAGTTCACAGCGTAGACAGAGCAGCGGGTGTAATTATGAATGGGCCTACTACTAGTGACGTGATCGCCGTCGCTGTGACTGGGCCAAAGCTGCAGACCATTGATGATCTTGGAAATGAAGGACCGAATCAGATCATTTTACAGCGATACCCTGCTCGCTTGTATAATAATAAAAATCGCTCCTTTGTGTCTTCATGGTATCAGACTCGTGACTGGCTTGAATATAGTGTCAAAGCTGATGCAGCATTCTGCTTCCCATGTCGAGTGTGCAATAGTGCGCACGCCGTAGTAGACTCGGCTTTCACAGTTAAAGGGTACCGGGACTGGAAACATGCCGCTGAAAAAGACAAGGGATTCCATAAACACGCAAGTTCAAAAGAACATTTGACATGTCTGGCAAGATGGAAAGAACACCAGATGCGCATGGATAGTGGAAGGGAAATTTCCACACTTCTTCATTCTGATCAGCTAAGCAGAAATCGTTATTACGTGTCTGCTCTCATTGATGTTGTGGGATTTCTCGCTGAAAATCAGTTACCTTTCAGAGGGAGCTGTGGTGCGTTTGATGACATGGCAGAGGATGGTAGTGGTCTTTTTCTCTCCCTGTTGATTTATACTGTTAAGAAAGACCCTACATTGTCTGAAATAATAAAACACATCCCCCGTAATGCAAGCTACACAAGTCCGGATATGCAAAATGAACTGATCGCCATTATGAGTAACGTCGTGACTGATGCCATTGTCCAAGAGGTGGGCGATTCGTGGTATACTATTAAAGTGGATGGGACACGGGGACACATCCCATATGTTCATTGCATGAACCATCAGCTGCACCTGTGGTTGTGAACACTTTGACAGCAGAGAAAGCAGTCACCGATTTTTTTGATGTATGTTGCACCCTGTACAGATTCTTTTGGAAGACTACTGTTTCGGCGCAGTACAAAGGTGAGCGATTAAAGCGACTTCTTGAGCAGAGATGGACAGGACATTTATCAACAGTATCTGCGATCATTAAGTCTTACAAGGAGATCATTTCTTTGCTTTCGGAGATCGACGCAGAGCGCACATATGGTGCTGAGGTGAGGATGGAGGCCATTGGGCTTTTGAGGGAAATTTCTCAGCCTGCGTTTATGTTCATCGCACACTTTGTAAAGACAGTGTTGATGTTGCTGGATGGCCCTAACAAGCTTTTGCAAAGTGAGGACATGGACCTGTTGACTGGGTTGGAACTGGTCGCGAGTGCCACTAAGTGTGAGTGAACTCCGCTGTGAGGCCAAGTTCACAGAGCTGTGGGATGCGGTCACCGATTTGGATGTTACTTCCGCACCTTCAAAACGGCAGCGCACAGTAAATAAGAATTTACACCAGTATTTCGTTGAAGAAACAACAGGACAAAAGGACAATGACAAACCAGAGCTACGAAGGCTTTATTACAGTGCACTTGACATACTTTTTTGTATGACATCGCTGATTGCTTTGAACCCAGAGAGCGATACATTTTTGAATCCGAAGTTACTTCAGCACATCATGTCATTAACAAAGTCAACCATCGTTGAGACAGAATGTATTGTTGCTAAACAGTTTATTTCTACACAAATAAACAAAGAAGGAAACGCGAAATTGACAACACAATTCAATGCTCCTTTCAAAGTACCACAAAACATTAGAAGCAATGCCAAGTGTACTGACAGCTTTGAAGATCGGATTGACGCTTGGTGCTTCAACCGCAATGTGTGAAAATTCATTTTCAGTTTTGAGGAATGTATTCACCGACCACAGACGTTCTATGCGCCACACACGCTTATTCAGCTGGCATTTGAGAAGGATCTCACACGCAAGTGTCAACATGAATGGAAAGATAAAGTTCTTCGGAGATTTCACTCGGAGACCCGCCGCCTTCAACAATTTAATCAATTGTGAATACACTGCTTGCCTGCTACATTGCTAAATTTTTATTGCAGTATGGTATGCATTGCTTTTATTATTGTTGTGTTGTTGGTGGAAACCAGGAGCTTTTGTGACTCATGTTTATGAAGTGTAGAGTCATAAATCAAATTGGTTTTGGTGTAGTTTTAGGTTGGACTTGTAATGATATACGTTACGTTGATTGTGCCTGTTACTCAAGAAAGCCACTAGATGGCACTGTGTTGTGTATGTGACGAACAATGCAGATTAACAAAAAATATAGGCTACTAGCTAAATGTGGAAATGTTAAGAGAAAATAAAAAGAGACGTTGAGATCCTACGGTGAAGTATTTTATTTGAATAATTGAACAAAACAAGAATATTGTGGTCTATTTTAGTTATAGCCTAATATGGGTTGTTGTTTTGGTCTGTCTCAGATCAATAAAAAAAAGTGTGCCCCCCTATGAAAATTAAATGTATACATTTAATCCATCAAGCCATCAATGTATACTTACGATGGGGAATTGTTTAATTTGGACGATGGGGAATTGTTTTAATTTGGACTCTGTGCATGCACTTTGAGATAATGACCATAGACCTGCATTATATGACTGACAGACAAGAACGGTTTGACCTAAAAATATCAAAATTGAAACTACTGCGGAAAAAAAGACACCTACATCTTGGATGCCCTTGAGGTAAGCTAAAACATACCAAAATTTAATTTCAAAGTGAACTATCCCTTTAAGTCTATTTATTACCAAGGCATTTGTCAGTAACACAGTCAAAATGGGGGAACATGTGAATAATTGAGTTGCAGGTTGATTTAAGGTGTGCCCCTACATTTTCTGTCTGTGCTGCTAAATATTTTCAGTTTGGGGCTACAGTGCTCCTAGTAAAAACAGTTAGTCTGGAGCCCTGATAATATTGTTGAATATTAAGTGTCCCCAACTAAACAAAACAAAGGTGAATGAACAGTGTATGATTATGATTCAGGCAGCATTACAGGTCAGAAATCAGATTGGATCGGAACATTCAGAATATTTATCCATCTGGTTGAAGAGTCATCACATTGGTATGAAGAAGGGTTTGTTAATAATAGTAACTAGTTAATAATTAGTTTTTTTCTGAATTAAGTTGTAGGAAATTACTAGTCATCCAATTTTCTATATCAACTATGCATTCCGTTAATTTTACGAATTGGTAGGTTTCGTCGGGGTGTGAAGAAATATAGAGCTGAGTATCAGCAGCATAAAAGTGAAAACTAATGCCATGCTTCCTAATGATATCTCCCAAGGGTAGCATGTACATGTTCAATTAGCTTCAGTCGAGGGCCGCATTATCAAATCGAAAAGTTGAGGTGGGCCGGTGGGTTGGTTTGGGGGTTTAGCTTATTTATTGAAACATAACAGTTTCAATAAATAAGTTAAAGTAACCTTAAAAAAGTATGGTATTTACTTGGAAATGTGGTACCCAACAGTATGCAGATATATAAAACCATAATAAATAAAAACTTGATAATCTACAGCTGTGTACAACTATTTTCCTTGGAACAAATAAATTAATAATACAAACTCGTAGCTGTTGGTGAGAAATAATTATTTATTTATAATTGTTATGCTTAAATGAAAATATTCTGACAGTGAGACTTGATAACCACAGGCTACTCACTCCCACTGTATAAAAAAAATGCCTAAACACAAGTTAAAAACTATGCACCTTTACAAAGAAACTGACAATTTAATAACAAACATAATTATATATTTCTCTACCCACCTAATAAATCTAATGCAATATAAATCACTATTATTTACTATACTGTTAATATTATAGTAAATATTATATATATTTACTATTTATTTATTACTACATAGTATTCAATATAAATATTGCACATTTCTGCCCAACCCATGGTAAATTACTACAGTACATTCATGGTAAATGTTTGTAAGGGTTATAAGGGGATTTAAATTCGGTCCGAATTAGGGGTGGGCGATATGGCAAAAATATCATATCACGATTTTTTTCAGGAAAATCACGATTCACGATTTTATCACGATTCTTTTTTATGTTGGTTTTACTATTTTGTGACTGAGCATTACAGCCAAACTAATGTCCATATTTTAAAAACAAAGCCTTAGGTAACAATATATATATATAAAAAAAATGGCAGACAGGGGCGAAGATAAAAATATTTGTCATTATTTTCTTTGTTATTAAATATTAAGATCAAAGATACACATTACACATACACAACTTAATATACAAATTAAATAAACAGTGCTTTATGTTTTCAGCTACAGCATGTGTATTTAACAGTAGCATTGAAGAAAGTAATTAAATGAACAAATATGAAAATAAAACAAAACAGACTTCACTGTATAAATTATACATTGATACTTATTAAAGCTATATTAAAGTTATCAGTTAAGAGCAGTGAGTGATTATCTCTTTGCATTTTGTTGTTTTATTATCGTTTTAGTTCTCCTAAAATTTAAAATTGTCATAATTTACTCTCGCAAGTTGTTTTAAACTCGAATAAGTTTCTTTCTTCTGTTGAAAATAAAAGTTATTTGGAAGAATGTTGGTATCCAAACAGAGTTGATGTACCCCAGTGACTTCCATAGTATATTTTTTCTCCTATGGAAGTCAATGGGGACCAGCTACTGTTTGGATAGCCACATTCTTCAAAATACTAATATTAGAAAAATATTAGAAAATATTAGAAGGAAATTAATACAGGTTTGGAACAGCATTTAAGAGCGTAGATGATGAGTTTTTTTTTTTTGGGGGGGGGTGAACTATCCCTTTAAGGACCAGCGGCAGTGTGTTTATTACTACTGTCTCTTTAAGAGCTGCGCGCGCCGCGTCTATTATACACGCATTTGACAAGCAGATTTTCTCACAATTTTGTGAGACATGCCCCCATGGAAGAAAATTTAGGCTATAAAGGCTATCATGATCATTTTGCCAACAATGAACCATGGATTTGTTTAGTTTATAATACGTTTTATTTTTTACTTAAACAAATACAACATATAGCCTAACATTCAAAACTCATCGGCTTAGACTGCATTTGAAGAAAAATAAACACAACAGTTTTCTGTAGCCTTGTGCGAACTTATTCAATAGAATTAGACTTCTAGAATGTTCTTTCCAGTGCAAAAAATTATATTTTTAATTTAATTAGACAACATTTTAAGGAAGTGTAGTGCAAATATATTTATATAATTATACTTCCATTATAGTTAACTTTCTTTCCAGTGCAAAACAATAATACATTAAAAACAGCTAATAAAGGAAATCTAAAATATTGCACTCAAATACTGCATTCAAGCAATACAACACCTGTATGTATGCACATGGAAAATCTCACAGAAATAAATAAACCTCCAGACTAAGCACATTGTGCAGCTATTTTTTCCATGTGTACTTTTTTTATTTCTTTACAATGTCAGGCTAAACCTGTACTATCTCTTCACTATATTTGAGTTTAAAAAATCCACATGATTAACGTTACATAGCCTACCATATCAGCCTCTGGAGACGTCTGACGGACAAGGAACCTTGACATTGCTCCCTCTGTGCCCGGACAATCGGCCTTGTATTCATTGTCCCTCAAGCATTCCAGCCACGGGCAGTCATTTTCCCATTCAATTCTATATGTTTGTGCTCTTTTCTTTTTCGCCGGCTGCTTATGAGGCGCCGGACTGGACAAAAGAGAAGCGAACTGCGCGAGCGAGCGACAATGCTCGAGAGAGACCGAAAGTGCGCGAGAGAGACCGAGTGTGTCTGCGCGCGCGAGCGAAAGTGCGCGAGAGAGACCGAGTAGTGTCTGCGCGCGAGAGAGACCGAGTAGTGTCTGCGCGCGAGAGAGACCGAGTGTGTCCGAGCATTAGTTTAGTAGGCTAATTGGTACAAAGTAATATATAATTATTATATAAGAGGCATGGACGTTAGATTAATGGACAGCAATAATCAGTAGGCTGCCTACTACACACGTCTTGCTTTGAACTATTTAATAAATATAAATTATTCGAGCAAAAACTTTCATATACGATTTAATAAGATTGAATTCAGGCAGTAATAGTAAGATTTCATAACCTATATAGTTAATGAACACTGTACCACAACCAGGTTTTACGTTTCTTAAGCGTCAAATAACAATGACTGGATGTTATTCACCGAGATCGAGATCAGTACCACGAGAGCTGTGGAGAGGATAATGGCATCTAGATGGTATATCTGCAAAGACTCCCTTTGATAAGAATGCAGCAAAACATCTAATTGGTCTGATATGTAGCTACAGGAAATAAAGTGTTTTTTTCTTTCTTTTTCTGAGATGTTATCATCTTTAACAAAATGTTTGACATTATTTGACAAGCATACACACATGCACACAAAATACACCAGTGTACATAAACACTATGATTATGATCAGTTAAGTTTGAATTGTATTTTTTAATAAAATATTCGTTAAACTTTCTATTTAGCGTAATTAAATACATTTGCTTTATCAGACATGGGCAGTATTTCAATTAAATGTATTTTAAATACGTATTTAATTACTTTAGTGTATTTTGTAATTTGTATTTTGCAGTTGTGGAAAAAATAAAATGTAGTTTGTAACAAAATATTTTGAGGGAGTGTATTTAGAGTATTTAAAATACTTTCGCTCGCGCGCGCAGACACACTCGGTCTCTCTCGCGCACTTTCGGTCTCTCTCGAGCATTGTCGCTCGCTCGCGCAGTTCGCTTCTCTTTTGTCCAGTCCGGCGCCTCATAGCTGCTCGGAGGCGCTCGGAGGTAGTCATTTTTACATTTCCCGCTGTTGTCACTTGTCGTCATCGTTGCTACGATACGTGACTCACAATGACTGAAACGACCAATTAAAAGGGCATTCTCTGATGATGTTCCAAGATGTTAAATTAGAAATTAGTATCTACCGCACCGTCGGTTTTTTTCTTATCATAGCCTACTAATGTCTTCGTTCATAGTCTGACATATATTAGAAGCTACAGTATGTGTCTGTCATGGATTTTCACTGAATTGATTCTCAAAAATACGGAACAAAGTGCGTTCCGTATCAGTATTATACGGAACGGTTGGCAACCCTAGCTTCACATGTAAGCGCTGAGAAACGCACGTTAGCACGCAAATTAAATGTTTAACCGACAAGGCATTAAATCACATGCAAATTTTGTGAACTGCAGTGTCCAGTTCCGCTGCTTTAACATTTTTTTTTGTTACTTCTTTTTTATTTTGAATGTTCTTCAGATCCCCATTTACAACAATTACTTCCACACAGAAACAATACCCTTTACAGGGGGTCATAACATTCACACATCCTTACGTGTATGATCAATTCCAAAGAAAAATATGTCCAAAGTTACAAGGATATGAAGAAATAAAAAATAATTAACAACGTTTAAAGTAAACAATTTGAACAGAACAAACATCAACTTAAAACAAAACATGGGTTGCATACAAGTTCCCCTGGCAAATATAACCAGTTATTTCTACTGATCCTCCATCACTGTCATTAATGGTGCCCATCTTTCAATAAAAAGTTCCCTCTGTAATCTCAACGAATATGTAATTTTTTCCATAGTGTAAATATTTCTCAAAATTGTTAGCCATTCAGCTTGGTTTGGTGACTAGTTTTTAAGCCACTTTATTGTAATTGCTTTCTTTGCTGCTATCAGTAATATCTGTAATAAATACATCTTTTTCCTACTGCATATCACAGCTGGTTTAATCCCTAGAATTGCTATCAGAGGGTCTCTTATCAGCTCAACATTCAATACTTTATTAATATATGTAAAAATGGATTTCCAAAAGTTATCCAACAAAGGGCATTGCCCAAAAATATGTGAGTGAGTAGCCATTGTCTCTCCACACCCCCTCCAACACTGACTTGATTGATCCGGATTCATTTTAGCCACAACTTGTGGTGTTCTGAAAAATCTGTTATTAATTTTCCATTGAAATTCCTTCCACAAATTGGCGTTCGTGACTTTATGAGCCTGAGTACATATCTCCAACCAAACTTCTTCACTTATTTCGAGCCGTAGCTCCCTAGTCCACTTGTCTTTCACATAGAATGAATTATCTCTTGTCATTGAAACAATGATTTTATAAACATTGGTTATTGGTTTCCTCATATGTTCTCCACCCTGAATTTTTAATAAATACTGTTCTAATAGGGAGGGCTCTATGCAGTTTGGGTGTTTCAGTATAAAACTCCTTAATTGTAGGTATCTGAAAAAATCTGTTCTTGGTAGTTTAAATTCTGTTCTCAGTTGTTCAAATGATTTGAAGTTGTTATTACTAAATAATTGGTGTACATAATGAAGGTTCAAAAGTTTCCAGTTTTTAAATCCTGTATCCAGTCTCAATGGAAGAAAATCTCTAGTATAAGTAATTGAACTCAAAACAGAGAAATCACCTGTTAGCTTAAATATTTGTTGTATTTCCTTCCAGGCTACATATGTTGTGTTCGACCATTCTCCCAAAAGTTCTCTGGTGGATTTAACCCTATTAAAGGGGATCACTGACAAGGGCATATCAGGACTGTAACTTTTTTCTATATTGAGCCATCTTGTACTTGTGTCATCTGATAACCACACTATCATTGCACGTAATTGTGACGCTAACCAATAATGCTTCAAGTTGGGTACGCCTAGACCCCCTTTAGTTTTTGTCAGTTGTAAGACTTTATATCTAACTCTGGGTCTCCTACCCTGCCATATAAATCTTGAGGTGAGACAATCTAACAGACTAAAAGTAGATTTAGGCGGAGAAATTGTTAGAGTTTGAAAAAGAAAGAGGAGCCTTGGGAGAACATTCATCCTAACAGCTTCCACCCTGCCTATTAAAGTAAGGGGAAGTGTATTCCAGCGGTTCAAATCTTGTTTAATTTTATCTATTAATTTAATATAGTTATTTTGATATAAACTAAGATCAGGGGGTATATTTATTCCCAAATATCTAATTCCCTCCCTGGGCCATCTAAATGAGAAAGCAGATTTCATCTGTGGGGAAATTAAATTGTTCATGGGGAGTGCTTCTGTCTTAGTCACATTTATTTTGTAACCTGAGTAAAATCCAAAGGTCTCAATACATTTCATTAAATTAGGGACAGACTTTGTGGGATCTGAGATATACACAATTACATCGTCTGCGTATAGCGACAACCTGTGTTCCTCTCCACTCACTTCAATACCACTAATATCTGTGCTATCTCGTATTAGCTGTGCAAGGGGTTCTATACTAAGGGCAAAAAGAAGAGGTGAAAGAGGGTCCCCCTGTCTGCAACCCCTCCCCAACAGAAATTTTTGTGAGAAACACCCATTTACTTTTACTGACGCTTTTGGAGATGAACATAACAATTGGACCCATTTAACAAAGCCAGGACCTAGACCGTATTTCCTCAAAACACTAAAAAGGAAAGGCCAGGAGACACGGTCGAACGCTTTTTCCGCGTCCAAAGCCAGTGCCATACATGGCACTGGTTTAGACTTGGCATAAGACATAACATTCAGTAGCCGACGAATATTATCAGACAGCTGGCGACCAGTAATAAAGCCTGTCTGGTCTGGGTGTACTAGAGTTGTAATAACTGTTTTAAGTCTTTTTGTCAGTATGGAGGTCAATATTTTGCAGTCCGAATTTTGAAGCGCTATGGGTCTATATGAACTGCACTCTGTAGGGTCCTTTCCCTCCTTATGAATAACCGAAATTATTGTCTCTTTCCAATTTGGTGGGAATTCCCCCTTTTCAAATGCATAAGCATAAGCTTTCTCTAAAATAGGGCTTATGTCGTCTACAAAGGCTTTATAAAATTCGTTACAGTATCCATCCGAGCCCGGACTTTTGCCGTTTTTTAACCCTTTAATTGTTTCCACAATTTCTTCTCTTGTAATAGGTCGATCTATGGCTTGTGAATCTTCTTCTGATAGCTTTGGCAGGTTTATGCTTTCTAAGTAGGCATCAATTTTTCCAAATTCTGTACATGTGTCCATATTTGAGTACAGTTTCTTATAGAAAGTGGCAAAAGCTCCCGATATCTCATCTGGCTTATACAGAAAGGGCTTATCCGGGTCGTTATTTTTAATTTTCTGTACAACTGTTAGGCTCATCTGTTTTTTGAGTTGGAATGCTAATAATTTACTTGCTCTACTCCCGTGCTCATAATAGCGCTGTTTTAGGAATCTTAAATTTCTCTCAGTATTATCTGTGAGCAAGTCTCCCAAGGCCCTCCTGGCTTCATTTAGCTGAGTTAGATCGCTTGTAGATAATTTACTTTTATGTCTCTGTTCTAACTGTTTAATTTGTTCTTCAAGTTCTTTACGTTTGGCTTCTCTAAGTCTCGCCTTAGCTGATGCAAATTAAATTATCCTTCCCCTCAAAACTGCCTTGGCCGCCTCCCACAAGATCCCTGGTGACGTCTCACTCGTGTCATTAAAGTGAAGGTATTGGTCCAATTCCGCCTTTATATGATCTTTAAATGCGTTATCGTTTAGAAGTGAGACATTAGGCGCCATAAGCTTGGATTATAACACCTACCCAGATCCCAAATCAAACTAACTGGGGCATGGTCACTTAAGGTTATGTTATGTATTTTACAATCTAGGACTCTGTAAGATTCATTTTTAGCGACAAAGAAATAATCAATCCTGGAATATGAGGAGTGTGGGTTTGAATAGAACGTGTAATCCCGATCTCTTGGGTGTATATGTCTCCATGCATCGATCAGGCCCAGGTCCTCCATCATTTGCTTTAGAATCCTACTGGTCCCTGAAGGCATGGCAAATGATGGTGGATTTTTATCCATCCTATTTGACAAAATGCAATTAAAATCACCTCCAATCAAAATGATTCCTTTAGCTTTTTCTATAATCATTTCACTAATTTTCTTAAAAAAATGAGGATTGCTTTCATTTGGAGCATAGATATTCAGCATAGAGACATTCACACCACAAATGGACCCATTCACCAAAATAAATCTCCCTTCTTTATCCGTAATTTCTGAATGTAAACAAAACTGCAACGAACTGTGCAACAATATTGCCACTCCACGCCTTCTGCCTGAACCATGAGATGAAAAATACACTTGGCTGGCCCATGACCTTTTAAGTTTCATATGTTTAGAATCTGATAGGTGGCTTTCCTGTATAAAAGCTATGGTACATTTAAGATGTTTAAGCTCATTGAGAATTTTTTTCCTTTTTATGGGGTTATGTAAGCCCTTAACATTATAGCTAATTACTCTTATGCTATCCATTAACGCTTACGTATGCGGACCATTTATCACACATTGCAGTTCTTTATGATCTTGAGGCTCATTGTTATACATATCCCATGTTGTAAAATAAAATATTAACACGAACACTGTAACTATATACATGACAACATTCTGCATCCAGACTTCCAATTTGTTCACCCATAAACATATGAGTCTTCCTTGCAGTAACATTAACAAAACAATATAAAGCACCTGAGTCAACCGTGAAAAAAAGAGTCTTGCAAGGAAGTAAAGGATTATCCAGAGCCTCCATAAAGGAGTCTGGGCCTTGACTGCAAGATCATTATTGCAGTCCCGCAGTAGATCTGTGTCCACTCCAACCATCACAGATGTCCTGCGTTTATGTCTCCCACTCTTATCGGCAGAATTTTTAAATACAAAATAAATCGAAAAAAATAAATAAAAAATAATAATAAAATAAAAAATAAAAAAAGATCCTTTTTCCGCCACTAAAGAGAACCTTTAGTATCATTGCCTTTATACCCATAAAGTCATCCAACAAGATAGAAACCATGGTTGCTAGATTTCTTTTTTTTTTTTTTTTTTCTTCCCTGCTGTTCTGTTATTTCACAATTCACAATGTACTTCCCAGATATCGTCTGGGGTGTAATTGTAGAAATATTAGCTTATAGAGTTCTTAAGCAGATATGAAAATCAATGAAAAATGCCTATGAAAACAGCAAGTAGAAGTAAAAAAATAAAAAAAATAAAAATAATAGAGTAAATAAAATAAAAAGGACTCTCATTAACCAAGCAAGAACTTAGTAGCTTACCTCCCTAATAAAGTCGCGCAACAAGTTATTATTACCCCGTCTCCGAGAAAGAGCAGGGAGGGAAGCGAGCAGCAAAAATAAATAAATAAAATAAAAGGTCATGAAAGAGATGACACCGTAGCTTCATCATGCTTCCCCTCCCAGAGCAGCAATGAACTGATAGACTGCAGCAGGCGTGTTGAAAGTGTGTGTGCGTCCTCCGTGGGTCACAAGCAACTTGGCTGGAAAAAGCATCCTGTGTTTGTCAACTCCCTTCTCCCTCAGCTTCTGCCGTACTTCATAGAAGTCTCGCTGTTGTTTATATACTTCAGCCGATAGATCCGGGTGGAACCTGATGCTGTTATTCTTGTAGATCAACTGGCCTTTTGCTCTTGATGCTCTCCATACTCGCTCCTTGTCTCGATAGTTTAGAAACTTCACAATGAAGGTTCGCGGGGAGGAGGCGGGGGCGCGCGTCGATCCGGTAATGCGGTGAGCTCTCTCCAATATCACCGGCGGCTGCACACTTAGATTTTCGGTAAACCATTTTTCCATAAAGGCGCAAGAATCCGTCCCCTCCTCTTTCTCTGGTATGCCCACAATTCTCATATTATTGCGACGGCTTCTGTTTTCCAGATCATCTGCCTTCGTTTCCAAAAACTTCACCTTTACTTCCAACGCACTGACTTTTGTTTGCAGGCCGCTAATTGAATCCTCCGCCGAGGAAACCCGTTCTTCAGCCTGTGTGATGCGCCCGTTGCACTCGAGTATGTTCGCCTGAACATCCTTAATAGCCGTTAACACACCACTAATTTCTGCATGAAAGTCATGTTTGAGGGATTTAATGGCTTGCATAATATCAGCGCTGGTTACGTCGTTGCTGTCGTTCACCTGCGCGCTGTCCGTGTCCACCGACATGGCGTCTCCTTCACAGTGTTCGGGTTCTGAGACACTGTCCTCGCCAGCTTGAAAGTCCAGAGAGTTGAGCGTTTTCTTATGCTTGTTCTTTGATACTCCTCTGGGCATGTTTATAATGACATTAGGTTGACTTTAAGTAATTTTAGAATAGGAGTTGGGCGGTTTTGCAGCAATAATCTGAAGTTCAGCGACGGAGCGGGGAGAAGTGCTGCCGTTCAGCTCGACGCCATAACCGGAAGTCTGCTTTAACATTTTATGTGAATATGTCGCGTTGTTCAGTATGTTGGGACCATGGGTTGGGACAGAGGCGCCAGAACAGATAATGCACGATTCTACGATATTTCTTCCAAAGCAGATCGTGGAGACATTTTAATCGTCCACGATCAAAAATTGTCATATCGCACACCCCTAGTCCGAATGAATCCGAATAGTTTTAGACCGTTACTGACCGGCCACTTTGACGCTCTCGCCGGCGGCGGTGTGAACGCACAGTTATGCAAGCGCGTTTAGAAAGAATTGAACCAAAAGAATGATTCATTCACGAATGATTGGTATCGCTGGTTCAGTCGATATAAATTCGGGACACATATAATAACAGCTGAAATATTCGCACGTAATACGTTTCTCAGGTCAATCGGAGCGGGTATCAAACTAAATTAGCCACACCGACCAGAAAAAGACGAGGAAGGAGGTTGGTGCCGTCGGGCCGGATGGAGATGATTGGCGGGCCGCATTTGGCCCGCGGGCCGCCAATTGAATAGCCCGGATGTACAGGATGAAAAGCAACAGTCCTAGTACTGAGCCTTGTGGTACTCCATACTGAACGTGATCGATATGATACCTCTTCATTTACTACTAAAATCTGATAACGGTCAGATAAGTATGATTTAAACCATGCTAATGCAATTCCACTAATGCCAACGTAATTTTTGAGTCTATTCAAAAGAATGGTGTGGTCGATTGTATCAAATGCAGCACTAAGATCCAGTAACACTAATAGAGAGATACAACCATGATAGGATGATAAGAGGAAATCATTTGTAACTCTAATGAGAACAGTCTTAGTACTATGATAGGGTCTAAATCCTGACTGGAAATCCTTGCAAATACCATTTCTTTCTAAAAAGGAACATAGTTGTGAGGATACTTTTCTAGTATTTTTGACAGAAAGGGTAGATTTAAGATCAGCCTTTAATCGACTAATTCTATATAATCAAGTTGCGTTTTTTTTAATAAGAGGTTTAATTATAGCCATATTAAAAGTTTTCAGTACATATCCTAATGAAAAAAATGAATTAATGATTTTAAGAAGAGGATCTATGACCTCTGGAAGCATCTCTTTCAGTAGCTTAGTTGTATAGGCTCTAACATGCATGTTGTTGATTTAGATGATTTAATGAATTTAGATAATTCTTTCTCTCCTATAGCAACAAATGAATGGAATTTTTCCTCAGGGAGGAAATCTTTAAGCACAAAGGAGTGTGATGGATTTTTTAATTAATCATAACTAACATTTATTTTTCTTGCAGGAACAACATTCATATGCTTTTGAATCTTAAATGTTTCCAAACCTTTTGGTCTAAAACTTGTGACTTTGAGTGTATAAATAACAAATAGGGGAAATTAAACTAGACAGATGTCTAGGTTTGAAAACTTGTGATTAACAATGAAGTAATCAATTGAGTGTATAAATAACAAATAGGGGAAATGAAACTAGACAGATGTCTAGGTTTGAAAACTTGTGATTAACAATGAAGTAATCAAGAAAACAGAGTTTGCTTCTACCTAGTAACAGAAGGGTTTGCCTATGAAGAACCAGTCAAATTATAGGGTAATTATGTAATGTATCATGTCATTTTTGCCATGCTCCTATTCTATAAAAACGGTTGTATTCCTTTTGCGGATGGAATTCTCTCTGAAATTTGTCTGAGATCCTCCGGCCATGATTAAAGGGATACTTCAGGATTTAGCATTAAGCTTTGTATTAGTAGAAAACCTGTAGTATTTTCGAATTACCGTGCTTTCCACCCTCATATCCCCCTGAGACGAGAGATTTATGTATTTTTTGGCTGGAAAAATCCTCCGATGACGCAAAAATCGTCATTTTGCGTCATCGGAGGATTTTTTGGCCAGAGGCTAAAGACTACAGCCAGTAGTAGGGGCTGTCCCGCAGGTTTTCAACCCGCCCATAGAGGGTGGGATCTCACTCACAGAATGTACACAAAGGCTGTTTCTCAATATGCGTTCTTCCGTGATCTTGGACACATCCGGGCGATATCAAGGACACATCCGGGCACTTCATGCGTCCTCTGTACTTGCGTTCTTGAGTATTGGAATTGAACTTCGACGGTTGATGATGACGTAGTACGAGAACACGTACCACACGTACCGGTTGCATCATCAACCGTCGAAGTTCAATTCCAATACTCAAGAACGCAAGTACAGAGGACGCATGATGTGCCCGGATGTGTCCTTGATATCGAGGATGCATCAAATGCAGACTTGAGAGAATCGAACCGCTAAAAATCCCAGAAGACGTTGCGGGCAGTCGACGTACGGAAGGCTGTAAGCTTTAAACTTCTCGTTCTCACTTAAGAGATTCCCGCTGCAAGCTCGAAATACGTGACAGCTCGTGAAAGTTTACATTTGGCGGTCTCTTTTGCTTCATTTTAATAAAGTGATAAAGACCTTAAGAAAGCGGCAGTATTTTTATTGGCATATTAAAAAGAATCTTAACATTGACAAAACATAGGTAACACATAGGCTACTCATAAATACATATGGCAAAATAAAAAAGATATAAACTATGAAAACAATGTCTATAATAATATGAAAGAAATGTTTAAAAGGTTGTGACATATGTTTGTGATGTTGTGTTGTATTTGCCGAGATGGTCAGTTAAGCAGCATCGCAGCACATCTCAATTCTCATAAAGATGCGTTCTGTGTTCTCGCGTCCTTCTGAGTTTGTTCTTTCAAGGTCGCCTGGCAAGACCAGTCTCAAAGAGAACGCAAGTCTGTTCTTTGCGTTCTTGGAATTGAGAAACAGCCATAGTGTCAGCCATCTTTTTTTGGAAGCTAAGCTAGTAGGTTCTTGTTCTGTGGAGAAAGCTGAGTAGTTGGGGTTCCATCCTCTTTTTCCCGGACATGTCCGGCCATCGAGATCGTCCAAAATGTCCGGGATTCGGCTTTTGCTTTCTGCAGTCGCCATTCATTGTTTACATGCATACCTTTTGTTTCAATCTAACTGAATTCATTCCGATTGGTGAATCTGAATGTAGTGTTTACATGAACGCTAAACAAGTGATTGGTTGATGTGCGTTTTAGCATTACTAAGAAAATTCCCGTTCCTCCGTGAGAGATACGAGACCGGTGCGTCTCACAGGTGCCGCTCATCAGTAATCACGCCACCGGCCTCGTGCTGTTCTCCCACGGCCCTCAGTCTCGTCCTGATCGCCACAGTAAACATAATGAGTGTAGAACGCAAAAGCCGAATCCCGGACATTTTGGGCGATCTCGAAATCCCGGGCAGACTCGTCGTCACGGAGACTCACTAGTAGCCTAGCCTGTGCTCTCTTACTGGTAGGCGTGGCTTGGGAGTGGCCTCCTAGGGCAGCGAAGCAAGTGCATTCTGGGAGTGGTTGTCTTTCATCCACATAAGCCAAAAATTAATTCTGGCTTTTCTCAGTCTAGAAAGTCAAGTCAAGTATATTTGTATAGCGCTTTTCACAATACAGATTGTATCAAAGCAGCTTCACAGTATTAAATTAAAATAATACAACAAGGTTTGTTTCTAGTAGAATTTATTGATTGATAAAATTAAATTAAATATCCCCAAAATATCCCCAGAAAGCTCCAAATTCAAAAATAATTTCACATTTCTTCTACATAAATGACCCATTTTAAATACACATTCATCTTTCCAGAGGTGAAGTATCCCTTTAAAGCATATTTGAAGGCATTGTCTGGAGTCTGTCTAGTTAATGCTGCGCAGCAAGTTAGAGTTAGGGAACTCAGCCGACGTCGATGAGGAGACGCGCTAGAGTATAGAGTTAGAGGACTCGGCCGGCATAGATGAGGAGTATAGAGTATAAATATTATAGGAAACTAACGTCGACTGTAGACGAGACCCAGGTAGACTTAGGTCAGGTGCGAAATAAGAAAAAATCTACCACAGGAGCAACTGTGTCTAAAGAGTGAATAGTTTCTGTTGCAACATCTTCTAAGGTATCTGGGATGCTGAGGAGATTAAACTGATCAGGAAGATTATTTATAAAGCAGTCTTTAGTGGTAGAAGTGATAGTTCTACCATATTTATAACAGGGAGTCGGCTTTGCAGCCTTGGCTAAATGAAGTATACACGAGACTAGATAATGATCTGAGATGTCATCACTCTTCTGCAGAGTCATGCATCAACATTGATTCCATGTGACAATATTATACCTAAAGTATGATAACGACAATGAGTGGGTCCTGACACGTGTTGCCTAACTCCAATAGAGTTTAGTCAAGTCAAGTCAAGTAACCTTCATTTATATAGTGCTTTTAACAATATGAATTGTTTCAAAGCAGCTTTACAGTGATAATAGGAAATTACAGTAACAAAGATTGTTTTGCCTTTACAGCAGCTCTAGGATAAAATTATTGTCCAGCTAAAGTTAGTTTTGATTGATTGATTCACTTCCGTTGCGAAGATCATTAGTTATTAACTTAGGGGCCGCTAACAAGACACAGTTCTAACAGAAAACCCTTAATGCGGAGCCGGAGTGCCGCCCATCCGCACAAAACAGTGCCTGGCGGCTTGAGAACGCAATCCCGGAAATAGGTTCCAAGGTGCAAACGATTATCAGTTATCTCTGCGCAAACCTACGCAACATTTGTGCAAACCTCTGCGCAAACACAGACATGTGCATCATGTATTTAGTCCATAGGTATGCACGTTTGAATATATATGTGCGCTGGCGTGTAGTCCTTCTTTACAAATCAACCCTCAACAAACTACTTGTCTGGCCTTAAAATTTTATAATACAGAATTATTTATTCATGCCCTGGTGGCATGTATACAGTTAGCCAGCACAAATGTCAAACAGGATTTATCATTTACATTCTATAGTTTTACATTAAGCACCAAGACTTCAAAAGAATTATATTTCTTCTAGACTTCTCAGTAATACTGAAGATATTACTATAAATCACAGCAACACCTCCCCCTTTGCCTTTCAGACGAGGCTCATGATTATAACAATAATCTTGGGTTGTGGACTAATTTAAGTAATGTGATCGTCTGGTTTTAGCCAGGTTTCTGTCAAACACAGCACATCTAGGTTATGATCTGTAATCATATCATTAACAAATAAGTGCTTTTTAAGAAGGGGATCGAATATTTAGCAAACCAAGTTTTATCAGTTGTTCATCTGTATTATATCTGTTTTTTATTTGTTGAAAATCAATTACATTTGTACCCTTAATGGGTTTGGTCGTTTTTTTGTATTTACTAATTCGGGGAACAGACACAGTCTCTATGTGATGATATCTAGGTGAAAGAGTCTCTATGTGTTGGGATTTCTTACTTCTGTGATGTGAGACAGCTAGCAGACGGTAGGTTTAGCCAGTCTGTCTAGCCAGTCTGTCTGCTTCCTGACCTGGGCCCCAGTTAGGTCAGGTCAAGGTCAACTCCAAGACTATGTGCCATATTACTATAGAAAAGGGCGGCACCATCCCAGGAGGGATGAATACCACAACACTTTTTAACAGGTCAGGTCTGCCCCAAAAACTTTTCCAATTGTCTGTGAACCCTATATTATTCTGCGGACACCACTGTGGAAAACCGCTGTGCAACAGTGAAAATGGGCCATCCCCATCATAGTGCTTTAATGGAAAATATGTCACTCTTTCCAATGACTGAAAACAATTTAAATCTGTTTATGATGTTTTGTCGAGTTTTATCAGTCTGTTCACTGATGGTCATATTAGATACATTTATTTACTAATAAGTATAACCTGCAATTAAATCCATTAGTTAAAAAAATTGGTACCAAACATAAAGTTACAGAATAATTTATTAAAAACGGGGATCGAAAAAAGTATTTTAATATTGAAAAAAATAAAACAACATTTATTAAAATGACAATGGCTTTTTTCTTGCTTATTTTTAGAAAACCCATGCGTATCATCGGCTGCAAGATGATGTTCCTGTGCCAGTGAAACAGCGTCGTCTGGAGGAACTCATCTCTGTTTTTAGAGAAGAGGCAACTAAAGTCAACATGGCTTTTATTGGCAGTGCACAGCTGGTGTTGGTAGAGGGAGTAAGTATAACATCATACTTCATGATGTTTTGCCTCATTTTCTCCACCTCGTGTAGGGTTGCTTGAGGATTGTTTCAGTGTATGGACAAAAACATTTAAAATGCTTTTAACAAATATAATATTGTGGAAAGTCATACAGTTTTGGAACAACATGAGTATGAGAAACTATGAAAGTATGCTCTGGTATGTCATCGGAGTATTCATACTATACAGCTCTGGAAAAAAATTAGACCACTACAAAATTATAATTTTTTTCAGAATTTGCTATTCATATGAATGTTTTTCCAATATTTATCATGTTCTATTGTATTTATTGTGGTACATTTAACAAACTTGTTATAGAGTTTATAATAGATTGTATGTTAAGGCAGTGGTTCTCAACCTTTTTTGGGCCAGCGCCCCCTATCCCTTATCATTTTAAAATGGACAAATGAGTAGACATTTAAAATTGTTGTGCTATTCTTGTTTTATGTTAAATGTTTGATTATTCGTGTTAAATGTAAAAATGTTTAATAAAATAGAACAATAAATTAATAAATAGTTGGCCTATATTAAAAATAAATAGACATATGAGACTGTTCATTCACGTTTAAAACATAGTTTAATAAAGCCAACCTTTAAAAACATTTTGGCAGTTTTTTTTTTTCTTTATCCATTTGAAAATGTTGTTAAAATATGCTATTATAAACTCATAGGGGCAACAAATGAACTTCCAACTCTCTCCCATGCCACTCAAAATAGATATAAGATGGGCTGTCATTGGACAGTAAAAACGACCGTAGGCTATACGGTCATTAAAGCGGTAATGTTAGCACTTAGGTTTTATTACGCATTTAGGAGAGCATTGCAAGAAGCTGCTTACATTAACCTTACTTTTGAAAAAAGAAATAAAAAATACAATCATGATTTTTCATGAAAAATTATGTTAGAATTGTAGGCCTAAAATACCTTGGTATCAGCTTGTTTTCATCAATGGTATAATTAATACAATTACAATTAATTTGGTTTGTCATTATTCATTTGTGTTCATAATCAGTAAAAAAAATAATATATATAATCTTCTAACAAGAATAAACACATACGAACAATTAAATTATTATTGTATTAATTATTTTTAACGATCTTGAAACTACCCAAGCAGCGTTTCGCTCTCAGATGTGACGGCGGAATTAATACATTACCAAAATGTGATTACAGAATATATTTAAATTATCCATCAAATTGTCATTTTCTCCTTACAGTCTTGCGAGTTAACAATAATGCCTGACCAGTAAATTACTTGGTGAACAAAGAAAACATTTTGGCATTAGGCACTGGCATTAGTTAATGACTAAAAATATAAAAGTTTTACCTTATAAA
The DNA here is from genome assembly GCF_965113295.1 of Leuciscus leuciscus. Taxonomy (NCBI): domain Eukaryota; kingdom Metazoa; phylum Chordata; class Actinopteri; order Cypriniformes; family Leuciscidae; genus Leuciscus; species Leuciscus leuciscus. Next base: position 22,556,761 of record NC_138747.1, on the reverse strand, counting down.
TAGAATTTGGTTTAATTTAATAAAAAAATATGTCGCCGGAGTGAATGGGAACATGATTTATTGAAAATATTTGAAAATATATAAGTGGTTCTTAAGTCAATCCTTTTTTAATGGCTTGTCAACTTTCCATTCCTCCGCTGCGTGATTCTAGTCAGCACTGGATTCTAGCCACCACCAGATTGTTGTCAGCACGAAACACATTTTTGAGCACGTGAATGCTGATTCTTGTCAGCGCTGGATTCTAGTCAGTGCTTGAGCGCTGGTCTATGACTGGAAAAATAATAGAGTCGTTGCAAAAGAAACAATACATAGTTACATGTCTCATTAAACTGTAAAGTCTGTACCTTCTTGAATTATTGACTAAACAATTGGGTTTCCCCATGTGTAAAATGTGTTCTGCTAATAATGACAGATATTAGGAAAAACCTGGCAGATGACAGGAAATTCATATTTTCACTATAAGAACAATTTAAGTAAAATTCTTTAAGTAAAATTCTGTCAAACTGAGAAGGTTTTAAATAATATAAAATACATGCAGTTATGTTATTAACCAACTTTGCATTTGGATGATGCCCTGGGACCCCGCTAAACAGTTCACACTTTTTGTGTGGGTCACGCGATGTCATCCTACAGTTCTTCAGTGACATTCCAATGAGTTGACAGTCATCCTGGTCAGTGGACAGTAAAGACAGAATTGAACCCTTCTTTTCTGCACTCAAAACTTTTCTTTTTAACTGTTTTGGCATGGCCAATATTTATTAAATTTTTTAATAAAATTTTTTGCAATTACCTTCGAGGTCCTTCTAGCAGAGTTTTTACTATCCAGCTGGTCGTATTACAAGAGGATAGCGATCACGTCAGAGGTTTCCTTATTAAATATGATTTAGTTCAGGTGATCACCTAATTGTTAGCTCATTAAGTAGAATGAGCGTGCTTTTTTTGGAATTCAGTAGACACTGGAGAGGAATGGCTGCCGTACATTCTCTTTCTTTTTTTCCCAGAGCTGTATACTTAATCAGTAGCCAGGTAGTATGTTATTCCAAATATCGCCTTATGGAACCATGAAACATTTCACCAAATATACTTATTTATTTATTTTCTTTTAAATTGCTTCTGATATAAATTTTATTTTATCAGTTTCATCTGATTATAGATTGTCTTTAGTGGGAAGGGGAAATTGTTGTAGATTTACTCTTAGATACTTTTGTAATACTCTTAGATGCTCTAGCGATGTTTTGAATGCCTAAAAGACTCACACCCCTAAGCATTATGCATGATTAGCTTTTACAGAATTTTTTTCTTTCTTGATATTTTACAGGAGAGTAAAAGAACCTCTGAGGAACTTTGTGGTCGAAATGATGGAAATGTGAAAGTAATTTTTCCTAAAACAGATTTGCGTGTTCAACCGGAGAAGCTTCAGATGGTCCCCATTAAACCTGGAGATTATGTGTTAGTCAAGGTATGCTGCTAATTGTTATTTCTCTAATATTGGAGTAATCAATTTATTGTTAATGACAAGTAAATTATATTAATTTACTCTTTTTACATTACAAATTGTTTCAAAGCAGCTTTGAAAAAGTTTGTAGCTGTAATGTTTTTAATACCTTAAAACTTAATGCCTAATTATCCACATTGAGCAGTTTAGAGCAGGCTGGTAGAATAATTAACATATGGCAACAATATGAACAATTGGCTATATGGTATGGGTTTATATGCAGTGCCGTCCTTAGGAAATGGGAAACTGCTCAATGTGAGGACTAAACTTGAACATGGCTTGGCAATAAACAAGCATGAACTTGAACAAGACTAAGACTCACCAAACAGGTCATTTTATTCACAATAGAATATAGATAACATATCAAATGTTGAAAGTGAGACATTTTGAAATGTCATGCCAAATATTGGCTCATTTTGGATTTCATGAGAGCTACACATTCCAAAAAAGTTGGGACAGGTAGCAATAAGAGGCCGGAAAAGTTAAATGTACATATAAGGAACAGCTGGAGGACCAATTTGCAACTTATTAGGTCAATTGGCAACATGATTGGGTATAAAAAGAGCCTCTCAGAGTGGCAGTGTCTCTCAGAAGTCAAGATGGGCAAAGGATCACCAATTCCCCCAATGCTGCTGCGAAAAATAGTGGAGCAATATCAGAAAGGAGTTTCTCAGAGAAAAATTGCAAAGAGTTTGAAGTGATCATCATCTACAGTGCATAATATCATCCAAAGATTCAGAGAATCTGGAACAATCTCTGTGCGTAAGGGTCAAGGCCGGAAAACCATACTGGATGCCCGTGATCTTTGGGCCCTTAGACGGCACTGCATCACATACAGGAATGCTACTGTAATTGAAATCACAACATGGGCTCAAGGAATACTTCCAGAAAACATTGTCGGTGAACACAATCCACCGTGCCATTTGCCGTTGCCGGCTAAAACTCTATAGGTCAAAAAAGAAGCCATATCTAAACAGGATCCAGAAGCGCAGGCGTTTTCTCTGGGCCAAGGCTCATTTAAAATGGACTGGCAAAGTGGAAAACTTTTCTGTGGTCAGACAAATCAAAATTTGAAGTTCTTTTTGGAAAACTGGGACGCCATGTCATCCGGACTAAAGAGGACAAGGACAACCCAAGTGGACAACCCAAGTTGTTATCAGCGCTCAGTTCAGAAGCCTGCATCTCTGATGGTATGGGGTTGCATGAGTGCGTGTGGCATGGGCAGCTTACACATCTGGAAAGGCACCATCAATGCTGAAAGGTATATCCAAGTTCTAGAACAACACATGCTCCCATCCAGACGTCGTCTCTTTCAGGGAAGACCTTGCATTTTCCAACATGACAATGCCAGACCACATACTGCATCAATTACAATATCATGGCTGCGTAGAAGAAGGATCCGGGTACTGAAATGGCCAGCCTGCAGTCCAGATCTTTCACCCATAGAAAACATTTGCCGCGTCATAAAGAGGAAGATGCGACAAAGAAGACCTAAGACAGTTGAGCAACTAGAAGCCTGTATTAGACAAGAATGGGACAAAATTCCTATTCCTAAACTTGAGCAACTTGTCTCCTCAGTCCCCAGACGTTTGTAGACTGTTATAAAAAGAAGAGGGGATTCCACACAATGGTAAACATGGCCTTGTCCCAACTTTTTTGAGATGTGTTGATGCCATGAAATTTAAAATCAACTTATTTTCCCCTTAAAATTATAAATTTTCTCAGTTTAACCCTCTGAGGTCGAGAAACGCGCAGACGCGTTTTGCTGGATTTTTTTTTCACATAGCAGCAACATAAACTTAAATCCGTCATGTATGGTCATATAAATAAAATAAATACATGATTATAAACTATAGAGGGTCTTCTTTTTTTTGTGTACACTCACATTAACATCAAAACCTTGTTTTTATTTTTAAATAAATAAAATAAACAGGGTGCGCTTTCAGCTCACTCTGTCTCTGCAAAAACCTTTCTGAAACAAGTCTGGAAAATGAATTGCAACTCAGCGAATACTTATCACACAACCATGAAACATGCGTCTAAAGAAAGCTTTAAATTTCTACTTTTAAATAAAACAGTTCACATTGAAAACAAATATTCTCCTGCAATGTAATCTGTATGAAACTAAAGAGAAGTACAGTTTCTCCCGTCTCATCTAATTAGCTGTAATGAGTTCACGCCCTCTGCAGAGCACGCTATTCATAAGATAATGTGCTGAGGTGATCTATGCAAAATAAGGTAAATGCCCCCTGAAATGAGTTCACACCCACTCGCAGAGCGCACTATTCATAAGATAATGTGCTGAGGTGATCTATGCAAAATAAGGTAAAAAGCCCCCTGAAATGCTTTAAAACCAGCAAGTTTCATTCATTCACTTTCCTGCGCCGTTGGAAGATGACACACAGCCCTTCAGCTAGTCCTGGATAGCGATGAAGAGTTCACTTTTTCCTCAGAAGAAGAACAGGACTCTGACAACGAACGTTTGTATTTTGAAGAGCGACTTGATCCAGGCGTGGATAATATTTCGGATGAGTAAGTCTTTTTAAATTTACTTGCATTAGTTGACAAGCTATTTTGTATAAACGTAGGCTACATATTTTACTGGTTGGACCATTTCCATACTTGTCATTCAGAGTAATTATATTTAAATGGTCTAGGCTATGCTTTATAAAGTAGGAGAGAGGCTTCATGCAGTCTGTTTTCTTTCGTTTTTAATAGTTTTGTTTAAAATAACACATTTCGAGCTTTCTATATATTTCTCTGGTATTTTAGGCAAAGCTTATGAGTTTGGGTTCATTTATGAGGCCTCCAGTTCCTGCTATTTTTAATTCTTATGTATTAAATACAGGCAATTGGTTGATGAAACAACAATTAAAATTAAGATACAATTAATACAAAACGAAATTCACTTTAAAGAAAGGCTTTATACAAAAAATAAACTTAATGAAATGGTCAAAATCATGTCTGCCCACTCCATTTGTCTCGCGATTGCGCATGATCTTACTCATGCTTTTCACTTTTCATATAATCAACATAAATGAAAAAAAAAAAAAGATTTTATTTAAACCTAAATATGAACTAAATTGTTTTATTTAATGACTAGGCTACAACATGTAGGCCAATTAGCCTACAGTACAGAGAAATTAGTTGACAAGCTATTTTAAATAAACGTAGGCTACAGATTTTACTGGTTGGATCTAGGCTATGCTGTATAAAGTAGGAGAGAGGCTTCATGCATAAATAAACTTATTTGGACAAACGCGTTTCGGCGCGTGCCTTCAGAAGACTTTATACAGCATAGCCTAGACATGCTGTATATATGTACAACGTTTAGATTATAGGCCTGTATGAAAGTTAGAATTTTGAAATTAATTTAGAAAATATTATGTATGTTTAGATTATATTTTGACTAGTGTTTATGCTGCCTCATTATCATCAACGAAGAGTGCTTGCAAATATCTATTGCAAATGTGTGTATGTGCTGAAATGTGTAAATATGCCCAGCTGATGAATTGCAAATGTGTTAATGTTTGCGTTGTGCTATCTCCGGTAATGGCCCATTACACGCAATATATGCCTACAGCACGTGTCTACAATTATTTGCATCAGTTATTCATATAGACTAATGGTAGGCTACTATACTTTGAAATATTTATGTTATAATAGTTTTCAACTTTTTTTAAAACAGGAATGTAGCTGCATCTCCTTCATCTCCAAACATGCTCACAGTTGTTTGTTTGTTTTACAGCTATAAAGGTGATGGTGATCATCAGACACCTGTTGCAAAGAGGGCCAAGACAAACATTCAGACAAGCAACAAGCAGTCTACTCTGTCATGGAAAACAGAGACTGACATTGATATGGTTCCACAGACTCTGAGATTCCTGCCTGCACGGGAACCTGGACCACAGCTGAGTTTAAAACATTGCAAATTTAAAACATTTAGTTCCTCCTCATAGAGGAATTACAATAAAACAGTGAAAAACAAAACCTTTGAATCTCCTCTACTTTGTTCAGGCTGCCTCTCTTGATGGCCCATTAGTCATTGGGGGAGTGTCTATGTCACACCCCTGGTCTGAATCTCATTAATATTGATGAGCGATTACCCCTCCCACGCATAAACCTCTTCTGACAAAAAAAACTGTTTTACAATGTTTAAATCAATGTTTTTTACAATGTTAAAGAGAACGATCAGGCAGGATGAATTTCACATCATTTTGAAGCCAGAACTAGAAACGACAACATACATTAGTCAAGAGTCTTGTGGGCACATATTTAGAATGTGTTTTGTGGTCTTATTTCAGCAACTTTCTTTTTTTTTTCTTTTAATAACCACGCATAAACATTATTCTCTTAAAAATACAAAGATTTACAAGCATGTTGATCAGATATTATGCTAGCCCTGTTTGTGTTATATAGAGTGAATTTACACTTTTGCCATTAACATGTTTATAAATAACTGAAAAAACAAACAAATGTCAGAGCATGTCAGAACACCTCCAGGGCCCAGAAAACCGCTCAGACCCCAGAGGTTTAAACATTTGATATGTCATCTATGTTGTATTCTGAATAAAATATTGAAATTTGAAACTTCCACATCATTGCATTCTGTTTTTATTCACAATTTGTACAGTGTCCCAACTTTTTTGGAATCGGGTTTGTATGATGCCCATATATAGTTGTCAGTCGGATTTAATGGGTGGGATTTATGGTAATTGAGAATGAGCGTGCACGCGCGTCACTATCACATCTGACGTTTACGAAGTATTTGTGAATCAGGAGAAGAGTTTTCGGGAAGGTCTCTTTACACACAAATCACTCACATATTTACTCGAATATTTACGAATGTTTCATGAATGAGACCCATTCAACGTATTTTAATAAATAAACAAATACAAAATGAAAGTAAAGGCGGCAGCCCCTCATGGTCGACTGCCGCGCACACAAATAATAAAACATAAACAAAACACATAAAATCCAGGCCGGGTCCTCTCATCCTTCACTGTCATCGCTCCTCCTTTTATGTTTCCACTCCTCTGTGAGAGATACGAGACCAGTGCGTCGTGCAGGTGTCGCTCATCATCAATCACGCCACCGGCCTCGCTCAGTTCTCTCACGGACCTCAGCCTCATCCTGCTCACCACAATGTGTAATATTCATAAATATTGGCAAGCATTTATCCCCCCTCAAAAAGTAGCTATATTAATGTAAATCCTCTGGGGTCTAAGGTGTTTTTGGGGTCCTTGAGATGTTTTGACATGCCCTGACATTTGTGCTTTTTTCAGTTGCTTATAAACATATTAATGGCAAAGGTGTAATTACACTCTATTTAAACAGGGCTACCATAATCTGTGAGTAACATGTATGTACATGTTTGTATTTTTGAGAGAATAATGTTTATGCATGGTTATTGAAAAAACTAAAAATTTAAGTTTCTGAAATAAGGCCAAAAAACACATACTAAATATGTGTCCACAAGACTTTTGACTAATGGATGTTGTCGCCTAGAGTTTTTGCTTCAAAATGATCTGAAAATCATCCTGCCTAATCATTCAGATTAAACAATACATTGATTTAAATTTTATAGGACACTTTTTGTTTGGAAAGACAATATGCGTGGGGGCGTTAAAGGGGGGGTGAAACACTCAGTTTCAGTCAATCTCATGTTAATCTTGAGTACCTATAGAGTAGTATTGCATCCTTCATATCTCCAAAAAGTCTTTAGTTTTATTAAATTTATAAAAGAAAGATAGGCTGTACCGAGTCTTTCCGTAAAAAACCGAGCGGCTGGAGGCGTGCCGTGTGGGCGGAGCTAAAGAATCACGAGCGCGCGCAGCTTTTGCGTTGAGAGCGTCTGGAAGCTGTGACATCCTTTACCGTGAGGAAAAAAACGTTATCCAAAACAAACCATGACTAACAATCAGATTCAGCCATACATTTATGATCCAGAATCAGATCCCGAGGCTGAAATTGAACACGAGCAGCAGCAGCAACGACTACAGCAGGACGTCTCTATGTGGTGTGTACTGGAACTGTATTTGCTTAGCGGTTTTTGTAAATGATTAATTTCCACTTTATGTCGTCGTATTTTTATTTATTTTCTTTAAAGGTGTACATGTGGGAAGTGCAGTTTGATGCCAACTGAGGTGGAAAACGTTTGCTGCCAAGAAATAGAACCGGTTATACTTATGTCTTGAAATGCATTATAATGTGTAAAGTTGTAGTTTGTAAGACTTAATATGATAGCATACAATTAGCTTACTAAATGTACTTTAGGACTGTCTGCATAAAAGATTTTACACATTATTCCTTCCACTGGAAGAATTTAATTCCTTTAAACAAACTCCATCCACTGGTCCCTTAACGCTGGGTTCTTTGGGAATCTGTGCAGGGTTGTCTTGCCCTGGCAACCAAAAACACACTTCTTTGGTGACATACTTTATTTCTTTAAGTCCTTTGACTGCAGCCGATGACTTCCCTAAAGCCGAGCACAGTGCTTTGATGGGCGTGCTGCTTTCGCTTTCTCGCTCTGGTCTACGGGTGCGCGCGCGCCCTTCCGGAAGAAGTGCCATTAGGACCCGTATAAGGAAATTCCGCCGCATCTGACGTCACACACGCCCATACTCGAAAAAAAACTTTCCGAAACTTGTGACAAACCGGAAGGAGTATTTTTGGCACAGAAATACTCCATCAAACGTACAACTTAATTTTTTAAACTTTGTCCATGTTTAGCATGGGAATCCAACTCTTTAACAGTGTAAAAAACGTACTCGGTTACTGACGTAACCTCGGTTCTCTCTAGAAGAGGGAACGAGTACTTGCGTAAGTATCTTACGTTAGGGGAAAACCTCTTTTCCTCGAGATATTGAAGCCAAAAATTATCCTTAATTTTGCAATTATGTAAAACGCATTGCAGCAGCATGCAGACATGGGCGAGACAGCTCGCGCGCCCATTGGCTGCTCTGCGGCAACTGCACCAGCCTATCGATAGAGGCCCCTCATGACGTCAGAACCAATGAGGGTGCTTCGCGCCCATTACGTCATGTCCCGCCGAAAGCGGGTGGGGCTAGGGCTATAAATACGGCCCAGAGAGGCTGGTTTGGTCAGTTTTTCATCGCTGAAGCGAATCAGAACATGACGCATGCACGGCAAGATACGCAAGTACTCGTTCCCTCTTCTAGAGAGAACCGAGGTTACGTTAGTAACCGAGTACGTTCTCTTACGAGAGGTCTCTCGTACTTGCGTAAGTATCTTACGCTAGGGGAACACAATGTAAAACGCCGTGCGTGCTTGAGACATAACACTAAAGTCCCAAGGGCAGGTGCCCGGGGCTCATACAGTGCCTAATCACAAGGGACTCACAGAGAATCCGGGAAGAGGGGCTAGAATAGCATCATTCCTGTAATATGGAGCTCTGATAAGAGCATGTTATATCAAGTGTTCCACACAGCCAGGGCGAACTCGGCCTGGACTGGTAAATATGGGGGACTTACGCACTGCCCACAGAAGTATACAGACAATCAGTGATCGACGCTCTAGCAGTTTCAGCATCCTGAGCCGATAGCATCGGGCGGGCAATACTGAAAAATTAAACCGAGAGCAACCTAGCTTGTAAAGCGGGAACCTCGAGGTTATAAAACCTTATAAATGTAGACGGGGAGGCCCAGCCTGCCGCCATACAGATATCTTGCAAGGCAATCCCACTGGACCAAGCCCACGACGAGGCCATGCCTCTTGTGGAGTGCGCTTTGACACCTATCGGGCATTGCAGGCCCTTGGATGTGTAAGCTAGCGCTATAGCATCAACTATCCATCTGGATAGACTCTGTTTTGATGCAGCTAGTCCCTTAGAACGTCCGCTGAACAAAACAAAGAGCTGCTCCGTCTGTCTGAAAACAGATGAGCGAGACACATAGGCTCTTAACGCCCTGACCGGGCAAAGGAAGCCTGCGTCCCCTTCCTCTTCAGATACCGGCAGGGCCTACAGGGAGATAACCTGTGCCCTAAACGGTGTATTGAGGGATTTAGGAACATATCCGTGCTTTGGTTTGAGTATGACTCTCGAGTCATTAGGCCCAAACTCCATACACGTCGCGCTCACTGAGAGCACTTGCAAATCCCCTATGCGCTTCACTGAAGCGAGAGCCAGAAGAAACACTGTTTTGAAAGACAAGAGTTTCAGGTCTATTGACTGTATTGGCTCGAATGGGGCACCTTTCATGGCTTCCAGAACCGTGGAAAGGTCCCAAACGGGAACTGAGGAAGGTCTGGGAGGGTTCAGCCTCTTAGCTCCTCTAAGGAAGCGAATGACCAGATCGTTCCTTTCTAATGACTGGCCAAGCGGTGGTTCAGCGAACGCTGCTATGGCCGCCACATAAACTTTGAGCGTGGATGGGGTTCTGCCCTTATCCAGAAGCTCTTGTAAAAAGGAGAGAACCTCCGGCACCCCACAGCGTGAGGGTGAAGTGCCACTCGCTGTACACCAGCTAGTGAACACAGACCATTTTGAGGAATAGAGCCGCCTCGTAGATGGAGCTCTAGCCTGTGTGATCGTGTTTAACACTCCCGCTGGGAGGTTAACGGGTACCCGTTGATGGCCCACACATGTAGGGACCAAAGCTCCGGGTGAGGATGCCAGATCGAGCCGTTTGCCTGCGAGAGGAGATCCCTCCTCACCGGTATCGGCCACGGGGTGGTACTCGTCAGCTGCATCAGGACTGGAAACCAGACTTGGTTTGTCCAAAAATGGGGCGACGAGTAGCACCGGGCATCCGCTCTCCCTGATTCGCTCTAACACCTGGGGTAGGAGCGTGACAGGGGGGCAGCGGGGCCACGTGAGCCAGCGCATCCCTGCTCTTGGAGAAAAATTCCTGACAATGAGCGTTCTCTTGAGACGCAAATAGGTCTATTTTCGCTCTGCCAAATGTCCCCCATAGCAGTTTTGATTGTCTGTGGGTGTAAAGACCATTCTCCTGCCGGAAGATAGTTTCTGGACAGTCTGTCTGGTCCCACATTCAGATGGCCGGGCACATGCGCTGCCCTGAGCGAGCGCAGATTGTGCTGAGCCCAGACCAGGAGGTGTTCCGTCAGCCTGTGAAGGATTCTGGATCTGATACCTCCTTGGTGATTTATATAAGCCACCACTGACATGTTGTCCGAACGGACCAAGACGTGGTGTCTTATCTGGGGACAAAAAACGCCTCAGCGCGTTGTCGACTGCCATCATTTCCAGGCAGTTTATATGCAGAAGCTTCTCCCGTTCCGACCACTGGCCGAATAACGGTCTGCCCTCGAGCAGCGCTCCCCATCCCGAGGTTGAGGCATCCGTAGACACCACCTTCACACTCGAGGAAGTCCCCAGGCTTACTCCTGACCGGTACCAGTCGGTCACTGTCCAAGGTTTCAGAGCTGTGACGCATTTCTGATCGACCTTGAGGCGCGCGAGACCGGAGGTCCAAGCTCTGCGCGGCGCGCGCTTTCAACCAATACTGCAGTGGGCGCGTGCGAAGCAGACCCAGCTGAAGCACTGAGGATGCTGAAGCCATGAGACCCAGCATCCTTTGAAACTTTTTGAGCGGGACTAAAGCGCCGTGGTGAAAAATCCCTGTCATTCGCTGAATACTTAGTCTGCGCTGCGGCGACAGCCGTGCTGTCATAGACAGCGAGGTCCAGATCTGTGCCCAGAAAATATATTTTCTGACTGGGAGACAGCGAACTCTTCGCCCAATTGACTGTGAGACCTAAATTCTCGAGGTGATTGAGTAATATGGTCCTGTGTTCTATGAGCTCCGACTGTGATCGAGCTAGAACCAGCCAATCGTCCAAATAATTCAGCACTCGTATGCCTCGGAGCCTGAGGGGTGCGAGCGCTGCATCCATGCACATCGTGAATGTGCGAGGTGCCAGGGATAGGCCAAATGGCAGGACTGTGTACTGATATGCCTGACCCTCGAAGGCGAATCTCAAAAATCGCCTGTGACGTGACGCTATTTGTATTTGAAAATAAGCGTCTTTCAGATCTATCGACATGAACCAGTCCCCTTGGCAAATTTGCGAGAGGATTTTCTTGGTCGTGAGCATTCTGAACCGTCGTTTCAGAAGTGCGTTGTTTAGTCGTCTTAGATCTAGCATGGGTCTGAGACCCCCGTCTTTTTTGGGTACCAGAAAAATATCTGCTGTACATGCCCCCTCCGCTCTGAGCTTGTGATAAGGGTTCTATAGCCCCTTTGCTCAGTAGCTTCGCTATTTTGGCTCGAAGTAGGTGTGCTACTTCCTTTTCACCGTAGTATCGATTCGCGCCGCTTTGCGTTGCGGGCGTTGACCGAACTGTAGCGAATAGCCTCTTTCTATAATGTCTAGCACCTACTTCGAAACCCCGGGTAGCCTTGCCCATGCGTTTGCACGAATGGCTATGGGTTGAATGCGAAGCACGCTCTGGTCGCTCAGCGACAGAGGGGCTTCAGTGTGCTGCAACATAAGCGTCGCGCTTATGACATTTGAGGCAGGGGGCGCGCTGATAACAGCGGGCAGATTGCCCGCGCTCGACTCCTCTGCGGTGGTCAACCGAGAGGGGGAGGGCTGGGAGAGTCCCGTAAAACCTGTCATGTCTATGTGTGACACAGCTAATGTGCCCGCTATCCCACGCCCACATTTACAACACTGAGAGCATTGTCCGCCTGAGCAGAGCGAATGCATGTTGGTTTCGTTTTACAGAAACCTTGAGACATGCAGAACGTAGTGTTTGTGGGCACTGGGCAGTGGGCACATTTACCACATTTAATGCGCAATCGATCTGGGTCGATTTCATGTGCGCGAGCCCTGTGTGACGGGCTGTGTTTCTGTGTAGGAATGAGCACTGGGCAGTGGGCATTTTGTCTACACTCATAACACCATCGGGCGTGGCCGGAACACCAGAAAATACACTCTTATGGGATTTATCTGGGTAGCTGTAAAAGCGGCGTTTGTGTGCAGGCAAGCGGGCTGTGTCGCCGACTTGTTTACTGCAGAATACACTGGAACAGTCGCATTTACTGGAACTGAACGAGCGAGAAGTTGCCATAGAAACAGACAGCGTCAACATGCTGGCGTTTGTTTGCAGGCGTGCGTATATTACAATAGGCTCGTCCACTGCAATATTGACATTTCCAGAGAAATGAGATCTCTTTTCTCCTTTCGCCAGTGACGCACGGAAACCATAGAAACGGTGCTTGGGTGCAGGCGAGCGGGTTGTACAACGCAAAAATACACATCTGCAGTCGCCTTTTCAGGGAACTGACAGAGCGAGCATTGACGGCATAATTTTATCTGCCGGTAGACCCGGGAATCGAACACGGGTCTCTCGCGCGATAGCCTGAGAATCTGCCACTGGGCCACAGGGGAAGACACATATGCATTTAGTTAGCGCGAGTATTATCAGAGAGCGTCAACATGCTGGCGTTTGTATGCAGGCGTGCGTGCGTGCATTACAACAGGCTCGCTCACTGCAGTATTGACATTTCCAGTCGCCTGAACTTCAGAAGGGAATGAGAAATGTATGAGAAATAGAATTCGGCCCGGCCGCAGCAGGACATAAACGCTCTTTTCTCCTTACGCCAGTGACGCGCGGGAACCATAGAAACGGTGTTTGGGTGCAGGCGAGCGGGTTGTACAACGTGCTCGTTGGCTGCAAAATGCACATCTGCAGTCGCCTTTCAGGGAACTGACAGAGCGAAGCATTGGAGGCATAATTTATCTGCCGTTAGACCGGGATTCGAACAGCGGTCTCTCGTGCGAAAAACCAAAGATTCCGCCACTGAGCCACAGAGGGGAACACAAAGGCTTTCAGATGCACGAGCATATAAGACCGTCAACATGTTTTCTTCGGCGTTTGCTTGCAGGCGCTGCAATATTTATATTTCCAGTCGCCTGATCAGGGAACTGAGAAATGTGTGAGAAAATTCAGGTCAGTCCAGCTTCGGCGGGACTATAAACGCTCTTTTCTCCTTTCGCCGGTGAGTGACGCGTGAAAGGGGCACAGGGGCAGGGTATAGCTTTCTTGTACGTAAAGAAAAACTAACCCCGACCGTCCGCTTCCAGCCTCCCCTGTGAACGGCGCAGTTTGCGCGGCTCGAACAGAGGGAGAGAGAAAGCTAGCCCCGTGACCGTCCGCTCCTGACATCCCCTGTGAACGGCGCGGTTTGCGCAGCTCGAACAGAGGGAGAGCAGGTATCATCCTCCAAGCAGGCAAGGCAAGCAGGCAAGGCAAGCGGGCGCACCGGCAAGCTTTGCGTGTTGGGGGGGGGCGGGGGGCGGAGGCGCAGTCTCGGAGAAGGATGCCAGGTGAGTCCGCAGAGTCACCATAGGCAGTAACTAGCTCACAGTGAGGGCAGTCGCCGTCAGCGAGCGCGAGAGCTGCGCGTCCTCAGGAAAGGGGCGTCTTGAAAAAGACGCCCGGCTCTTTTAGTGCAATGGGAGTGTGTGTCGCGGCGGCGAACACACACATACACAAAACACAGTAGCAGAGAAAAGGATATGTACGCCGGAAAGCGTGAGCAGGAACGGCGACTGAAGGCGGCGAGTTGTCGACCGGCAGCTTCAGATGCAGACTAATCCCGCTGGGTGCTTGAATCAGACGGCGCGGCTTCCTCTCAGGATCCAGCGATGCGTAAGCCCGCTGAAGAGATGAAAAACTGACCAAACCAGCCTCTCTGGGCCGTATTTATAGCCCTAGCCCCACCCGCTTTCGGCGGGACATGACGTAATGGGCGCGAAGCACCCTCATTGGTTCTGATGTCTTGAGGGGCCTCTATCGATAGGCTGGTGCAGTTGCCGCAGAGCAGCCAATGGGCGCGCGAGCTGTCTCGCCCATGTCTGCATGCTGCTGCAATGCGTTTTACGTTATTGCAAAATTAAGGATCATTTTTGCCTTCAATATCTCAAGGAAAAGAGGTTTTCCCCTAGCGTAAGATACTTACGCAAGTACGAGAGACCTCTCGTAAGAGAACTCAGTATGCATGAAATAGCATTTCACCCCCCCTTTAATGATCATGAATAATGATGTGGTTCACACCTGAGAAGACAATGATTCGCATAATGAGCCTTTCATTCAGGTGTGTCACTGAGCCACAAGAAAGAATGCAAGGACAATATATATTCTACAAAATTGGTTCACAGTTGGAAACATCTCGGAATTTATTTATTTTTTTCCACAAATTGTGTATTCTTGCATTCTTGTATAATATCCAAGGTAAACATTTCTAGTAATTGTGCAGTTTATTCTCATACTATATTTTCAGAAAGTTTTGGAATATGTATGCTCTCCCCAAATTTGTCACTAATAAAACACAATAAAAATAATTAAAAGAGAAGGCTTATATTGACCTTTTAAGATTTTGTTTACATCTACCTTGTAAATATAGTTTTTGCTATTTTATTAAAAAGGTCACAATTACAGCAACAATTAACATTTTAACAATATTTCAGGTGTAATCTTTCTTTGTAAAAACTAAAGTATACATTTGATCATACATTTAAAAGTTAAGGATTCATTAGTTTGAATATAGCCCACATTGGAACAAACACTATAATAACATCTTAGTTGAATTATTTTTGACAAAACATACTATATACAGATGGTGGACAACCAGAATGCCTATTACCGCCGCGCCAGCTGCCGCGGCGAAATCACCGCGGCAAAAATAAACCAGCCGCATTTCAAAGTCGTTCCCAAAATGACCGCCAGGTGGCGCAAAGGGACATTGTGCAAAACAGCAGCAATTGCCGTATTTTAAAATGTAAGTGGGTTAAATATAAAACCCTAAGCCTAATAGGCATATTTTTCATATATATATATAGGCCTATTAGGCTACAACAGAATAGAACCAAAGATAGAATCAATTTTAGAACTGAAAAAATAGAATCAAAAGTTAAAAATAGAGACGATATTAGGCGCAATGACGCTGAATATTTTTACTATTCTATTGAGGAATTAGATAAATGAAGAGCTCTCGTGAGCGATACAATTGCATAGTAATTTATAGTGATTTTCAAAAGCAGTCCTTAAAAAAAAATATACATGGAGTAGTTAGGCATAATTTTTGAGAGATTACGCGGAACGCGTTTTAGTTAAGATCCTGGTTTCAATGCCCTTAATGTATATAGGCTATACTGCTTTAAAAAAATGTCACAACGCGTTTTGAGATTGTTTAGAATTAAACATTGAAGTTTAAAATGTAGTGTTTTGGCACACCAGGCCGAGTGGCGTTACGCATTGTTCAAAAATAAGGTTTTATTCTGGCATGTTGAATTGGCGTTAGAATTTTGTTTTAGATTTATTAGATTTAGATTTTAGATTTCGTTAGATTTATTTTTCTCATAACAGATAAAATAACTTAATATATGCCTTGTCTTAATATGACCTACTTAATATAGGCAATAGGCATATAATAGCCTATATAATAAATTAGCAAAACTTGGCCACTAAATATTTAATTTTCAATTATTTTAATTATCACAATTAAAGTTTTCATTTTATTCAATTGAACAAGCGCAACAATCAGCATTTAATCAAATATTCTAAAAGACGTATTATTAATAATAATGTTATTTCAACATAATATTTCGTTTTTTCGACATAATATGTGTGCGTGCAATAAGCAAGATGTGTATTTGTAAATCCGGTGATGCGTGCAAAATTTTTATCAATAAACAAGTGTTTTCTGACAGTTTCGACTGCAAAGATGAAGTTGACAATCGCCATATTTGTAGTGAACGCACCTAGAGAGAAATGCACATATCTTTTCGTTTTGAATTATTTCGTTTGAAGACATTTCAAGCTTTGTGTATTTGATGTGTTTATCCAGCCCGATCTCACGGGAAAACGTACAAATTCTACAAAGTGGCTTATTCGTACGAATTCATACGACCTGACTCGTACGAATTAGTAAGATTTTTGCAAAATCGTACATATTTGACGAATTGGCCAATTCGTATGAATTCATACGAATGACCTACCCCTGACCCCGCCCCTAAACCTACCCATCACGTGGGTTTAGACAAATCGTACAAATTCGTACGAGTGAGGTCGTACGAATTAGTACGAATTAGCCAACTTTTTATCATTCGTACGAATTCGTACGAATTGGTCGTGAGATAGCGTTGGTTTATCATGTCTGTGTGAGGCATACACTGAGTTTCGTTAAGTTAGGAGGATGAGATGCGCTCCAGCTGACGTGCAATGCAAGTGACCGCGCGGGCGCCTCCATGATTAGTGTCTGTTATATTTGCTTAAATCCAGCAATTGGTTGATGAAAAATTGATTAAAATTGAGATACAATTTATAGAAAACGAAATTCACTTTAAAGAAAGGTTTTCTACTAAACAAAACTTAATGAAGTGGCCAAAATCATGTCTGACCCACTCCATATCCATCTCTCGATATAATGCATCCTATCTTACTCGTGCTGTTCACTTTTCATATTCAACATAGATGGAAAAAAATAACATTATAATATTTTAACAAATATGATACTAAATGAGATTATTTAATGGCTACAACAGTATAGTAGGCCTATAGACTCTATTTGTACAAATTGCTGCACATTCATTTAATTAAATGAAACCTTGTAACGAATTCACACTGTAGGGTAGACTGTGTACAGTTGAGACTCCTTAAATAACTTGCGTTCGCAGCAAGCACAAGTTGTGATTTTTGCTGTGCACTTGCATAATAGTGTCAGCTGGGAAGGAAATATATAGAGACCAGACCTCTTGGAACTTTAATTGAATACATAGCGTTGGTAAAGCATACTGAAATTACATCCCTACAAATGTATTAGGCCCTACTGAAAATAAATGTATCGAATTTAAGCAAAGTAGCCTAAATGTTAAGACTGTAAGCCCTTTGCTTTTTTACGTAGCCTATAAAGGATTCTTATAGCCGACTTTGTGTTAATATAATTTGTAGAGAATTTTTTTTTAACTCAAACATTAACACTGAAATAAATGAAACTAAATTATTGTAAATTTTTTGGCACACCACGACGAGTGGCGCTATGCATTGTTCTAAAGCCAGGTTTTATTAGTGTTCGACAAACGCGGCGGCGCGTTCATTTGAATGAAGGGCGCTTCTCGCTCGTGTGAGCGAACACACACTGGAACTTTAGGCCATGTCGCAACGAGTGAATCGTGGCAGAGTGGTTGAACTTACGTTACGATCATTTAGATGACACGGGTTCGAATCCCGAACTAACTTGGACTACTGATATTTGTATATTAGCCTATTAATGCATTGTATAGTCTATTTGTCTAGTTCTAAAACATAGTTTTTTGCTTATAGCCTATTTACAAAATAAAATCACCATGCATTTCCATTTTACACTAAGGAACAAATATTATGACTTTACTTCTGTAGCCTATAATAATTCCAATCGTAATTTCAAAAGCAGTTCTGTTAAAAAAAATGTATATATAGGCTTATATAATTATGTATATATATATGACGTTTAAACGACAAACAATAAAATCAGAACCAGTATTCTGTTGCGTTCATGGTTCCAGTGGCAGTAATGCATCCACGGCTTTTCAAAATGTCACAAAGCGTTTTGAGATTGTTTTGAATGAAATATTGAAGTTTATAAGTGTTTTGGCACACCACGACGAGTGGCAAACTCTTTGTTTTGTTTTGCAAACTCAGCTAGCCTGTGGGGGGTTTGGAGAAGGCAATAGTTGCTTTATCGTGGGGGTGCAGGAGAGAGGTGTTAATGTTCCGTCTTTCATATGGAGAGTGTCGGAGCCAGCCTGATGAGCAGGCAAAGGCAAAATTCTTTTAAGGATTAATCTCAAAATCTCCAAAAGTCCATATGTAGGCCCTATATCTTATTAAATTATAAACATTGTAGTTTTATTGATTGTATTTAAAGGTTTTCCACACACAATTTCAATTTAGCAGATACAGAGCTCTTTAATTCGCGACCCACCTCGTTTTATTGTAAGGTGAATTCAGCAAGGCATGCTGTATCTTTGAAGCAACAAAGGCAATTTGTTACAGTTTTTTTCTTTCGTGATTTGTGTGGATGACACACAGCGGCATACAGTAGCCTATTATCAGCTGTATGGTGTTTTTTTACGCTGAAATGCTTAATTTCGAGAAAGACCCGCAGTGAGGGAGACCAAACTTACTAAAAAAATATCCAGCGCGAGAGAGAGGCAAAAAAAAAAACGCCTGTTCTTAATTTATGTTGCTTTGAACTTTTTTCGTTTTGTACCGTTTTAATTTTTTTATTTAGCTGCAATTTCTTTGACAATAGAAATTTTAAATGTTGCAAGAATAAGATTCTGTGTTTCTTATTTTGCATCACAAAGGGAATAAACTATCGATGCAACCCTGTTTAAATAAATAAACTGTCCCGACACTTTATTCGTACCTTGAAATGTGCGATGGGTTTTCAAACTTAATTCATTTTCTTTTTCTTTTACATTTTCATTGTTTATTTTTTTAATTGAAAGCAATACTGTATTGAAAGTATTTTTCTGATTTGTTCGATCTGTTTTGAAAAATGTCTTCCGTTGCTATGGCCGGGTATAACTGTCAGTCATCTCAATCTCGTGAATGATTCACACACACAACAAAAATAATTTAGCAGATTAAAGACGAGCTTCATCATCTTCATTTTCTGGTGCAATCGGCTGACAGTCTTCCTTCATCAGATGTGTCGTCTTTGCAGCGGCTCAACTGGAATGTAGCAAATTTATGTTGTAATGTACAATTGATAATTAAACAAGATGATTGCCTTTAATAAACGGATGCATATTTAAGCATCAAGAACGGAAAAACATAAACACTGTCGGCTACACTGAGATTCGTTTGAAGCTCCGAGAGGCTATTGTTAATGCATTGACCACAGAGCTATCGCCTGAATAGCCTAGGTCTACTATTTTCTCTGTTTTAAAAGTTTGTTATATTCTTTTTATTTTTTTAACATTGGCAATTTACTGTCTCGAAATTATGTGTCGAAAAAAAAAAGTGTTTTTACAAGACCTTGTGCTGTTTATTATTATTATTATTATTATTATTATTATTATGTAGATGTTAATTCAGCCATTCTGTTGGATAAAAATTGTCCCTAATGTAAAATGGAAATGAATGGTAATTTTATTTTATAAATATAAAATATTTAATATAGGCTATAGGAGAAAAAAACAATATAGTGTAGCAATATTTTAGAACTATCAAATCTCTCTGCATTAATAATAAAAAAGTAGCCCATGTTTGTTCGGGATTTGAACCCCTTGTCATCTGAATTATTGAAACGTAAGTTATAGCCTACAACTCGGCCACAAATTTGTTTTGTTTTATTTTGTTTGAAATGTATGTTTACATATTTTGCTTTCGTTAATGTTAACCAATTCTGTTGTAGCATAATAGGCCTATATTTTTTCCCTAAAAGTTGTTTTATTCTCTGCTTTGTTTGTTTATATTTTTACATATTCAATCAGTGTAATTTTTGTTCAAATAATGAAAAAAGTTTTTTTTTTACAAGATCTAGCGCCATTTTTTTTTTTTTTTTTTTTTTTTTTTTTAATAAACAGATAGGAAACTTACCTTTTAAAATGCCGCAGTTGCTGCTGTTTTGCCCTGTCACTTGCGCCACCCGGTATAGCCTAGTCATTTCGCGAACGACTTTGAAATTCGACTGGTTTATTTTTGCTGCGGCAGTAATAGGCATTGTGGTTGATTATTTATTAAATAATTCAATTGATAATCATAACAACATGTAAGCCTATTTAATTCTGAATATAACAAAGAATGCTTAAACCGACTAACATCGGTTAGTAGCCTAACTGCGAGTCCTGAAAATGTTTAAATTTTACGGTAAATTATTTAAATTTATTTCACTAATTATGTTTCAGTTAATAAATCTACAAACACATTAAAATAACACGAAGTAAATGACAAGTAACCTATTGACATAGCCTTTCTAAATGATAGAAAAACTGGGCACACAATGTTAACGTGTGTCTACTTTGTTTAAATTTAATGAATTTGAATTCGTTTAACCACAATATTTATCTTGAATTTATCTGTGACCTCAGCTCAGATTACTGCCGCGGCAGATTACGACATAAAGAGAATAAACTGACACTTTTCAAAGTCTGTGATTACAGCGCCACTCAGCGGTAAAAGGCAGCAAATACACATCCCAATTTTGCCGCCGCGGGAACGGCGGCGGTAAAAGTCTCATTCTGGTTGTCCACCATCTGTATATTTAACATATGAGCAGAAATTGGCGAACAAAGGTCTTATTTGATGTGGTAGTAGTCTATTTTAAATAGAAAAAAAAAGTTAAAACTTTATAATCTATCCAAAACTAGTCAACGTCTGTAACATAAGCCTATCGTTTTTATTATATATTAGGGCATATAAATGTCAATTTGCAGTTTAATAGGTTGCTTATACAAGACATTTTATTTCGACATATTTCAGTCGACTTTTACTCATCTCATTATAGCAATATAGTTTGGTAAAAGCTGTTCATTCATTCACACACACAAACGCGATTCATATTTAAACAGTCTTTTTGCGAGCTGTGGTAAACAACAGCGCGCATCTCTGCCATTCATTCATTCACACACAGACACGTGATTCAAATTTAAACAGTCTTTTGCAGTTTACAGACACTATTCCATATCGCGATTAAAACAAAGCACTTAATAAAAAAGAACTTACTATTCCTCTGCTGGATCCGTTGCTCCTCGAAATGAAACTACCAGCACTTCTGAGGTAAATTTTCCAGGATTATTATAATAGTATTATTCCTCACAGCTTCACGAGATGGTGTAAACAAGTACATTAATCTGATTAAACTTGATGTGTTTTATCAAGCTGATGTGGGCGTTCACAGGTTTGCATGTATTGCCTCAGATCATTTGCATTTGAATAGCGTGCTCTCCGTGGGTGTGTTCATATTAGCAGATAATGAGTTGTAATGAGCTATAATGAGAACGACTGACATCTCTCTCTTTTCATACAGATTACATAAACAGAGAATATGTGTTTTAGTTTTGAATTAGATCATTTAAAAGCAGACAATTAAATTATTATAAAGATATATAGCTCATGCCTGGGTGACTAGTATTCGCTGAGTTTTATTTAAGTTTAGAGACGTGCTCCAAAAAAAAGGTTCACAGTGATGGAGAACCAGAAAGCACACTGTTTATTTTCTTTATTTTACAAAAGCACAATGTTTTTTTTTTCACTTGTAAGTGGACACATAAAAAAGTAGACATTTAACAGTTTATTTCTTAATATTTCTTAAGTCTGTATGACCATAAATGATGGAGTATTTTAAGTCTATTTTGCTGCTATTTGAAAAAAAATCTAGCAAAACGCGTTTGCAGACCCCAGTATGATCATCATTGGAGATATTAAAGGTGCTCTAAGTGATGCTGGGAGTGTTGACATTCGAATTGTTGTCAAACAAAACGGAGGCTAGCTAGACCCTCCCTCCTCCTCATCCCGTCTCCTCCCTCCTCCCCTCCCTTCCGGCATAAAGGAAAGTCAAAGTAGTCACTAAAAACAAAGTTAAGTTTTACTGATACTTCATTCAATGTGTAATGTCACCAAGTTAGATAAATGCTTTTATATATTGCAGAACAGAATGCAGAAAAAGAGAAACATTATCTTAAAATCGTTTCGCCACCTGAGGTTATACTATAACGTTAGCTCCCATACAAGGACGCAATAATAGCAAGATAACGTTAGCTTCGCGTTTCCCAGTGAGCATAAACAACGGCGGCGGCGTAAACCAATTTAGTCAAAGTTGTCAATAGCCTATAAATGAACATTCAAATCCATAACAAACAGTGGGTGAAAACAATCATTCACACAAATTGTCGACCTACTGTGAATTTGCTTGACCATTTACAATAGAGATTGATCGCTAGCTGCTAGAAACATATATGTTGTATTCACCAAAGCTAACGCTGACTGCATAGTTCTAGCTAATTACATCCTTGTGTTGGTTTGGCGAACATGAACGTCAATTTAGAAAGAAAAATGGATTTACCTGTTCTGCAAAAACAGAGCAACTGAATGTCGGATTGGAAGCCCTTCTGTCGGCGGAGTTCTCGCCACCTTTCGAGGGTTTTTCCGATGTAAATTCGGGACTTTGCGCGTTCCTTATCCTTGTCCCTTATCCTTGTCCCTCTTCTTTGCAATTTGTTCATCGGAAGGTCGTCTCTTTGGTCGTGTGTCGGCCATAATTCAAACTTCCCTCTTCATGCTTCTCTCTCCTCCACACACCCCCTTCATGTGTACGCGCACTAACCCCCAAACCCCACCCTCAAATACTTCTCGCCAGTTATTGGCTGGAGCACTGTTTGTTGTTTCGTGGTACGGGTGAGCCCAGTTTGTTTTTGTTGCCGTTTGTGGAGCCTGTGGTGTCTACAGAGACCGCGTTTTTTTTACAGTGTGTTCAGGGGACAGGCAGCGAGCGAATAGTGAGGAGATGTTTGCTGTATGTGACAAAAAATGTTTTGGCCTAAAAAACGCCTGACATCACTTAGAGCACCTTTAAGAAGAGGATCTATGACCTCTGGAAGCATCTCTTTCAGTATCTTAGTAGGTATAGGGTCTAACATACATGTTGTCGATTTAGATGATTTAACAAGTTTAGAAAATTCTTCCTCTCCTATAGTAATGAATGAATCGATTTTTTCCTTAGGGACACTAGAATGCTCAATGGTGTTTTAAGCCCCCAATGGCTCCTTCCAGGCAGCTAACCCTAACCCTAACCTCAACCTTAAACCTACCCATCCCCTCGCTGCCTGGAAGGCGCCGTTGGGGGCTTAAAACACCAAACACCCACTAGAATGCACTCCCTGATGCGATACTGTAGTTGACGGTTGCATAGTTATAATATTTTCCCTTATATTATCAATCTAATAAGTGAAGAAGTTCATAAAGTCATTACTGCTGTGCTGCTTGGAAACTTCTGGGCTTGAAGCTTTATTTTTCGTTAGTTTAGCCACTGTTTCAAATAAATACCTAGGGTTTTGTTTATTTTCTTCTAATAGGGTTGATAAATAAGCAGATCTAGCAGCTTTTAAGGCCTCTCGGTATGCAATCGAGCTCTCTTTCCATGAAATGCGAAATACCTCAAGTTTTGTTTTCTTCCAGTTGCGCTCCATTTTTCTGGCTGCTCTCTTAAGTGTGCTCGTTGGACTATTTTCTTTAATCTTCTTTAGGCGCAATGGTGCAACTGTGTCCAAAGTGCTGGAAAAGAGAGAGTTAAAAGTTTCTGTCGCAATATCGAGTTCTTCTAAGCTATCTGGGATGCTGAGATGATGAAACAGATCAGGAAGTTTATTAATAAAGCAGTCTTTAGTGGCAGAAGTGATAGGTCTAACATATTTGTAACACGGAGTCGGCTTTGTAGCCTTGGCTAAATGAAGTTTACACAAGACTAGATAATGATCTGAGATGTCATCGCTCTGCTGCAGAATTTCAACGGCATCAACATTGATTCCTTGTGATAATATTAGATCTAGAGTATGATTAAGACAATGAGTAGGTCCTGAGACGTGTTGTCTAACTCAAATAGAGTTAAGAATGTCTTTAAATGCCAATCCCAATTCATCTTTTTCGTTATCTACATGTATATTAAAAAGTTTTTTGTATGTCCTAATTCGGGGAACAGACACAGTCTCTATATGATGATATCTAGGTGAAAGAGGCTCTATGTGATGGGATTTATCTGACCTAGGTGAAGTGAGACAGCTAGCAGACGGTCGGTTTAGCCAGTCTGTCTGCTTCCTGACCTGAGCCCCAATTCTTGTTTGAGCTTTAAGACTATGCGCCATATTACTAGAGAGAAGAGCAGCACCATCCCAGGAGGGATGAATACCATCTCTTTTCAACAGGTCAGGTCTGCCCCAAAAACTTTTCCAAATGTCTATGAATTCTATATTATTTTGTGGAGACCACTTAGACAGCCAGCCATTGAGTGAGGACAATCTACTAAGTATCTCATCACTCCTGCGAACAGGAAGGGGGCCAGGGCAAATTACAGTGCCTGACATCTTACTTGCGAGTTCACAACCCTCTTTAACGTTAATTTTAGTGATCTCCAACTGGCGGAGTCGAACACCATTAGTGCCAACGTGAAGAATAATCTTAGAGAATTTACGATTAGCATTAGCCAGCACTTTTTTTTTTAAACATTTGTTTATTGATTGTTCAGTGACATAACAAAATCAAGAGGTAACAATTTGGGAGTCAAAACAGTGTCAAGTACAACTGACAAGAAAAAAAAAATGAAATCAGATAAGGAATAATAGTAATAGTTTAAATAGTAAAAAATTACAAAAAAAACTAACAAAAAATACACCCCCAAGAACAAATAAACAGAACAAAACAAAAACACAAAATGGTCACCCACTGCTAAATAAAAGCCCAATATGTTCACTTACACAGAGATAAATAAAAAACATCCCAGCATGCTACAAATTCACACAAGAAAAAACTCACAATTAGTAGACCATCAGGGTGGCTACTCTGGAATAGCCGTTGTTGGAAACTTTTATTCCTTCATCGAAGCAAAAACCAGGAGACGTTGGGATCACGTTCAAACAGAAGTTATTCTTTATTGAGCGTGGCTGCGGTTCGTCCAACAAAATCTAAATCTAATACAGTATGCATTGTAGTTATATACATTCCAAGGGGGAGGGATTACATAGAGGCGGAGACTCTGAACAAAGCATGCAAATGAAGTAGGAACACAGCCTACTCTGAGAGCGCTACCAGTCCAATTGAATCAGCATAACTTATTCAAATGCTGATACTGGCCAGGAACTCAGGTTCCAAGAGCCATTCCAGAGCCATTAAAGACAAAAGGTGAAAGTCTCCCCTACTGCTAATCCAATCAACCTAACGAGTCGACGTCTAGGCCAGGGGCTCCGAAAGCCATTTGGGCTCCGAAAGGTGAGAATCTTAGTGATCTGACTCATTTAAAACACAATAGAGAAAACAGGACTGGCAGGAAAGGAAACTCTTGCTGGAGACTCAATAATCATCTGAAATCAGTTGAACTTTATCAGTTTATATACTATTGCAGTGGAAAAAACTAAATTAAACATTTAATAAATTAGTAATCCAACATTTCCCCCTTTGAGAGTTCTAATAACTCTCACAAAATACAAATTTAGACACTTAAAAGTTCATTCTTGTAACTTGTGATCGTTACAGGCACATAGCACATGTTTTGTGTTGATTTTCTGTAATTGCATGTTGACACAGAACAAACATGCAATTAGGGTCAGTGAGGTTCTTACGGGTAATATTCTTTTATGGTTGGACCAGTCATTTTCTCGTGCGAGGCGTGAGTCATTTGTTGAATGAAACACTTGATACTGTGGATGCATACGTAGAACGCCAGTAGGAGAAACAACAGCAGAATTGCTATTTCTTTAATCCACAGCCAGGGTTTACCAATCAAGTTTCCGAACCATGAAGAATTGTCTTCAGTCATCTGGTGTGGTTTTGTTGAAAGATCAAGAATGTCTTGTTGGATTTTGTTCAAGTTTTTCTGTTGGATCCATTAACCCGGTGCAGCACTCAGGGCCAATAATGGTGCAGGCTCCCCCTTGCGTTGCAAGAATGTAATCCAAGGCCACTCGGTTCTGTAAGATCATTATCTTGTGTGAAGCTAGAGTGTCTGTGATGTTACCCAGGGCCAAAGCCGGATCGTTGGCCAATTTCTGTACAGAATCCGACAGGCTTCTGACTTGATCGAGAGCCTGCATGACACCATACGATGGGATTAAGGCTCCAAGAGTTCTTGACCACCATGTTTGAACACAAGTGAGTCCTGGAATGCAGCCATCTTTGTTGGTAGAAGGAGCTGAATTATGTAACTGTGGAGAGCTTGGGGTGGAGTGTGTATTTTCTCTGATAACTGGCAGAACATACACCAGGGTGCACCTGCCGTTGAATTGGCTGGGTAGGATGCTGTAGACAGAAGTTCCACATAACCAAAAAATGCCAGTTGGTGGAGGAATCATACACAACTGATTTATTTCAAAAAGTTTCGGTAGGGATGGGTTCCTTGAGAGACACTCGTTTAAGTCATTTTCCTGTTTCTTTTCTGTAGTAGTAACGTACACATGGGATTCATCTGTTCCTCTTTCAATCACAAAACTGCAACGTTCACGAGGAATTTCACCCAGTGGAGTCGATGCTGGAGCATAATTTTCCATGCACCAGTGGAACATCATTGGCAGGAGTAGATCTGTCATGATGGGAGTAGCTGAAGTTAGGTTGCAGGATGGTAGTCCAGGAATGCAACACTGAGAAGCTGGAGGAATGGTTACGTTGTGACATGTATCCTTGTTGTATAATCCACTGGTATGATGATCGAATAAGGTACACGTGTCACATTTGGAGATAGGGTGTGCAACCCATGGGATTCCGGCTCCTACTGAAGGTGCATGTGGCATGCAAATGTTCTTTCCAGCAAACAAGGCATTTCTTGACATATTCATCAGCTCTAAGAATATGTTGTTTCTGGGGTCTACACTTTGTGCTATGTCCATGATGGGTAGTATTAAGGCAATCTTGATCATGTTGCTGGATGACTGAAGTTCCCGTAGGTGAGTCTCTGCGTTGTGTATTTTTTTCTTTTCTTTTTTTTCTTCTGTGTTGGTTGTAGTCTCTGCAGTGGGTCTAGTTGTTTCCTGAAGGTTGGGTCTTCATATGCAGGTGTGTAGGTCAGTGAATATGGTTCTCGGGATAACCGTCAAGTGGTATCTGCACAGAGAGACAAAAGAGAACAGAGAGCAGTATTTCTTCAAACACTATTTGTAGCAGTTTTTGTTTAAACACTAGGGTTGTATCGTTTTCCGAGTCTGCTTTTGTTGTTCCTTCTTTCCCTATATTTTGTAATTCCTGCGACACCTAAAGAACAGTGAGGTAAGGATGGACTAAATGGGGAAAGGCCTATGAGGTAGTGTCTTCACCCTGGGTTGGCCCCCGAAGCCTGTTGCGTTCAGTTCTTCCCAGAGCACCTCACTGGTCCGTGTGTCCTATCCTATCCCTGTGGGGGGAGGAACAACTTTACAGTGTGAAACATGAGTCCAGGTTTTCCTTCCCTGACACAATACTGCAGCTGCTGTAATCAACATAACTTGATGTGGTCCTTGCCACTTAGGGTCTAATGGTTTGTTTTTGAATGACTTTATCATGACCCATTGACCTGGGATGATTGTGTGTCCACCTTCTGGTGGAGTCTGCCAACAAGACTCAACTCTCTCTTTGGCACTCTGTACTGCCTTTGTGAGGTTTTCACAGTAAGCGATCAGGGCATCTGAGGCAATGTGTACATCAGCATTTCTAAGATCAATCACACCTGGCATTTGCATTGGGCGTCCAGTAATAATCTCATGAGGACTCAGTCCTACTGTTCTGTTAGGTGACGCTCTCATACTACACAGTACTGCTGGCAGCACTTCAACCCATGGTACTCCTTCCTGATGCATTTTGCTTAACCTGATTTTGATTGTTCTGTTTGATCGTTCAACCTGTCCTGATGCTTGTGGCCTATAGGGACAGTGCAGATTCCACTTAACCTTCAACATTCTAGACACCTTGAAAACCTTTCCTGTGAAGTGTGTACCTTGATCTGAGTCAATGCAATCTGGTAATCCCCATCTGGGAATGAAATCAGTGACAAGACATTTAGCGGTATGTGCAGCTGTAGCACGCCCTGTTGGATAAGCTTCTATCCATATTGAGAACTTGTCTATTACTACCAAAACGTCAGTTTTTCCCTTACAACGAGGCAATGATATGTAATCAACTTGTAGGTGACGAAATGGTCCTGGTGGAGCTGGGGTATGTGTTGCTACTGTAGTTGCTGCTGGCACATAATTATTTTTCTGGCATGTAACACATCTCTTGACTGTTTCGGTGGCTACCTGTCTGAATTTTGGATTCCACCATTGATTTGAGAACCTATGATTCATCGTTGCTGGACCACTATGACCCAAATTGTGTATTTGTTGAGCCAAATATGGCAGCAGTGATTCGGGAGCGACATACTTTTCCCCTTTGGTCCAGCAGCCAGATGAATCAATGGTGGCTCCTTTGTCTAACCATGTCCATGCTTCATATAGAGGAACATCTTTGTACAGATCAATGATAGATTCAGGAGGCAGAATTGTCTTCTGTGCTGTACTACCTGAACACACTTGTACAGTTACATAGGAACAAGCCTGTTTAGCTGCTACATCTGCAAGAGCATTACCTTTAGCTTCTGTAGTGTTAGTTGTGAGATGTGCTTTCACTTTGATCACTGCTAATTTCTTTGGAAGTTCCATGGCAAACATAAGATCTTTCACTAATTCAGCATACTTAATGGGGGATCCAGCAGAAGTTAGAAACTGTCTGCTTTGCCAAATGACACCAAAATCATGAATAACCCCAAAAGCATACCTGGAATCTGTGTAGATATTTGCAACTGATCCTGAAGCTAGCGTGCATGCTCTAGTTAAAGCTTACCAGTTCTGCAGCCTGAGCTGAAAAATGATCTGGAAGATGACCTGAAGCTACCACCTCAGTGGTGGACGTTACTACATAACCTGCTCGTCTGTTCCCTTCAATTACTTGAGCTGAACCATCAACAAACAACTCAAATTCTGAATTTTCTATGGGTGATTCTTTTACTTCACTCGTAGATATGTATGTTAGCGTAACACAATCATGAGTCATTTCACCTTCATCCTCCAACACAACTTCAGTCATTGCAGACATCATACATGAGGAGGGGTTCGTGACTGGTGCACGCTGTAAAACAATGTTCGGGGCTGTGAGAGTTGCTAACCAATTTCCCCAACGAGAGGAGGTGCCAGAAGTGACTTTTGCTTGATTCATTAGTGCGAATACTGCATGAGGACATCTTACGTTTACAGTCTGACCTAACACCATTACTGATGAAGCCTTAAGAGCTAGATGAACTGCCTGCACTGCTCTAAGACATGGGCCCATACCTTGAGCGACTATGTCAATTTTACCAGAATAGTAATGAATTGGGCGTGAACTGCCCCCATGATCTTGCATTAGACATGCAGTCTTGAAGCCTAAGTGTTCATGGACATAAAGCACAAAGGGTCTATCGGATTGGGCAATTCCTAATGCTGGTGCTTAACATAGTGCTCTCTTCAAATCATTGAAAGCTGTTAGATGAAGTTCTTCCATACAAACAATATCAGAATCTTTAACATGGCCTTTCAACAAGTCATAGAGCGGCTGAGCAATTGAGGCATAGTCTTCAATCCAAGGTCTACAGTAACCTGCTGTTCCTAAAAATGATCGGAGTTTTTTAATGGTAGTAGGCAGAGGTATGGCTTTTACTGAAGCGGCTCGATCCTATGTAATGGATATATTCCCTGTACCAATTGTCTGACCCAGAAACATGACTTGCTTTTTAGCAATTTGAGCTTTGTGAAAGCTGCATTTATGTCCTTTTTTCTGCAAATAGTCCAACAATGCTGCCAATTCAGTTTGATGTACCTCGTGATCTGTTGAGGCAATCAAAATATCATCGACATATTGAATCATAGTGGACTGTTTGACTGGACATTCTGGGTCACACAAATCACGTCTTACAGCCTGATGGTATATGGTTGGGGAATTCTGAAATCCCTGTGGCAACCGTGTCCACTGGTATTGTTCATAGTCAACTGTGAAAGCTAACCATGTCTGGCTGTCAGAGTGTAAGGGTACAGAAAAGAATCCATTAGACATATCAATTACTGAAAAAACCTTACAATCTAATGGTAAACCATTACAAATTGTAGATGGATCTTCTACTAGCGGGGTGATTTTATCAATGAATGAATGAATGAATGAGGCATTTATATAGCGCTTTCATATGTACTACTGTACACCCAAAGCGCTTTACAATCATATCAGGGGATCTCTCCTCAACCACCACCAGTGTGCAGCATCCACTTGGATGATGCGACGGCAGCCACAGTACAACGGCGCCAGTGCGCTCACCACACACCAGCTATAGGTGGAGAGAGGAGAGAGAGTGATAGAGCCAATTCAATGTAAGGGGATTATTAGGAGGCCGTGATTGGTAAGGGCCAATGGGTGGAATGTGGCCAGGACACCGGGTTACACCCCTACTCTTTACGAGAAATGCCATGGGATTTTTAATGACCACAGAGAGTCAGGACCTCGGTTTTACGTCTCATCCGAAGGATGTGTTTATTGGCTACTCTGTAGTCTATGGTGAGTCTCCATGTCCCATTGGATTTCTTGATGGGCCATATGGGTGAATTACATGGGCTGTTGGTTTTAATTAGCACTCCTTGCGTCAGCAACTTTTCTACAATAGGTTTGATTCCCTGTATGGCTTCCTTACTGATCGGATACTGTTTGGTAACCGGGGGTGGAGCTCCTGTCAATTTGACTGGATCTACACCTGTCAATAAACCACAATCATCCTTGTCATTAGCCCAAATTGGATGATTCAGTAAGAAAGCATACTCTGGAGGAATTGCATTATTGGTAGAAACGTGTGCTGAGGAAATTTTAATGCTAGCAGATTCTGAGGACATGTCTAAAGTTAGATGTACTTGTATCAGGAGATCCATGCCTAAAATTGCACCTGTATTCAATGGAGCACATAGCAATTTTGTAGTCAGAGTTTTCGGGCCAAATTGTACCTCTATTGGTGGGGTTTCATACAAAACAGAATCTTCACCTATTACGCCAGTTAAAGAAAGTTTGGTTTTCTTGTACGGGATGTCTAAACCTTTAGCCAATTTTGTAGGAATTATTGTAATCTCTGCACCTGTATCAAGCAAAAAATCAATCTCTTTCTCTTGTATGCTACCTTTCACAAAAATTATTTTGTCATTATGATGGATTACAGGGGAAAGGTAGCTACTCACAGCCCCAACAATTAGTTTTTTTCCTGTTCTTTTTGTGCTCTTAGAAGGGCCTGAGCGAGCTGTCCTAAAGTTTCAGTGGACATTGGCGGAACTACATCAGGGTTGTAGGCAGGCTGAGAAGGAGCAGAATTATGCATTCTATTTCTTTTATCATCTTGCAACTTCTTCCTACACTCTTTCTCCCAATGTCCTAATTTTCCACAGTAGTTGCATGTACTTTCTTTTTTAGTCCATCTATTGTCTTGTTTCGTTGGGTTAAACTTAGCTGTTGCTACTCTCAGTTGAGTTTTAACATTAGCATCTCTTTCCCATGTAGCTAACCTGTCTAGGTTACTTCTGAGAGTTCCATTACACCACGTAATTTCTAGGAATGGCCAGGCTGATCTGTACTCAGCTATAAGACCATCTGCCCAAATACGGATTAGAGCTCCTTTATCATCTAGCACCTTTTCAGGGTCATCAACGATTCCACTATAAGTTACAGCTGCCTGACAGAACCTCTCAGTATATTCACTCACAGTTTCTTCTTTCTTTTGTACACAGCTAGTAATTCTAGACCAATCTATTTTGGGTCCTAAGATATTCTTTAGGATTTTCAAAACACCTTCTCTCAAATCGCCTTTACTGGCATGTTGTAGTTCAGATGTAACAGCAGACTCAAAACTGTTGAATTCAGATTCAGTTAGATCAGAATTTTACTGATCAATGCTCTTCTAAATTCAGAAAAATGTGTGCATGCTGAGGGTAAGCTCTGGGATAGTCTCTCTATTTCTTTAGGTCCTAGCGCTTTGGCAACAGTTTGTATTTGGACAACAGAAGAGTTGGGAGGAACACTTTCAGTTCCCTCAATTCCCTGAGACCTTCTCCTAGCGCCACATACCTTTACTGAGTCTACAGGCTCATCAGTTACTGATTGGATCGCTACATCTGTTTCAAAGAAAGCTACATGGAAACAAATAATGGCTTTCACCACAATCTTCCATTGACCATGCTTTGTCTGGATGAATCTCATATTTCTTTGTTAAATCCAATCTGACTGACTCCGTCACGACAGAGTCGATGTGCTCTCCTAACAATGTTTTAAATTCGCTATCTGACCACAATGGAGTCGCAAGACCACCTTTTTTATTTGTGGGGATTAGTCTAGCATTTTTTCTAAACATTTTTTTTTTTTGTGAGTTTTCTTTGTTACCACACAATCAAAAAAAACAAACACCAAAACTTCTCTACTGTCTACAACAGAGGGTACACTTGTTAACACAGCTTAACTATTGTTAACTCTCCAAATGACCAACACTTCACACTTAACCTCCCTGCCAACAAAAACAGAGGATAAACCAAAATATTAGCACGTAATGCTAAATCTTCTCTGCCTAAAGCAAAGGATACACAAATTACTAGCAATTTACGCTAATCTTCCCTGCCTGAAAACAGAGGATACAATATATTAGCACTTGATGCTAATCTTCCCTAACTTTATAGAGGATACAAAACTTCCCTGGCAAAGCAGAGGATAAACAATATTAACATGTAATGCTAATCTTCCCTGCCTGGACAACAGAGGATAAATTTCATCTCTAGAAGACAACTTTAGAGGATAACTTAGTTAACAAAACCCTGCAGCTGTCTGTTAACTCTTCTCTGACGGTGCAGAGGATAACAAACTTGTACTGGTCTTTAAAGGTTCTTTTGAATAGAGTAGCACTCACCAACCCTTGGTTGTAAAGGAAGATTCAGTCTGGAAATCTTTGTTCAGCTGGAAGTTTCGCTCTGGATTCCAAAAGATGCAGTCTGGAAAGCAGATCTTTGTTAAGCTTGCTGTTTCAATCTGGATTCAGGTGAAGAAGCTGGAACTCTATCCGGGTCACGGCACCAAATTGTTGGAAACTTTTATTCCTTCATCGAAGCAAAAACCAGGAGACGTTGGGATCACGTTCAAACAGAAGTTATTCTTTATTGAGCGTGGCTGCAGTTCGTCCAACAAAATCTAAATCTAATACAGTATGCATTGTAGTTATATACATTCCAAGGGGGAGGGATTACATAGAGGCGGAGACTCTGAACAAAGCATGCAAATGAAGTAGGAACACACCCTACTCTGAGAGCGCTACCAGTCCAATTGAATCAGCATAACTTATTCAAATGCTGATACTGGCCAGGAACTCCGGTTCCAAGAGCCATCCCAGAGCCATTAAAGACAAAAGGTGAAAGTCTCCCCTACTGCTAATCCAATCCACCTAACGAGTCGACGTCTAGGCCAGGGGCTCCGAAAGGTGAGAATCTTAGTGATCTGACTCATTTAAAACACAATAGAGAAAACAGGACTGGCAGGAAAGGAGACTCTTGCTGGAGACTCAATAATCATCTGAAATCAGTCTACTAAACTTTATCAGTTTATATACTATTGCAGTGGAAAAAACTAAATTAAACATTTAATAAATTTGTAATCCAACACCGTAAAAATCAATCCTTCAACATGTGCAAAAAATGGACCCCAAGTTTTATTAAACTTTGCAAGAGAACCATGTATCGAGCACCTAACTTTCTCCAACTTCACAAACTGAAGGATGTCCCTGATCCAAGACGAGTGAGAAGGTGGCGCAGGAGACTTCCACCTCAATAAAATCAAACGTCTAGCCAATAAGGAGACAAAGGCTACAAAGTCAGCTTTATATTTAGGAAGCTGCAAAGTAGGAGGTAAAACCCCAAACAAAGCGGTACATGCTGTTGGATCAAATTGAACCCCTGTACAAACAGAAATAGAATTAAATATGTGTCCAAAAATTAAATAGTGAAGGGCAAGACCAAAACATATGGGTAGCTGGAGCCTGATGACATCTAATCCACATGGGATCGACATCATTATAGATTTTGGAAAGCCTAACTCGAGTGAGATGGGTACGATGTAGAATCTTGCACTGGATCAGACCATGTCTAGCACAAATAGATGAGGAGTGAAACCGACGCAAAATGGCATCCCACAGCTCTTCCG
Organism: Leuciscus leuciscus; assembly: GCF_965113295.1. Lineage (NCBI taxonomy): Eukaryota > Metazoa > Chordata > Actinopteri > Cypriniformes > Leuciscidae > Leuciscus > Leuciscus leuciscus. The sequence goes on along the minus strand of NC_138747.1, from coordinate 22,522,340 downwards.
AGATCCCCTCCCCTAGATCCTCCTCCCATTGGGTTTTAATTTTATGCTGCGGGGTAAGCTGCAAAGAATAGATAAGATTGTATAAACGTGAAATAGCACCCTTAATGGTGCAATGGGGTTAAAAAGGAGTCCATTAGAGAGGCCTCTGGGAGATTTGGGAAATTGGGGCTAAGATTGCGGATGAAACTACGAACTTGAAGATATCTAAAAAAAATGCTGTCTAGGCAAATGGAATTTCTCGGAGAGTTGCTGGAAGGATGCAAATGTACCAGCAATATACAAGTCCCTAAATGCCTTGTCAGACCACAAAGAAAAAGCCCCATCAATTAAGGAAGGATGAAAAACAGAGTTAGCTGATAAAGGTGCTAGGAAAGAGAAGGTCTGTAGACCAAAATAGCGTTGAAATTGCTTCCAATTTTAAAAAATTGATTTAACTAAGATATTATTGCAAAAAAGGGAGGGAGAAAAGTTAAGAGGAGCGTGGATGAGAGCAGTCAACGAAGCAGGTTTAACAGAAAACATCTCCATACTCAACCATGTAGGAGGAACTGGTGCCCCCTCCAGAGAAATCCAAAGCTGAATTACTCTAAGGATGGAAGCCCAGTAATAAAACCTCAAGTTGGGAAGGGCCAAGCCCCCAAGGGTCTTAGGTCTCTGCAACAGCTCCTTTCGCAAACGAGGGACCTTCCTGTTCCATTTAAACTCGGTGATTGATTTGTCTAATTTGTGAAAAAAAAGACTGAGGGAGAAAGATAGGTATGCACTGGAAGAGATAGGAAAATTTGGGGAGGATATTCATCTTAACCAAATTGACCCTGGCCACAAGGGAAAGAGGCAACAGTGACCACCGTTGAAAGTCCATCCGTATCTGATCTAACAAAGGGGCAAAATTATAATCAAGCAAATCTTCAAATCTGGATACCAAGGTATTTAAAGCCAAATGGTACAATTTTGAATGGGAAACCCTGAGCAGCATTTTGGGCACCTTGATTTAAAGGAAACAGCTCACTCTTGTCACAATTTAGTTTATAGCCTGAAATCTGACCAAATGAACTAAGGATGTCAAGAGCAGCTGGAACTGAGACTGAGAGATTGGACACATATAGTAATAAGTCATCGGCATAGAGGGAGACCTTCTGTTCAAGACCATATCTTGTTATTCCAGTGATGCGTGGCTCTGAACGAAGCGTAATAGCCAGAGGTTCAATAGCAACAGCAAATAAAAGAGGACTCAGAGGACAGCTCTGACGAGTGGAGCGGTGCAAAGGGAAATAATCTGAATGGGTGTCATTAGTTCTGACTGAAGCCACAGGGGATGAATAGAGCAACTTAATCCAAGAAATGAACTCCTGGCCAAAACCAAATTTCTCCAAAGCGTAAAAAAGGTAGTTCCACTCCACTCTGTCAAAAGCCTTCTCCGCGTCTAATGAGATTACGGCTTCCGGCCCCATTGACGTAGAAGGATTATAAACAACATTGAGAAGTCGTCTGAGATTAAAGAACCCATGTCTGTTGGCACTTGGTGTTTTAAGCCCCCAACGGTGCCTTCCAGGCAGCGAGGGGATGGGTAGGTTTAAGGTTGAGGGTAGGGTTAGCTGCCTCTAAGGAGCCATTGGGGGCTTCAAACACCATCGAGCATGTCTGTTCTGGACAAAACCTGTCTGATCAGGAGAGATTATCAAAGGCAAAACTGATTCCAGTCGCAGAGCTAATAATTTGGACAGAAGTTTTACATTTACAGATAAAAGACTAATTGGACGGTAACTTGAGCAGGACAGAGGATCCTTATTCTTTTTTAAGAATAATGATATGGAGGCCTGATTTAGAGTGTGAGGTAATTTAGAAAGAGTAAGAGATTCATTGAACATTTCTATCAAAACTGGTGCTAATTTGTCAAAAAAGGTCTTGTAAAACTCGGTCGGAAAACCGTCCGGGCCTGGACATTTTCCAGACTGCATAGAAAATGTTGCCCGTTTAAGTTATCTATGGTGATTGGGCCCTCTAACTGCTCAGCAATATCAGCATCTACCCTAACCAACTCCAGTGAGTCAAAAAAACTATCCTGGGCTGACAGATCAGACCCAACCTCAGAAGTGTATAAAGAGGAGTAAAACCGTTTAAACTGATCATTAATTTTTTTTAGGATCGGTTGTGACGCCAGAAGGAGTATGAATTTGTGGAATCTGCTGAGAGGAGGAAGCCTGTCGAAGCTGATGGGCCAAAAGTTTGGTCGCCTTATCCCCAGATTCATAATAACAATATTTAGCCTTAAATAAGAGCTCCTCAACCTCTTTAGTAGAAAGAACATCAAACTCAGCCTGAAGAGAGAGACGATCCTTATATATGTTAGGGGATGGGGAGGAAGCATAGATATTATCAAGCTGGGAGATTCGTAACCTCAAATCCTTTAATTTTTGTTTTCCTTTGTTTGTTCTCATAGCTGCTGTATGAAATAATTTCACCTCTAATGTATGCTTTCAAAGTCTCCCAAAGAAGGGAGGCTGAGATCCCTGGAGTTCTGTTGGTAGTAAGAAAAAAGTCCATTTGATTAGAAACAAACTTAACAAAATCCTCATTAGATAGCAAGCACGTATTGAGACGCCAAGGGGGGCACGTACGTTCGCGCTCCTGTATGAATAACTCCAGTGTGGTCGGAGCATGATCTGATATTAGAATAGTATCATAAGAGCAAGACTGAACAGAATGGAGAAAACGGTTGTCCAGGAAAAATAATCAATACAAGAAAAGGAGTGATGTACATGAGAGAAAAAAGAATACATTTTACCAGACGGATTAAGAAAGCGCCATGGATCAGAGACCGAGAACTCATCCATAAAGGATAAAATGGTCTTAGAAGACTTTGAGGGCACTCCTGGTCTAGTAGAAGAACGATCTAATACAGGATTAAGCCAACAGTTGAAGTCACCCCCCATAATAAGTAGATGTGTGGACATGTCAGGTAATTTGGCGAACAATTGATGGAAAAAATTGTTGTCATCCCAGTTTGGACCATACACATTAGCCAGAATCACTGAATTACTATATAGCTGTCCCGTTACAAACACAAACCTTCCATTGGGGTCAGCAATTACATTAGAGCACACAAAAGGAACCGATTTGTGAATCAAAATTGCAACACCCCTAGATTTACCATTAAAACTAGAATGAAATACTTGACTGACCCACCTCCCCTTTAATCTGATATGGCTGGAAGATTTTAAGTGAGTCTCTTGAAGGAAAACAATACGGCCACCTAATTGTTGAAGATGATGAAGAACTTTGCTACGTTTAATAGGCTGATTTAGACCATTACAGTTCCAGCTAACAAATTTGAGTCCTGTCCCTGATTGTCGTGGCATCCTAGACTGCTGCATGCTAGTCAAGTATTAGTGTACACTGCAGCATGGAATGTATAACAGTCACAGAAATAAATTAAAACATGGGCGACCTGACTAAACAAAACACAGAACACACAGCGAGAGAAAAAGGGAGAACTCCTCACATACCCACCCACCACCCCACGAGCTGAAGCGTCTTCCCAAACAAGACGCGAGCAAATCCCACAAACTACCAAAAACCTCCTAACACGCTCCGTTAACAGCACAAACCAGTAGTGCTCATGCGAGTTTGTAATAAAGCATAGAATAAATATGTAAACAAACACAGTAGCAAAATATGAAAAGTGACTCAAGTCCAAGTGACACAAACTTAAAGCAAGGCAGCTTACCAACAAAAAACGGGTTAAATTAACCCCCAGTTTACCAAACAAACTGCCAGCCGTTTTCAAACTGTAGCTCCAGAAGAGACACCAGACTTTAAGTTCACCTTGACAAAGTCCATTGCAGTGGCTGGGTCCTCAAAGGTGTGTGTAGCTCCACCGGGAAGAGTGATCTTCAAAGTCGCGGGAAACCTCAATCCAAACTTCACTCCAGGACACGAATGTAACAGACGTTTAACGTTCATGAATGCAGCACGTTTCTTCGCAACTGACGAAGTATAGTCAGGAAAGAGAAACAGTCTTTTGCCTTGGTGGAGAAGAGGAGCCTCGCTGGCCCGGTGTAAAATGTCATTCCTCACGTGAAAAAAGTGCACACGAATCACAAAGGGTCGGGGTGGTTCACCATCACTGGGCTTGGATCGGAGAGTGCGATGCGCACGATCGAGCAGGGGCAACTCCTCCAGGCCGAGGGAGTCCATCAGCAGCTGGGCAATAAATTCGGTTGGGCGCACACCTTCGGCCCCCTCCGGCACACCTACCAGCCGTATGTTGTTCCTCCTCGCTCTACCCTCCAGGTCCTCACATTTATCGGTCAGCAGTTTATCCTCGGCTTTCAGCGTGGAAACTGTTGAATCCAGCGAAGTTAGCAGGTCACTGTGGTTAGTGCACGCGCGCTGCAACTCCGTGATAGCTTGATCATGGGAGCTACGTTTTTGTTGCATCGGTTCAATTGCGTCCCTAAGCTCCTCTCTTACCAAAGAAATGTCCGCTCGAAGCTCGCAAGACAGCGAGTCTATTTTGCCGCAAATGTCCCCTTTCAACTGGTCTAACATAGCCCGGAGGTGATCCAAATTGGGCACACACTCGGGGGGGGTCCGTGACCACCTTCGGCGGAGATGCGGGCTCAGTCGAGGGAGAAGCCTTAGCACGTGCGAGCCGAGTTTCCACGTGCAGCTGCCATTGTCGGTTGAAATTCCCCCAAAACACACCAAAACTGACCAAGTACTTGTCACAATTGTGCACCGGCCAAATTAGTGAAAAGAAACTGTGTTAAAAAGTTTAAATAAACACAAACTCGCGGAGCAAAAGGGAGACACGTCCTACATGCTCGGTGTCTAACAGCGCCCCCCATTAGCCAGCACTTTTACATTTGCTTTGATGTCAGGCGCTCTGGCTCCCGGCAAACATGTGACTAAGGTGGCTGGTGTCTCTATTTTCACGTTCTATGTAATAGAATCGCCAATAACTAGGGCACATTCAACAGGAGTCACAGTGGGTGTTTCATTGAGTGGGGAGAATCTATTTGTTATGGTAATCGGAAAGGAAGAGCAGTGTTTTGTCCCGCGACTACAGCGTCTCACCGTCACCCAATTGCCTTGCTGCACAGGCTCTACTACAGCTGAAACCGAACAATTTACAGAGTTCACTAAGCTAGTCGCATCCAAAGCAGTATCTAAAGCCCTTGCACTCTTACAAAAAAACCTTGATTAAAGTTTGGATGCGTGTCTCTAGTTCTGAAATCTTCTCCGCCAGCCTGACTATCTCCCTGCATTTATCACATGTAAATCCTGTGCTGACAGAGAAGGCTATGCTATACATGTTTCATGAAGTGCAAGTGACAATAAGAGGAGAAGATGACATGACTCACCGTGTTTGTTGACTGATCAACAAACAAACTGATCAAGTTGTTTGATGAAAAATAAATAAATAAATAAAGAGTGCATGGATGGCAGAAGAGTGCATGGATGGCAGAATATATATATATATATATACTTTCCATTTTCACACAGTAATTTTTCTACTAAAGCGAGTGAATTACTTGTACTGTAGGGAACTGAAACAAAGCAACAGAAAAATTATGTAACCACTTTTGCTCTGTTGTAATGAATGTTTTGTTTCACAGAATGTCACTGACTGTTAAATGTTCCAACAGATCACATCAGCTAACTCCCAGAGTCTGAGAGGGCATGCCTTGATCCACTCCTCCCTGAACGACAGAAATTCATGGTCGTCTAAGCATCTTCTGAGCGAACAGATAATTTCATGCTGACCCTAAGATATCATGTTGCCTTTCTCAGTACACTATATGCATGCTGTAAATGAATAGTAAAGAAATATTGTTCATTGTATTCAAGCAAAATGTCTATAAAATGCAGAGTAAATACAAAGAAATGCAAAAGATGTCATGTATTGTTTAGAAAAATAAAGTTTCTCTCAAACCAAGGTGCAGTATATATGAAGTATCATGTTGCTATACAAGTGAGTTTACAATACTTTTAACCAGTAGTTGGGTGTTTACAAGCTGCAGGAAGATGTTAACCATCTTCTAAACAAGCCAAGAGTGCAAAAGTTCATGACTACATATTCCCATATTTGCATTTATCCAAAATGACTGTTATGCTGATGACACTTTTAAGGCAGTGCTTACAAGGTATACTTTTTGCCAGCCCAGTTATGTTTGTCTAGAAAATCAAACCAAAGGCCATTGGAGTTGCAATGGAACTGGAATAAAATACGTCTTATCACTAACCTTGAGGATCACAGCTACATTAAATTAAGAGTTGTGAGACCTGTTAACCCTCTGAGGTCTGAGCTGTTTTCTGGGCCCTGGAGGTGGTCTGACATGCTCTGACATTTGTGTTTTTTTCTGTTACTAGTGACATTTTCATGGCTAAAGTCTAATTACACTGTATTTAGCACAAACTCTGCTACAATAATATATCAGCAGCATGTATGTAAAAGTTTGTAGTTTTGAGATAATGACATTTATGCGTGGTTTGTGAAAATACAAAAAAAAATTCTCACTGAAATAAGGCCATGAAACCCATACTGATTATTTCTTCACAAGACTTTTGAAAATTGTATGACATAGCCTAGAATATTTGCTCCAAAACTATGTGAAAATCACCCTGACTGCTCATTCAGATAAGACAATATATTGATTTAAAATTTCTAAGACGTGTTTTGTGTGACAAAGCCATATGCGAAGGGGCGTGATCATCTCATGAATATGTAAGCTTTTACACCTGAGAAAGACAAAGAAACTCCCCTAACTGCCCTATTAGGAGCGATCAGGCCCTGTCATTCAGAGCAACCTTGCACAAAGAATGAGGAGATTTAAAAAAGAATGGCTTTTAGATTGTTTGGATTTATTTACAACACAACACAATCCAAAAATACAAATGACAAAAGAGCACATTGAAAACAATGATCCAAAGACAGAGACCTTTGTGCCATTCCTAAAAACATACCTTTCATTTCCAAGGTGTTTGATTTTCACTTTACCATGTTCATGTACAGAGACTCATGTGAATGTTGAAGTCAGCAGGACTCAGTTGCATCTGGTCCCTGAAAGAAAGAAAAAAAGAAAAAAACTGTGAACATACTGATATCAAGAGAAACTATAGGGCTGCACGATTTTGGGAATAGATTTTAGATTTTTCTGGTTAAAATTTCTTTTTAAAATTCACAGAATACACACACACACACACGTTTCCAACAATATATAATGAACATGAATATAGGCCTTGTAGGCATAGGCTACGCAGTGCTGCATAAAATAATAATAACAATAAATTAAATCTTCGAAAAGATTTCAAGAACAACTACGCTAGAGAAAAATATATTGATTATCATATGTTACTTCAAATGTTTCCATTCGTTATGATGATATGAAATGAGATAATAGTAAAAACATAAAGCCTAATGTTTGGTGCATTTTTCCTTTCAAACGCAATCGCGCTCCAAAATATGATACATTCAAACCCACAGCGCGCTCCAAAATATGATACTCAAACCCACAGCGCGCTCCAAAATATGATAGCCTACATTCAAACGCGATCGCGCTCCAAAATATTAAACATTATGGTTATACATATCTATGTTTGAGCAGATATCCACAAACAGTATTTAACAGTAAACACGGGTCTAAATAGTATAATATTCACCATATATCTAGCAACAGTTCAACTGCAATGTGAAGTTTATGCAACAATACCATAAACTAATAAGTAAGAATTTCTTACCTTACATCTTTCTTGTCTTCAAATCGCGTTCTTCTTCTTCTGATGTAAATCCAATGTAAGCTCAGACGTGTCTTCCAAACTCGACGAAAAGCAGAGACTTGTGAAGTGTTTTGGTGTTTTGTGTTTGAGGTAACGAGGGCGTTCGCGTTCCATGTGGAGATTTGCATGTGAATCTCTTTTGCGCGAGTGGGCGTGTCGAATTAAAAAATAATTAGCAAGCGTTTGAGATACTGTACATCCTGTTGGTTTTATACAAATTACTTAAACAGAGAATATTTGTTTTCAGTTTGAATCCGATCATTTAAAAGTACACACTTAAATGTGTATAAAGGTGTATGGCTCATAAATGTGTGAGAAGGATTCGCTGAGTTATGTTTCAGTTTATAGACGTGCTCAAGAAAAAAAAGTTCACCGCGACGGAGAGGCAGAACGCACACCCTGTTTATTTTCTTTATTTTACAAAAGCACAATGTTTTGATTTGATTGTAAGTGGACACATACAAAAGTAGAAATATCACAGATTCTTTTTTTATATTTCTTTTTTCTGTATAACCATAAATGACGGAGTAATTTAAGTTTATGTTGCTGCTATGTGAAAAAAATCCAGCAAAACGCGTCGGCGCGTTTCTCGACCTCAGAGGGTTAATTAGACATTACTGAATAGTTTTGTTTTTTCTAACTCACTTCATTGTACCGCCCAAGTTAGGTATGTTACCATGGTTCCCTGAGTTGGGAAAAAGACACCGCATCAGTAACTGACACTATGGGAACACAGCATTGGCTGATGACGCCACACAAATATCCTCCAAAGACACACCTTTAAGGTAGGGACACACCAAACCAACTTCATAGAATTAGTACTGACAAAAACCGACTGTGTTGTCACCTCGCGTCGCCTGTGTCGGGAGAAAAAAAATCTGTGCTTGAACACTGTGATGGATTTTTAAATTAATCATAACTAACATTTATTTTCCTTGCAGGAATAACATTTATATGCTTTTGAAACCTAAATGTTTCCAAACACTTTGGTCAAAGTCAGTCAGTCAGTGAATCATCTCCGAATATAACAAAAGGGGAAATGAAACTAGACAGATGTTTAAATATATAAACTCATGACTTTGAGTAATAAAGCTTCTACCTAGTAACAGAATGGTTTGCTGGATTATACATATGAAGAACAAATCATATTGTAGGAAAATATCGAATGAATTATGTCACCTTTGCCATGCTCCTATTCTATAAAAACTGTTGTATTCTTTTTGCTAGTGGGATTCTCTCTGAAATTGGTCTGAGATCCTCCGGCCGTGATTAAAGCATATTCGAAAGCATTGCCTGGAGTCTGTTTAGTTATTGCTGTGCAGCAGGTTAGTGGAACACTAGAGACATTATTCCCAAATGATAGTGTTCAAAAAGGAACGAGACATTGTTCGACTCAGTGTGATACTCTTAGGTGGGGTTAGATGTGGTCAGGTTACTATAATTTTAAGGCATTTTTTTGCGGTCAGAGTAGCTACACTTAGGCGTCAACCATGTAAGGAATATGACTTAGCTCAAATGATTATAGGGAATCAAAATTATGAATCGGGTTGATTCATCTATATTCTTACAATATTAATAAATTATTGAAGCTGAAATTTAGACTTATTCGTATACATCAATGTTCAATTACAATGAATTATAATTCAATCATTAATATACCAAAATGTCCCTCTTTCAGATCAATTAATCAGAATAATTTTAAGGGAAATTAATGTATTAATTAAACAGTTGTTTGTCCCGCAAACTGGTCGTAAAATTAATTCCATCAACTTCTCAACAAAATTATCTCTTTCTTATAATTCGAAGAAAGCTATATTTTCTGGCCAAGAAAATTACTTTCTTGTTCTTATAAAATGTAGGTTACTTAACAGTAGCGCATTTGTAAAGCGTAGCTTGATCGTCATTTCATTGACTTGTAAAATGAACACTTATACAGAGACAATCTAGGATATAATGGGTCTTTAATAATTTGACTAATACTACATCGAACTAAGGAATAGAAGTTCTACAATTTACATGAGTATGCATATAACAATACAAACAGTACAATACAATACAATACAAACACCACGGGGTGGTGGTGGCGCAATGGATAAGACACATGCCTTTGGTGTGAGAGACCCGGGTTCGAATCCACTGTGAGACACTAATGTGTCCCTGAGCAAGACACTTAACCCCTAGTTGCTCCAGAGGCGTGCGACCTCTGACATATATAGCAATTGTAAGTCGCTTTGGATAAAAAGCGTCAGCTAAATGAATAAATGTAAATGTAAAATGTAAAAACAGTAAAGACAAATACAAGACTAAACGGAATAACAGATGAGAGAGGGAGAGGATGAAAGGGAGAAAGTGAAACTAAAGTTCAGGATGAGAGATCACCGAGATGATCTCAGCATGGAAAAATCACAGGCACTGTAACCTTGAGAGACAACAAGAAATCAGATTACATTAAAAGTTCCATAACTTATCTTGCAAAATGGTTCTCTTTGTTGCTGAAGAACGCCGAGTCGTGTTCGGGCGTGTGTCCTAAGAGCAGCGTGCGTGTTTCTTTAAGAAAGCAGGGCTGGCTTCTGTGAGCGCGGCCGCGGGATGTTCAAGTCTCTTTAAAGTTGAGGTTACCGGCTACGTTCATTTCACTGAACGTAGGTAGAGTCCGAAGACGAAAATAAAGAAAAGACTTAAAGAAAAGAAAAGAGAAAACGGAGAATGCTCCCTAAAAGGGAGCCATGTGGATCTTCTCGCTGACGAAGATGGTTCGTAAAAGTGCTCCCTGAAGATTTCCTGAGTTGGTCTTTTATGGAAAATATGGGTTGACGCCTCTGTTCGCACGAACAACCAATGAACGTCCAAAGATCTGAAGCGGGAAAAAGTTATTTGTCTCTGGGGGGCGACACCCACTCGAGGGAGTTATGGTGTTGTCTTAATACTCTAGTAAGATGATTCATATAGTAATAATCATATCATTGCAATCTATTATCGAGATTCAACTCCGTTAAGTCTCAAGATTTAAAATGATATAAAACATGTCATATGAAAGATTATGGGAATACACAAAGTTACATACTTGTATGCATCTTACAAACATTTTAAAGTTTTGATTAATACACGATAACATTGCAGATACACAAATTTGATATGGGAAAATCAAATCCTTGTTTATACATTTCTTAAGTGGTTATACATAAATGTAGGATTAACACTTTATTCCTACTCCTCTCCTGGAATCTCAGTTTGCTTGACATTCCGTTAGGGCAATAAAAACCAAGTGGGGGGAAGGCAATTGCCAGACAATCTTGAATGCTGATTCTAGATTACACATTAGAAAACTACACCTCTATTATAAAGCAAAGCTAATCACACATGCATAATGGCATTGTACTTATATGAAAATGATATTTCTAAGTTCTAATACAAAGGTGTGTGTGTGTGTGTGTGTGTGTGTGTGTGTGTGTGTGTGTGTGTGTGTGTGTGTGTGTGTGTGTGTGTGTGTGTATGCATGTATGTGTGTGGGATGACTCCTCAGTCTCCCAGGGGGTGTTGTAACGTGTTATCCTATAGCAGGAGGAAGTTTCGTTATCTCTCTGTGGTCCAGAGAGGGGAAGGGGGTTTGGAATGTCTCTGAGGTGCAATTAGTGTCGTAAAAGTCCATTTGTCGCCGACTAGCTGGAGCCGAAGCATGATTTGCACTTACGAGTTCAAAGTGCACCAGCTTTTGTATTCAGGAAGAAATGTTTTTAGCAACAGAGTATTTGAATTTGTTAATTCAAACCAACGACGAATGATTCGATAGCCAATGTTGTTACAACCAACACGGTCAGAGTCAGTCACCTTAGTATAATTTTGTAGGTGTCAGGGTTGTGTCCGGGCATTCTGCGTCTGAGTGTAAAGGAGATAACTGTCTATTTATTGTTTGTTTATTTGACTGTATTGTCTGTTCCGATTTCCTGGCCAGAAATTCATCTTTAACACTGGCATAAAAAACAAATACAACACTGTACAACCACATTATATACCACATAATAAAACACATGGTACACACATCCCCGTCCCGGGGTCAGCCCTATGTTCCCACGGCCCTATGTTCCCACATTTCTAAGAATTATTTTTTTACTGAAAATTTTGAAAATTAGGTCATTTGTTTTATGAATGTTTTGGATGGGGACAATGGGAGCATGTCTATGTTCCCACAACCATATGTTCCCACAGTCCTATGTTCTCTCATTTAACTATGTCCCCTATGAAGGGTAGGTTTTAGTGCTTGTGCTGGTACAGGGATAGCCCAATTATGGCGCTTTTCCACTGCATGGTACGGCTCGGTACGGTTCGACTCGGCACGGAACGGTTCGGCTCGCTTCGCTTTTCCACTGCGTGGTACGACTCGGCTCGGTACGGCAGGGTTCGGTTCGCTTTAGCTCGGTTGCTTTTCCACTGCAGTTAGTACCGCTTCAAAGTGGGTGGGACTGATCGTTATAGTTGCCGTCTCTACTGCCATGACATCATCATATTAAATGCGAATTTTTCATTCCGGGTTTCCCCATCCGCTCCTCGGCAACCAACGAGAGGAACGTCTGCACCTCGTCCACTGACCACGATTCAGCCATTTCTTTTTTTTAAGTTTATACAATTTTTTTGAAGGAAATACTTTTAAAACAGGCGCTACAGCGTTGGCTGTTGTCTACTGGCTATTTAAATCTAGCGGGTTTAGTGTCTCGTGTTGTAAATACAATGACGCTGGTAGTGATGATTCTGTCTGACTAATCAGTGATCTGCAGTGTTTCCACGTCACATTTTAGTATCGGTACGGTACGCTTGGAACCTCAACAGAGGTGGTACCATTTAAAGCGAGCCGAAGCGAGCCGTACCATACCGTACCATGCAGTGGAAATGCGCCATTAGTGAGCCGTACCGAACCGAGCCGTACCGTACCATGCAGTGGAAAAGCGCCAAAGCGTGCCGTACCGAACCGAGCCGTACCGTACCATGCAGTGGAAAAGCGCCATTACATCCCAGACAAGTCTCCCTCCTGTGAGGGGTAGCTTTAGGTATGTTAGGGTTAGGGTTAGGGCTGTGGGAACATAAGGCTGTGGGAACATAGGGCTGTGGGAACATAGACATGCTCCCATTGTCCCCATCAAAAACATTCATAAAACAAATGAATACAATATATACATGCATAAATACACTCACACATACTTATGCATACCTGTACAAACGTACTGTAATGTTGCTGAGGAAGACAGACGAAGACGAGGATCTAAACGCAGGGTGATTTAATGAAGTAACACAAAACAGAGAACACCGAACTCAAAGAACAAAACCTTGGGAATCGCAAAGAGATAAAACCATTACACATACAACAACTGACCAAGTAACAAGTGAAACACAAGGGCTATAAATACACAGGGACCAACAAGCTAAACAAGATAACAAGGGGGTGTGGCTAATTAGAAACACCTGGGAAGACTAATAAACTAGAAAACTACAAAACATGGCACAGAACAGGAAATAAGTCCACACAAGACAGGAATCATGACAGAGCCCCCCCTTTAAGGAGCGGATTCCAGACGCTCCACACACAAAAAAAAAAAAAAAGGTCAAGGAGGGTGGTGGAGCAGAGGTGGAACGGGGGAGGGATGGAGGGCCAGGTCCGTGGAATGGAAGAGGACCTGGAGACTGCGGCAAGACGGGAGGCCAGGGCGGAGCAGGCAGTGCAAGTGACCAGGGCGGAGCAGGCAGTGCAGGCGACCAGGGCGGAGCAGGCAGTGCAGGCGACCAGGGCGGAGCAGGCAGTGCAGGCGACCAGGGCGGAGCAGGCAGTGCAGGCGACCAGGGCGGAGCAGGCAGTGCAGGCGACCCTTCAGGCGGAGCAGGCAGTGCAGGCGACCCTTCAGGCGGAGCAGGCAGTGCAGGCGACCCTTCAGGCGGAGCAGGCAGTGCAGGCGACGACCCTTCAGGCGGCCAAGGCGGAGACGACCCTTCAGGCGGCCAGGGCAGAGACGACCCTTCAGGCGGCCAGGGCACAGGAACAGACACAGGCTCAGGGACAGGAACAGACACCGGCTCAGGGACAGGAACAGACACCGGCTCAGGGACAGGAACAGACACCGGCTCAGGGACAGGAACAGACACCGGCTCAGGGACAGGAACAGACACCGTGGCAGCGGCCATCTCTGCTGACGGCTCAGGTTCAGGAGTGTCATTGGCCATCTCTGCTGAGGGTTGAGGTTCTGAGATGGAGGCAGGTTCAGGACTGGACAAAACCAGTGGCGGAAAAGTCTCTGTGCTGGACGGGACCAGCGGCGAAGGAAGCTCTGGACTGGACGGAACCAGCGGCGAAGGAAGCTCTGGACTGGACGGAACCAGCGGCGAAGGAGACTCGGGACTGGACGGGACCAGTGGCGAAGGCGGCTCTGGACTGGACGGAACCAGCGGCGAAGGAGACTCGGGACTGGACGGGACCAGTGGCGAAGGCGGCTCTGGGCTGGACGGGACCAGCGGCGAAGAGGGCTTTGAGCTGGGCAGGACCATCACAGACTCTGGCTCGGAGGCGGCGGCCATCTTGTCCAGAAACACTGGAACAGACGAGACGTGAACAGCCTCTGGATCGGCAGACGTGACGTGAACAGCCTCTGGATCGGCAGACGTCCTTGGGAAATGAGAGCGCTGAGAGCAGTGAAGATCTCGGGATATCGGCTGCTCGGGCAGATGCCAGTGGCAGATCGGCCAACTTGGACAGCAGTCCTCTCCAACCTCGGACAGGTCCAGTGCACGCAATTGTGCTGGCTGATGGTGCGATCTGCGATGGGCCACGCTCCACGGCCAACGAAGTTTCAGCTGTATAGCCCCCTCCCCAAAGAAGTCTTAAGGGTGAATCCTCCACTTCGCCCACAGTGAAGGGAGATCCACACAATCGTAGAGCCAGATTTATATATTGGGCCAGGGTCCAGCCAGGATAATCCTCCAGCATCATTTGGGCAATGTTATCATCCAGCCCACTCCAAAAAAGGTCCATCAGCTGGGATTCATCTAACGGTGCTAGATGACAGCAAGTCAAAAACTTCTCCACATACCCTTCGATAGACTGCCCGTCCTGAAAGATGGACTAAAGCACTTTCAAAGGATCCTGATTACCTCCTGCTAGATCCATATTTTGGTCAGTTGTTCTGTAATGTTGCTGAGGAAGACAGACGAAGACGAGGATCTAAACGCAGGGTGATTTAATGAAGTAACACAAAACAGAGAACACCGAACTCAAAGAACAAAACCTTGGGAATCGCAAAGAGATAAAACCATTACACATACAACAACTGACCAAGTAACAAGTGAAACACAAGGGCTATAAATCCACAGGGACCAACAAGCTAAACAAGATAACAAGGGGGTGTGGCTAATTAGAAACACCTGGGAAGACTAATAAACTAGAAAACTACAAAACATGGCACAGAACAGGAAATAAGTCCACACAAGACAGGAATCATGACACGTACATATACCTATAGTAACTACCTCAAATAAAGATTTGATTTAAAACAGCCACGCCAGTGGAACAAATTATCTTTTATAAATGTTCTTTTAAATCATAAAATAAACTTTGTTGCAAGCAGAGAATCAGAACCAAATTCGTATTGTGCGCAAATCAAGCGTAGCGTTAGTTCTGGCAGGTCACGTTAGTCAAGCTCGCATCAGCTGACTATCAGCTGATCCACATCTACCTATAGGAATACGACGCCTATCACCGTATACATATATAAGCTCCTTCAGTATTATCAGCAGCTATCGCGTTTCTCAGGAGCTAATTAAATGGCGAAATTCAGCAGGCAAACAACATCATCTCACAAGGAATCGTGCAATCGGGAATTTAGCAAGAGGAATTCGTTCCCCACAAGGATTTCACCTCAGATTCATCTTAAACTTGAACACGAGATTTGCTACATTGATCATAAGTTGCCTGATTTGGAAGTTGCCTGCTCGCATCGCTGCATTATTGACACAGGACTCGACGTGAATCATTCTCCATTCATCTCTGAAAGTCTTCACAAAGCTAAGCTAAGTCCTTTTTTGCTCATTGCTAAAATCTAGCAGGGTTTTGGCAACATGCTTGTTGCTAATGCTATACGTGTGGCTTGGGCTAATCTAACTTAGTCATTTTCATTAAAATGCTCTTGCTAGGCTCATGCAATCGTATTGGCTATGTGCGTTACTATGTGTTGTCATTGGCAACTGATCGCGTTGCACAGGCTGTGCTTTTAGCACTATGCAGCACAGATTCAAGCAGCTGCTTGATATTAATTAACAATTCATGGTACAAACGGAAATATTCTGCTGTGGCACAGCTTTAAAAAAGACAGTAAACAGTCACAATTCAGTTGAGTCACTTCGGACACGCTTGGTCTATCTAGTTCTTGGAAACACGTCGTTCTTAAAGCTGCTTGCATTTGAATGCATTCTTATATTTTTTTTTTTAAGACCTTGCATTTTTATAGGCTGACATTCAACATGGTTCTATATTTAAGCTGTGTATAAAGTAAAAAATAAATAAATAATAATAAAAAAAAATTATTGAAACACTGCTTGTTCTAAGGCTAGGCCTATCTAGTGGCTATTTGAAAACTGCTTGCATTAAAAACTGTTAGTTGCTATTGGGAACATGGTTGTTGAACTTTTAAGGTTATTTAGCCCAGTCGTTATTTGGAACATGGCGTGTTTTAAGCTTATATCTGGTGTCATTGTGTCACATGCTGTGCTAAGCTTATCAGGTATCAGCAATATGCTGTCTTTTCAGCAACACTGCTATAGCGCATACTGTCCTCAGCGCATGGCATAGTGCTCAAGAGTTGTTTTATGCTTATCTGGTTGTATTGGAAAATGCTCGTTCTTTATTCTATTCGATTATTGCAACGTGCTGCTTTAAAGTTACCACATGCTTGTGGATAAAGCTATCTAGATATCAGTAACATACTTGGTACACAGTACATTCACCGCAGGGGTCTGGTATTCAACACTAACAACACCATAGTTTGATGGTCCTGTAAAGGAGTGTGTAATCAAGGGAGTCGTCATCTTCACCTCCACAGTGATGGAATCCGTAGGACGGGAGCAGGAATCATGTTCATGAATGAGGAAGCACACTGTATTCATAGCTTAGCTGCGCACTGCATATGACTCGAGCTAGAGGATGTATGCTTCTCCGATCGGACTACACTAGATTTAATACTAGTCCTATGGTTTTACAACATGCTAGTTGTATCAGTTTGGTTGCTGCTAGTCTGAGCTATTGCTGTAGGGTGTATGCTTCCCCTGCCAAACTACACTAGTGTTAGCAATGGTTCTGTGATTATACAACATGCTTTTTGTACCAGTTGTTGCTGCTAGTCTGAGCTATTGCTGTAGGGTGTATGCTTCCCCTGCCAAACTACACTAGTGTTAGCAATGGTTCTGTGATTATACAACATGCTTTTTGTACCAGTTGTTGCTGCTAGTCTGAGCTATTGCTGTAGGGTGTATGCTTCCCCTGCCAAATTACACCAGTTTTAGCAATGGTTCTGCGATTTACACAATATGCTTGTTGTATCAGTTGTTGCTGCTGCTAGGGGTGTAAGCTAACCACAATAGATTCCGTACAATGGTTAAATTGGCTACAGCAACACGCTTGTTGCAATGCGTCTTGCTTGCTCCAGTGTGGAGATGTTAAAAATCAAATAACAAAAACAATTTTTTTTCTTGTTTTCTACAGAAGTAAACTACATCCAAGTATAACAAGGTCATGATGTCATTTACAGTCGTCACTCAACGAAACTGGAACTGGACTGCGGATATACAACAAGCAGCAGCTGATACATTTTTGATATCACAATTTTCACTTTTTCATTTCAGGTGGTATGTCATTCATTGCAATATGCATGTTTACTGCTAAGCATTTCGGGTATTGACAACATGCTTGTTGCTATGGCTTATGCGGGTATTGGCAACATACTCGTTTAGGTCATCCAGGTAAGGGCAACATACTTGTTGCTTAAGGCTTTCCGGTATTGTTGGTAGCATGCTGTTGCTCAAGCTTTTCAGGTATTGGCAACATGCTTGTTGCCCTGGCTCACTCACGTAACTATAAAGCATCCAGATTGCGCTGTCAGTTGGTTTTGGGGGATATTGGCATATGGTTGTGTTTTGGGGGGTTATTACTGCTCTCCCTGCTCTTATCCATGCTAGGCTGCATGGATGCGCAGGGAGTTCTCGCCCAGAACGGAACCATACCGCCAATCCAAATTGTATGCTAATTGTCAATCATATATGACGATAGTGGTCCTGACAGAAATCCAGCGTAGCGTTAGTTCTGGCAGGTCACGTTAGTCAAGCTCGCATCAGCTGACTATCAGCTGATCCACATCTACCTTTAGGAATACGACGCCTATCACCGTATACATATATAAGCTCCTTCAGTATTATCAGCATCTATCGCGTTTCTCAGGAGCTAATTACCCTCCTCCATCCCCAGCTCCTCCTCTCATCAGTAAGGATTTGGCATTCTGATTCCCTTCGAATCAGAATAAATTCTCGAATTATGTCGTACTTTAAAATCTTGAATGAATGATATCTGCAATACATTCATGTTGGTTCTGTTCTGTTTACCCCAAGGGGGGTTATTGCTGCTCTCCCTGCTCTTATCCATGCTAGGCTGCATGGATGCGCAGGGAGTTCTCGCCCAGAACAGAACCATACCGCCAATCCAAATTGTTTGCTAATTGTCAATCATATATGACGATAGTGGTCCTGACAGAACTTTTATTAACTAAATCACAAACATAATCTAAACACACAACATACAATCACACAAACTTGGGTAAAATGGGAAGTGACAGAATGAAACCAGAAGCAGGAAATGAAACTATGGAAAAGATCCATTTAACTATGAAAAGAACCATCAGCTTATTATTTTCAGAGCACCTCATTAAATATATACTTGCATGGCCTTTGCTGTGAAAGCATTTCGTGAAGTTTCTGAAGAAGGATTTTGATGGTCCCCTGAGTCTCAATCGATTTCTTCTGCATTGAGTAAAGAAGAGGTGATGAACTTGCATGGTTTGTTTGACTCTGTTCTGGTTGGAAGTTCTCTCTCTTTTCATGAGCACATGGCTGGAGCGCAGATTGTGGCTTGCCGGTCCTGGGCCGGAGAGGCCACGCAGAGCAACCAGGAGAAGGGAGGAAGTCGGAAGAGTTGATGGTTGGAGTTGCGATGGCACAACTTCTTCATTCAATGCAGAAGAAGTCCAAACTCCTGATGTTGTCCTTGATTCTGTTGTGGTTGAGAGAGTCCTCTCTCTCTCCTGAATGAGCACATGGCTGGTTGTGAGTCAAGGCCTGCTGCCCTGGGGCCTGGTGCGGCCCTGCAGGACAGCAACCCGAACGTACAAGAGAAGGCCAAGAGAGGGAAGGGCTTGTATAGAGGCCATTTAAAGCCTGAGAAAGGTCCCACATCTCAGGTTTGGCTCGACAAATAAGAAAGGGGGAATTTCCAAGCGGGAAATTCCTCTGTTGGGAGGATTTATGACTCTGTCTCAAGTGTGGGCCTTGCCATTTGTGTCCATTTATACTCAGATAGATATCACAAACACACACTGCATTCTATGAGAAGGTACACCAAAGTCTGAGTTATTAAATGAGGATTAATTGTAGGAGACACGATATAGGTGGGGTTACATTAACTAGTAGTTTTCTCATAAAGCATTTCTGCTTTCTTGAGGGCCCAAGTGTGCTTGTTGTACCACAGCTTCTGACTATTTTCCTTAATCTTCAAGCACAAAGGAGCAACCACGTCTAAAGTGCTGGGAAAGAGAGAGTCAGTAGTTTATGTTGCAACATCCATTCTTCTAAGCTATCTGGTATGCTAAGGAGTAGACACTGAACAGGAAGATTATTTATAAAGCAATATATAATGGTAGAAGTTATAGTTCTAACAGGAGGTTTGTTTTGCAGCCTTGGCTAAATACTCAAGACTAGAAAATGATCCGAGATGTAATCGCTCTGCTGCATAACTTCAACGCCATCAACATCAATTCCATGTGACAATATTAGATCTAAAGTATGATTACAAAAATGTGTGGGTCCTGACACGTGTTGTCTAACTCCAATAGAGTTGAGAATCAGTCTGTAAATGCCAATCCCATTGCGTCTTTTTCATTATCTACATGTATATTAAAATCACCAACAATTAAGTCTTTGTCTGTAGCCTGTACTAATTCCTATAGAAAATCAGCAAATTCTTTGATAAAGTCTGTATGGTGCTCTGGTGGCCTATATACAGTAGCCAGTACAAACGTCAAATGGGATTTATCACTTACACTAGATAACATTACATAAAGGTCCATCACGTCAAGTCACCTTTATAAATATTGCTTTTACCAATATAGATTGTTTCAAAGCAGCTTTACAGTGATAATAGGAAATTAAAGTTAACATAGATTGTTTTGGCTAAAGTTAACCAGCTAAAGTTAGTTTTGATTGATTCATTTCCATTGCAAAGATCATTAGTTATTAACTTAGGGGCCGCTAACAAGACACCGTTCTAACAGAAAACCAACGCTATCTCACGACCAATTTGTACAAATTCATACGAGTGATAAAAAGGTGGCTAATTCCTACGAATTCGTACGACCTCACTCGTACGAATTTATACGATTTGTCTAAACCCACGTGATGGGTAGGTTTAGGGGCGGGGTCAGGGGTAGGTCATTCGTATGAATTCATACAAATTGGGAAATTCGTAAAATATGTACGATTTAGCAAAAATCTTACTAATTCGTACGAGTGAGGTCGTATGAATTCATACGAATTAGCCACCTCGTAGAATTCGTACGAATTGCCGTGAGATCAGGCTGCAGAAAACCCTTAATGCGCTCCGGCCTGCTCATTTGCACAACAACAGTGCCTGGTGGATCGAGAACGCAAACCTTGAAATATGTTCCAAGGTGCAAGCGGTGACATTTAAAAAAAAAAACTTTATCATCTCCACGTAAGCTTCAAAAACGCGAATCTGTGAAAACACTGACGGTGTGCACATGCATATTACGTGTTCAGTCTATAGGTATGCGCGTTTGAATATGCGCGCAGGCGTTTAGTCTTTCTTTACAAATTGACCACACCAAATTACTTGTCTGGCCTTAAAAATTCATAATACAGAATTTTTTGTTGCTTCCACGTATCCATGTGAACTGGAATCATTTTGACGTTTTATCTGTACAGGGGAAAAGGGAAGGGAAGGAGGCCTTCACAGAGGAGAGACTAGTTGACACTTCAGGACTGCGTTGTCATCATGTCCAGGCACAGGGCCTTCATCAGATCTGGATACTGCCTGGATCCGGCGGACTGCGGTAAACCTCGGGATAAACAGAGAGACTAATATTAGCGTGGACGCCATTCTTCTTATGATGCAACGAGTACATCAGGATTTATGGGAAGTGTTCCCGGTTCCGGCTGACCTAATCTATGCAGCCTAACATTGAATTATAGAAGTTGAAAATGTGTTATGTGTATGCTAGGTCAAAGAGATGTGTTTTTGGTCTAGATTTCAACTGACAGAGTGTGTCTGCTTCCCGGACAATGTTAAGAAGACTGTTCCAGAGTTTAGGTGCTAAATAAGAAAAGGATCTAGAAAAAGAAAATGTCTCTGCACTCAATTGGATAGACCTACAACCAATCAGAGCAACGGAGTAAGTGACGTATGTTTTTCATTCATGTTTCCGATCGACAAATGCCTTGATCGCGGTTCTCTGTTCCTCTTTTAAAATGAATTCGCTGTCGATATCTTCTATAACAGACGCGATGGCGGAATCTACACATAATGTTTTATAAACAAAGTTCGAGAGGAGCACGTTCAAATCATCAATCCAATCAACTTGTCATCAAACAATTGCCGTCTACAGTATCAGCATGAGAGGAAGCATATATTTATTCACTATGTCAACTCACCTAACATTCTTTGACAGTTTTCAGCATCCCTCCACTCACTCTCACGCCTGTATGCATTTATTCTATGTGACTTATTTGTAAGTGTGAACTCGTGAAATAACAATTCTCCAGCGGCAGTCATCTTTGTTGTAAACGAATTCAACCCAAGCGCTCGTTGGTGACGTGGATGATGATTACGTTACGTTGCTCATCTGTCCATCATCGAATAAAGCCCGCCCTGACAATTTGATTGGTCCGAACAATTTTTGTTCGGGCATAATAGCTCCTCAACGGATCGAGTCCAGACCGAACTTCCCGACCTAAAAATTTTGTGGGCGGGACTAAGTTCGGCTGGCATCCAGGCTAGTGAAAGACTATAATGCGTTAAGAGCTCACTCAAGTACTGGGGAGCTAAACCATTTAGTGATTTGTAAGTAATCAGCAATATTTTAAAATGTATACATTTTATATATATAAAAAAATATTTTTATATTTTAAAATTCAAAAGAATTAAAATAGACCTCTGAGTAATACTATAAATATTATAGTAAATATTACTATAAATTACAACAACACCTCCCCTTTATTGATCCTTTCTTACATTTTTCTACTAAGACCAGTTTCTTGCACAAAACACATTAAAGCCGTAACAACTTCTATTTGAGAATCATCTATACTTAACACCATTAATATTCCATTTCCTTCCTAGTTCAGTGGTGTTTTCTTTAAGATTCTTCCTTTCTTCCCTAAATTTCTTACAATTTATTAAAACATGTTCAATGTTTTCTTTGCATTTGCATATCTGACATTTATCTGAGTTTACTTTATTCATTAAAAAGAATGTATTAAATCTGGTATGTCCTAACTGTAGTCTTGTATAAATGATTTCTTCTCTTCTATTTTTACTTTTATATGCTCTAACTTTAATTGTTTTTTTGTATCTTGTAATATTCTCTTTCTTTATTATCTGAGACCCAAATCTCTTGCCAGTGTTTATTAATGTTGCTCGTAAATAATGATTTACCTTCATTTTTTACGAGGGAGATCTCTATTATGTCATCATGATTTAATTCTTTTTTTGCTAATATATCAGCGATTTCATTGCCTTGAACACCTATATGTGCTGGAATCCAACAGAATTGGACATCTATTTGTAAATGTTCTAATTTTAGCAGTGTTGTGTATATTTCAATTAAAATGTTTTCTATAGATGTTTTACTAGTATAAATACTCTGTAATGCTGCTGCTGAGTGTGATAAAATCACCACTCTGTCTGGTTTGATTTCCTCCACCCATTGTAAACGTACTCGGTTACTAACGTAACCTCGGTTCTCTCTAGAAGAGGGAACGAGTACTGCGTAAGATATCTTACGCTAGGGGAAAATCCTTTTCCGCGAGATATTGAAGCCAAAAATTATCCTTAATTTTGTAATAATGCAAAACGCGTTGCAGCAGCAATGCAGACATAGGCGAGACAGCTCGCGCGCCTATTGGCTGCTCTGCGGCAACTGCAGCAGCCTATCGAGCGAGGCCTGGCGTGACGTCAGACCCAATCAGGGCACTTCGCGCCCGCTGCGTCACGTCCCGCCGAAATGGGCGTGGTCTAGGCCTATAAATATCGCTCGCAGGCAGCTATTATCTGGTTTTTCATCATCGAAGCAACCAGAGCGTGTGCATGCACGGCAAGATACGCAGTACTCGTTCCCTCTTCTAGAGAGAACCGAGGTTACGTTAGTAACCGAGTACGTTCTCTTACGAGAGGTCTCTCGTACTGCGTAAGATATCTTACGCTAGGGGACCCAATGTAAAACGCCGTGCATGCTGAGATCTGACACCAAAGACCCAAGGGCGAAAGCCCGGGGTACATATAGTGCACAATCACTCAGGGAACTCACAGGGAGTCCGGGAAGAGGGAGGGGTGCAGCCTCACTTTTCCACATATAGTAGCGTCGATGGGACGCGAATTTCGTCATACAGACAGGGCGGGGTACGGCCTGAACTGATGGGGAAAATGTGGGTCTTACACAGTTTGCCCAGCTTTATACTGTCGAACATTGAGCTGTGCTCAGCAGACGCAGCATTCTGAGCTGATCGCATCAGGTCAGATAATACTGGTAATTTAGACCGACAGCAGCCTGGCCTGCAGGGCGGGAACCTCTAGGTTATAAAACCTTATAAATGTAGACGGGGAGGCCCAGCCTGCCGCCATACAAATATCTTGCAAGGCAATCCCACTTGACCAGGCCCACGAAGAGGCCATGCCTCTCGTGGAGTGCGCTCTGACACCCAATGGGCACTGCATGCCCTTGGAGGCGTATGCCAGCGCTATAGCATCAACTATCCATCTGGATAAGCTCTGTTTCGACGCGGCTAGTCCCTTAGAACGTCCGCTAAACGAAACAAAAAGCTGCTCCGTCTGTCTGAAAACAGACGAGCGAGACACATAAGCTCGTAATGCCCTGACTGGGCAAAGGAGGCTCGCGTCTCTTTCCTCATCAGGGACCGGTAGGGCTGACAGGGAGATAACCTGCGCCCTAAACGGTGTGTTGAGGGATTTTGGAACATAACCGTGCTTAGGTTTGAGTATAACTTTTGAGTCATTGGGCCCAAACTCCATGCACGCCGCGCTCACAGAGAGCGCGTGCAGATCCCCTATGCGCTTCACTGAAGCGAGAGCCAGCAAAAACACCGTCTTGAAAGACAGGTGTTTCAAATCGATTGACTGTAAAGGCTCAAATGGCGCACCTTTCATGGCTTCCAGAACCGTAGAAAGGTCCCATACGGGGACTGAGGGAGGTCTGGGAGGATTCAGTCTCTTAGCCCCTCTAAGGAAGCGGATGACTAAATCGTTCCTTCCCATTGACTGACCAAGCGTTGTTTCTGAGAACGCTGCTATAGCCGCCACATAAACTTTGAGCGTGGAGGGGGCCCTGCCCCCATCCAACAGCTCTTGTAGGAAGGAAAGCACCTCCGTCACACCACAGTTTGTGGGTGACACACCACGGGCTGTGCACCAGCCCGAAAACACCGACCATTTCGAAGAATAGAGTCGTCTTGTAGACGGAGCTCTAGCCTGCGTGATCGTGTTTAATACTCCTTTAGGGAGTCCAACATGTACCCGTTGATGGCCCAGACATGAAGGGACCATAGTTCCGGGTGAGGATGCCAGATCGAGCCGCGGGCCTGTGAGAGGAGATCTCTCCTCATTGGTACTGGCCACGGGGCAGTACTTGCTAACTGCATCACGACTGGGAACCAAGGTTGGTTTTTCCAGAACGGTGCTACCAGCAGTACTGAGCATCCTTCTTCCCTGATCCGTTCTATCACCTGAGGCAGGAGAGAGACGGGGGGAAAAGCATAGAGCGGGTGGCGGGGCCACACATGGGCCAGCGCGCTCCTGCTCTTGGAGAAAAATTCTTGACAGTGAGCGTTTTCTTGAGACGCAAACAGGTCCACTTCCGCTCTGCCAAATTTCTTCCACAGCAGATGGACTGTCTGTGGGTGTAGAGACCACTCGCCTGCCGGAACATTGTTCCTGGACAGTCTGTCCGGTCCTATATTCAAGATCCCTGGCACGTGCGCTGCTCTGAGCGAGCGGAGGTTGCACTGAGCCCATACCAGGAGGCGTTCTGCCAGCCTGTACAGTTTCTCGGATCTGATGCCGCCCTGGCGATTTATGTAGGACACCACAGACATGTTGTCCGAACGGACCAAGACGTGGTGACCTTTTATTTGGGGACAAAAACGCGTCAGCGCGTTGTCTACTGCCAGCCTTTCGAGGCAGTTTATGTGCAGGAGCTTCTCCCGTTCTGACCATTGGCCGAAGAACGGTCTGCCCTCGAGCAGCGCTCCCCATCCCGAGGTGGACGCGTCCGTGGACACCACTTTCACCCTTGAGGAAGTTCCCAGGCTTACACCTGATTGGTACCAGTCATTCGCTTTCCAGGGTTTCAGAGCTGTGACGCACTTCTGATTGACCCTGAGGCGAAGCAAACCGGGTGCCCACGCTTCGCGTGGGACTCGCGCTTTCAGCCAAAACTGCAGCGGGCGAATGCGGACCAGGCCCAGCTGGAGCACTGACGATGCTGAGGCCATGAGACCTAGCATCTTCTGAAATCTCTTGAGCGGGACAGACGCGCCGCAGCGAAAAGAGTTCGCTGTGCGTCGAATGTCTACCGCGCGCTGTTGTGATAGTCGCGCTATCATGGATAGTGAGTCCAGTTCTGTGCCCAGGAAAGATATTTTCTGACTGGGTGACAGGGAGCTCTTCGCCCAATTGACACTCAGACCCAAATCCTCGAGGGGATCGAGTAAAATGGTCGTGTGTTTTATGAGCACTGCGCGAGATTGCGCTAGAATCAGCCAATCGTCCAAATAGTTTAGCACTCGCATGCCTCTCATTCTGTGGGGTGCGAGCGCCGCATCCATGCACTTCGTAAATGTACGGGGTGCCAGGGACAAGCCGAACGGCAGGACTGTGTACTGATATGCCTGGCCCTCGAAGGCGAATCTCAAATATCGCCTGTGACGTGACGCTATCTGTATTTGAAAATACGCGTCTTTCAGATCTATTGACACAAACCAATCTCCTTGGCGAATCTGCACAAGGATTTGCCTGGTCGTGAGCATCCTGAACTGTCGCTTCACAAGCACTTTGTTCAGTTGCCTTAGATCTAGTATGGGTCTGAGACCCCCGTCTTTTTTCGGTACCAGGAAGTGTCTGCTGTATAGCCCTCCTTCGCTCTGAACTTGAGAGAGAGGCTCTATGGCCCCTTTGCTCAATAGTTTCGTCACTTCGGCTCGAAGTAGATGTGCTACTTCTGTTTTTACCGTGGTCTCGACGCGCGCCACATAGCGGCGAGGGCGTCGGCGAAACTGCAGCGAATAGCCTCTTTCTATAATGTTCAGCACCCACTTCGAAACCCCGGGTAGCTTTGCCCATGCGTCTGCATGGATAGCTAGGGGTTGAATACGAAGCGCGCTCCGCTCGCTCAGCGATGGAGAAGCTTCGGCGTGCTGTAACACAAGCATGGCGCTCGTGACATTTGAGGCATGGTAACAGCGGGCAGATTGCCCGCGCTCGACTCCTCTGCGGTGGTCAACCGCGAGGGGGAGGGCTGGGCGGTTCCCGTAGGAACTGTCATGTCTATGTGTGGATGTGGGCGCGGGACAGCGGGCACATATCACACCGAAAGCATCGATCGCTTGAGTGAAGCGAGTGCACGTTGGTTTCGTTTTTACAGAAACCGTGAGACATGCATAACGTGGTGTTAGTGGGCACTGGGTAGTGGGCACATTCACCATGTTTGAAGCGCAATCGATCTGAGTCGATTCATGTGCGCAAGCCCTGTGTGACGGGCTGTGCTTGTGTGTAGAGATGGGCACTGGGCAGTGGGCATTCTTTCTACACATAAAGCACCATCGGCCGTGGCCGGGACACCAGAAAAATTCACGCTTATGGGATTTATCTGGGTAGCCGTAAAAACGGCGTTTGTGTGCAGGCAAGCGGGTGACAGAACCGACTTGTTTACTGCAGGATACACTGGAACAGTCACATTTACTGGAACTGAACGAGCGAGAAGTTGCCATAGAAACAGAGAGCGTCAACATGCTGGCGTTTATTGCAGGCCTGCGTGCATTACAACAGGCTTGTTCACTGCAATATTGACATTTCCAGTCGCCTGAGTTCCAGAGGGGAATGGGAAATGTATAGGAAAAAGGAGGTTGATCCGTCCGCAGCGGGACCAGAAAAACTCCCCTTTTTTTCCTTACGCCAGTGACGCACGGAACACCATAGAAACGGTGTTTGGGTGCAGGCGAGCGGGTTGTACAACGCGCTCGTTGGCTGCAAAATACACATCTGCAGTCGCCTTTTCAGGGAACTGACAGAGCGAGCATTGACGGCATAATTTTATCTGCCGGTAGACCCGGGGATCGAACGCGGGTCTCTCGCGTGCAAAACCTGAGTGTCTGCCACTGGGCCACAGGGGGAGACACATTATAACTCAGTTAGCGCGAGTATTATAAGAGAGCGTCAACGTGCTGGCGTTTGTTTGCAGGCATGCGTGTATTACAACAGGCTTGCTCACTGCAATACTGACATTTCCAGTCGCCCGAACTTCAGAGGGGAATGAGAAATGTACGAGGGTTGTGCCACGCGCTCGTTGGCTGCAAAATGCACATCTGCAGTCGCTTTTCCGGGAACTGACAGAGCGAAGCATTGGCGGCATAATTTTAACTGCCGCTAGACCGGGATTCGAACTCCGGTCTCTCGTGAGGAAAACCAATGATTCCGCCACTGAGCCACAGGGGGGAACACAAAGGCTTTCGGATGCACGAGCATATAACAGCGTCACATGCTTTCTTCGGCGTATGCTTGCAGGCGCGCTTGTATTAAAACAGGCTCGCCTGCTGCAATATTGATATTTCCAGTCGCATGATCAGGGAACTGGGAAATGTATGAGAAATTGAAGGTCAGTCCATCCTCGGAGGGACTAAAGACACACCTTTCTCCTTTTGCCGGTGAGTGACGCATGAATGGGGCGCAGAGGCAGGGTAGCTTTCTTATAACGTAAAGAAAAACTAACCCCGACCGTCCGCTTCCAGCCTCCCTTGTGAGCGGCGCAGTTTGCGCGGCTTGAACAGAGGGAGAGAGAAAGCTAGCCCCGTGACCGCCCGCTCCTGACATCCTCTGTGAGCGGCGCGGTGTGCGCGGCTCGAACAGAGGGAGAACAGGTATCGTCCCCCAAACAGGCAAGGCAAGCGGGCGAACCGGCAAGCTTTGCGGGTTGGGGGTGGGGGGGCGGAGGAGCAGTCTCGGAGAAGGATGCCAGGTGAGTCCTCAGAGTCACCACAGGCAGTAACTAGCTCGCAGTGAGGGCAGTCGCCGTCAGCGAGCGCGAGAGCTGCGTGATCAGGAAAAGGGGCGTCTTGAAAAAGACGCCCAGCTCTTTTAGTGCAATGGGAGTGTGTGTCGCGGCGGCGAGCACACACACATACATAAACACAGTAGCAGAGAAAGGATATAATGCCGGATAGCGCAGCAGGAAGGCAAGGAAGGTGGCGCGGCCAGCGACTTCAGTGACTCGTCCCGCTGAAGATGCTCTCTCTCAGACGGCGCGGCTTCTTATCCAGCTCCAGCGATGCGTGTGCTTCGCTTGAAGGATGAAAAATCAGATAATAGCTGCCTGCGAGCGATATTTATAGGCCTAGACCACGCCCATTTCGGCGGGACGTGACGCAGCGGGCGCGAAGTGCCCTGATTGGGTCTGACGTCACGCCAGGCCTCGCTCGATAGGCTGCTGCAGTTGCCGCAGAGCAGCCAATAGGCGCGCGAGCTGTCTCGCCTATGTCTGCATTGCTGCTGCAACGTGTTTTGCATTATTACAAAATTAAGGATAATTTTTGGCTTCAATATCTCGCGGAAAAGGATTTTCCCCTAGCGTAAGATATCTTACGCAGTACTCGTTCCCTCTTCTAGAGAGAACCGAGGTTACGTTAGTAACCGAGTACGTTTACAATGGGTGGAGGAAATCAAACCAGACAGAGTGGTGATTTTATCACACTCAGCAGCAGCATTACAGAGTATTTATACTAGTAAAACATCTATAGAAAACATTTTAATTGAAATATACACAACACTGCTAAAATTAGAACATTTACAAATAGATGTCCAATTCTGTTGGATTCCAGCACATATAGGTGTTCAAGGCAATGAAATCGCTGATATATTAGCAAAAAAAGAATTAAATCATGATGACATAATAGAGATCTCCCTCGTAAAAAATGAAGGTAAATCATTATTTACGAGCAACATTAATAAACACTGGCAAGAGATTTGGGTCTCAGATAATAAAGAAAGAGAATATTACAAGATACAAAAAAACAATTAAAGTTAGAGCATATAAAAGTAAAAATAGAAGAGAAGAAATCATTTATACAAGACTACAGTTAGGACATACCAGATTTAATACATTCTTTTTAATGAATAAAGTAAACTCAGATAAATGTCAGATATGCAAATGCAAAGAAAACATTGAACATGTTTTAATAAATTGTAAGAAATTTAGGGAAGAAAGGAAGAATCTTAAAGAAAACACCACTGAACTAGGAAGGAAATGGAATATTAATGGTGTTAAGTATAGATGATTCTCAAATAGAAGTTGTTACGGCTTTAATGTGTTTTGTGCAAGAAACTGGTCTTAGTAGAAAAATGTAAGAAAGGATCAATAAAGGGGAGGTGTTGTTGTAATTTATAGTAATATTTACTATAATATTTATAGTATTACTCAGAGGTCTATTTTAATTCTTTTGAATTTTAAAATATAAAAATATTTTTTTATATATATAAAATGTATACATTTTAAAATATTGCTGATTACTTACAAATCACTAAATGGTTTAGCTCCCCAGTACTTGAGTGAGCTCTTAACGCATTATAGTCTTTCACTAGCCTGGATGCCAGCCGAACTTAGTCCCGCCCACAAAATTTTTAGGTCGGGAAGTTCGGTCTGGACTCGATCCGTTGAGGAGCTATTATGCCCGAACAAAAATTGTTCGGACCAATCAAATTGTCAGGGCGGGCTTTATTCGATGATGGACAGATGAGCAACGTAACGTAATCATCATCCACGTCACCAACGAGCGCTTGGGTTGAATTCGTTTACAACAAAGATGACTGCCGCTGGAGAATTGTTATTTCACGAGTTCACACTTACAAATAAGTCAGATAGAATAAATGCATACAGGCGTGAGAGTGAGTGGAGGGATGCTGAAAACTGTCAAAGAATGTTAGGTGAGTTGACATAGTGAATAAATATATGCTTCCTCTCATGCTGATACTGTAGACGGCAATTGTTTGATGACAAGTTGATTGGATTGATGATTTGAACGTGCTCCTCTCGAACTTTGTTTATAAAACATTATGTGTAGATTCCGCCATCGCGTCTGTTATAGAAGATATCGACAGCGAATTCATTTTAAAAGAGGAACAGAGAACCGCGATCAAGGCATTTGTCGATCGGAAACATGAATGAAAAACATACGTCACTTACTCCGTTGCTCTGATTGGTTGTAGGTCTATCCAATTGAGTGCAGAGACATTTTCTTTTTCTAGATCCTTTTCTTATTTAGCACCTAAACTCTGGAACAGTCTTCTTAACATTGTCCGGGAAGCAGACACACTCTGTCAGTTTAAATCTAGACCAAAAACACATCTCTTTGACCTAGCATACACATAACACATTTTCAACTTCTATAATTCAATGTTAGGCTGCATAGATTAGGTCAGCCGGAACCGGGAACACTAAGATATCCTACGCAGTACGAGAGACCTCTCGTAAGAGAACCTAAAGATATTGCAACTAGTTCTGCAGCTACATTATTGGAATAATAAATATTTTACTAATATTTATTTTAAATTCCGGAATAACAATGCCCACTCCTACATGTGTCTTTAGATCCATCAGTATAAATTTCTAAATACCTAAAATAGTTTTTGTTTATAGATTCTTAAACTATATATACTATCCTTTCCATTCTCTAACCATTCCTTTTTCTTTTCAATAATATCTAAGTTAACCATAGGTTTTGTGAATATTCATGGTGGAATTACGCTTACTGTATGATATTTTCTGTAATAAATTCAAATGTATTTAAGTCAAGTCATCTTCATTTATATAGCGCTTTTAACAATGTAGATTGTTTCAAAGCAGCTTTACAGAGATAAACGTATAATTTAAGGTAACAGAGATTGTTTTGGCTTTATAGTGGTTCTTTAATAAAGTTATTTTCCAGCTAAAGTTAGTTTTGATTGATTCGCTTCCGTCGCAACGATCGTTTGTTATTAAATTAGGTGCCGCTAAGACGACCCCATTCTCTCTACACAGACTTTAAACGCGAACCTGTAATAAACGCTGCGCATTAAGAATTGGTTCTATAGTTATGTGCGTTTAAATATATGTGCGCAGGCAAAGTTACTGGTCTTTTCTTATACATTTTTATACAGAATTTTATTTTATTTTGTCACTTCGGGGTAGGTACGCGAAACGAATTTTCCCGACAACGTTTTATCTGTAGAGTGGTAAAGGGATCCTCCATAGGGAGAGAGTTGGCACTTCAGCACTGCGTTGTCATCGGGTCCGGGCGAAGGTCCTTCGTCAGATCTGGATACGGCCTGGATCCGGCAGGCTGCGGGAAAACTTCGGGATAAACAAAGACACTAAAATTAGCGTAGATGCCATTCTTCTTATGAACACAGTTAGCAGACAGGGCATCTAATACGGGGTACACATAGATATACACATAT
Organism: Leuciscus leuciscus; assembly: GCF_965113295.1. NCBI lineage: Eukaryota > Metazoa > Chordata > Actinopteri > Cypriniformes > Leuciscidae > Leuciscus > Leuciscus leuciscus. Next base: position 22,490,311 of record NC_138747.1, on the reverse strand, counting down.
ACAATAAAGTGCTATTCTATGTACTTCAAGTATATTGTAATTATGATAAAATACTAATAATACAGTAAAGGGCTGGATCTGGTTTGGAAAAAAAAAAATAGAGGTCATCTGGCTTTAGATGACCTTTCAGATGTTTAAAAACCTTTATAATCTATAATAACTAAATTATATAAATTATTTATTTTATGTTTCATTTAACCCCTTGGGGTCGGCTATTGCAAATAATAAAAACAAAACGTTTTTCGTAAAATAAAATATAAATAAACATGATGCGTTGTCCCGTCTCTCTCAAAGTGAAGTTCATTCTGAAATGTGTCAAAAAATGATCTGTAACTCCGCGAATGCTTGTCACTGTGGCTTGAAACATGTGTCTTTACAAAGCTTGAAGTCTCCATTTTTAAATGATGTAAACCATATAAAAAACAAATATTCTCTGTTTAAGTAATCCGTATGAAAGCAACGACATATGTACAGTTCCCCTTCGAGGGAACTCGCACTGCGTCGTCGTCGTGACGACACTAGCGTCTCCCCCAGCGTAGCGCGTCTGAAGCATGAATGAAATCCATCCAATCCTGATTGGTGCTGCGTCATGGCGTAGTAGATGACGGCATACCCGGACGATACAAAGGGACGCCGGCACACACACACGTTAGCTTTTTTGCTCTTCAGCTAAAGGGCTCTGTGTGAATTGTCTGTCTATTTGGTGTTGTCTGTCCTATAGTTTGAAAACAGTTGCACAAGAATGGCAAGCGAGCAGTTTAGAAGGTGTGTGCACCCGTGTCCGCGTTATTTATTGGGCACGGACACACACGAGCTGTGTGTGCAATGCCTCGGTGTGCAGCATGCTAGGGCGGCTCTCGAGGGAGCCGCCTGTAGCGAGTGTGAACTGCTGCCGCTCAGGGTGTTGCGCTCACGGCTGGCCGTGTTTGATGAGCACGGCCAGGCTCGCGAGCCCCGCGGTTCTGGGGGCGCCGCAGATCGTGGGGCTCACAGATGGATCTCTCAACGGGACACGGGACTGCTGCGGCATCTTCCCGGTCCTCGTCTGATGATTCAGATGTTCTCCCGCCCCGTGTGGAAGCCCGTGGCTGAAGCCCGGGAGGACCCGATGCTACAGTTATCTGGCTCTGAGGAGTCAGATGCTTTAACCCTCTGAGGTCGGCAAACGCGCCCCCGCGTTTTGCTGGATTTTCTTCACATTGTAGCACAATAAACTTATATTACTCCGTCATTTATGGTCATACAGAAAAAAGAAATATAAAAAAAGAATCTGTGATATTTCTACTTTTGTATGTGTCCACTTACAATCAAATCAAAACATTGTACTTTTGTAAAATAAAGAAAATAAACAGGGTGTGAGTTCTGCCTCTCCATCGCGGTAAACTTTTTTTTTCTTGAGCACGTCTATAAACTGAAACAAAACTCAGTGAATACTTGTCACACATTTATGAGCCATATACCTTTATACACATTTAAGTGTGTACTTTTAAATGATCGGATTCAAACTGAAAACAAATATTCTCTGTTTTAGTAATTTGTATAAAACCAACAGGATGTCCAGTATCTCAAACGCTTGCTAATTACTTTTAATTCGACCACGCCCACTCGGGCAAAAGTGATTCACATGCAAATCGTCCACATGGAACGCGAACGCGTTACCTCAAACACAAAACACCAAAAAACGTAACAAGTCTCTGCTTTTCGTCGAGTTTGGAAGACACGTCTGAGCTTACATTGGATTTACCCCCAGAAGAAGAAGAACGCGATTTGAAGACAAGAAAGATGTAAGGTAAGAAATTCTTACTTATTAGTTTATGGTATTGTTGCATAAACTTCACATTGCAGTTGAACTGTTGCTAGATATATGGTGAATATTATACTATTTAGACCCGTGTTTACTGTTAAATATTGTTTGTGGATATCTGCTCAAACATAGATATGTATAACCATAATGTTTAATATTTTGGAGCGCGATCCCGTTTGAATGTATCATATTTTGGAGCGCGATCGCGTTTGAATGTATCATATTTTGGAGCGCGATCGCGTTTGAATGTATCATATTTCTGAGCGCGCTGTGGGTTTGAATGTATCATATTTTGGAGCGCGATCGCGTTTGAATGTATCATATTTTGGAGCGCGCTGTGGGTTTGAATGTATCATATTTTGGAGCGCGATCGCGTTTGAAAGGAAAAATGCACCAAACATTAGGCTTTATGTTTTTACTATTATCTCATTTCATATCATCATAACGAATGGAAACATTTGAAGTAACATAAGATAATCAATATATTTTTCTCTAGCATTCCCATACAAAAATGTAATATATGGCCATATATGTACTTATATATTAAATAGCATGACATATCTATACATATATTTGACTTATCTGAGAACACAATACATGCCTGCAACATATATGAACATTTATGTGTCCAAACATGTGAAGAAAATATTTGAGTTCATCCATATATGATACCATATATCTGCATATATTACAGTATAGTATTGGTTTCTCGCATATATGGACAACATTAAGTATAAATATGTGACATACATATTTGTTTTCCACATATTTAATAAATGTATGTAAACATACACTGTAACCCTTTACTGTAAATTTACAGCGAATTTCTTACTGAATTGTACTGTATTTCCGTAATACAGTATTAGGCTGACTGTAAAGGCATTGCATTGTGAGATTGATTTCTTTCGCGCTCAATTCAGTTCAAATGTGACGCGAGCACACAGTAGCTACTACAGGCAAACTTGTTTTGTCAGCGGGATTCAACTGAACAGAATAATCATTCCTGTTATCAAGATAAACAATGTCTGCGAATCTGTGAGCAATTTTTAAGCTTTTGTGAGCTTCGGTTCGTGTTTCAAACATTAGTTGCCTGTGACGCAGCAGAAAATGGACGACGTTAACGGTGCATGAAGACGGATGGAAGAATTTGTCATCTGAAACTGCGCGTGATGATAAGTGGGATTTAGAGTTTGAGAAGATGGAGAATTATTCAACTGAGTGATACGGTAAGCCAATATATAAGTTTTTGTTTTGCGTTCGCATTTCTACATTGTTTCCACATATTTGGTTTGATTTTGCGAACGCGGTTTACTACCGTGGCCGCAAGCAATTCACTGACTCTGTTCCACCTGTTTACCAAGTAACTTAGACATTTCACATAATAGGCAACATTTACCATGCTATTTGCATGACGTGCTTTATTTTTCGTTTCAGGCTTTGTAATCTGATGGCCAGTGTTAATGTCAAGTCAAGTCAAGTCAAGTCAAGTTTATTTGTATAGCGCTTTTCACAATACAGATTGTATCAAAGCAGCTTCACAGTATTAAATTAAAATAATACAACAAAGTTTGTTTCAAGAGGAATTTATTGATTGATAAAATTAAATTAAATATCCCCAAAATATCCCCAACTGAGCAAGCCAAAGGCAACAGTGGCAAGGAACCGAAAAACTTCATCAAGTGACCTAATGGTGTCCTAAAACTCCATCAGGTGACCTAATGGAGAAAAAAAAACCTTGGGAGAACCCAGGCTCAGTCGGGGGCCAGTTCTCCTCTGGCATTTATGAGCTAGAGGCCGGATTGTAGTTTGAACTGTAGGATTATATGAATGCCTGGCTGAAGAGATGCGACTTTAATCTAGTTTTAAACTGGGAGAGCGAGTCTGAGCAACGAACAGTATCAGGAAGACTATTCCAGAGTTTTGGAGCCAAATGTGAGAATGCTCTCCCTCCTTTGGTGGTTCTGGATATCCTAGGTATGACCAAAAGCCTTGAATTTAGTGATCTTAAAGAGCTTGGATGGATTATAGGGTGATAGAAGGTCCGTTAAATAGACTGGAGCTAAGCCGTTTAGGGCTTTATAGGTCAGTAGCAATACCTTGTAATTAATACGGAACTTTATAGGTAACCAATGCAGTGATGATAAAATCGGTGTTATATGATCATATTTTCTTGATCTAGTAAGAACTCTAGCGGCGGCATTTTGGACTAACTGTAGCTTGTTTATTGAGGATGCAGGACAACCAGCTAGTAAAGCATTACAGTAATCCAGTCTCGAGGTCATGAATGCATGAACTAACTTTTCTGCATCAGAAACTGATAGCATATTACGTAGCTTAGCAATGTTTCTAAGGTGGAAAAATGCTGTTTTTGTAACATATGAAATATGATTTTCAAAAGACAGGTTGCAATCGAGTATAACACCCAGGTCTTTTACTGTAGAGGATAAAGTAACAGGACATCCTATGATGTTAAAGTTGTATTGTGCGAGGTTTTGTGGGCGGTTTTTTGAACCGATAAGTATTACCTCTGTCTTGTCTGGATTTAATAAAAGAAAATTACGGGTCATCCAATCTTTTATATCTTTAACACACTCTGTCAATTTGGAAAATTTTGCGTTTTCATCCGGCCGTGATGAAATATATATTTGAGTGTCATCAGCATAACAATGGAAACTAATTCCATGTTTCCTTATAATATTTCCAAGTGGCATCATATATATTGAAAATAACAGAGGGCCTAATACAGATCCCTGCGGCACTCCATAGTTTACTGGAGTTATGATTGATTTTTCTCCATTTAAATAGACAAAATGGTAGCGGTCAGATAGGTATGATTTGAACCAGCTTAGTGCTTGTCCTTGAACACCAGTATAATTTTGTAGTCGATCTAAGAGTAATGTATGATCTATAGTATCGAACGCAGCACTAAGATCAAGTAAAACTAGTATTGAGATACAGCCTTGGTCAGAAGCTAAAAGTAAATCATTTGTGATTTTAACGAGCGCAGTTTCAGTGCTATGATGCGGTCTGAATCCAGACTGAAACTTTTCATAGATCTCATTTTGTTGCAAGAAAGAGCCCAGTTGAGCAGACACCACTTTTTCTAATATTTTAGACATAAATGGAAGATTTTAAATGGGTCTATAATTTGCTAGATTATTATGATCTAATTGTGGTTTCTTAATGAGAGGTTTTATAACTGCCAGTTTAAATGTTCTTGGAACATGACCTAAAGATAAAGACGAGTTAATAATATTGAGGAGAGGATCTTCCACTACAGGTAACACTTCTTTCAGTAGTTTAGTTGGTATAGGATCTAATAAACATGTTGTTGTTTTAGATGAAGTGATAAGTTTATTTAACTCTTTTTGTTCTATAGTTGTAAAGCACTGTAATTGTTCTTTCGGGGTGATAATTGAAGCTGAATTATAAGGCGCGATTGAAGATTGAACGTTTACAATTGTGGTTCTGATGCTTTCTATTTTCTCAGTGAAGAAGTTCATGAAATCATTACTACTGAACTGTAACGGGATATTTTGTTCGGGTGACGTCTGTTTATTTGTTAGTCTAGCCACGGTGTTAAATAAAAACCTTGGATTGTTTTGGTTGTTTTCTATTAGTTTGCGGAGGTACTCAGCCCTGGCCGCTTTTAGGGCCTTTTTATAACGTGACATACTGTCTTTCCACGCGATTCTAAAGACCTCTAAATTAGTTTGTTTCCATTTACGCTCTAAAATACGGGTTTCTCTCTTTAAAAAATGCTTAGTATTGTTATACCATGGTGCTTTATTTTTCTCTCTGACCTTTTTTAATTTAATAGGTGCAACCACATCCAATGTTCTAGAGAGAATGGTGCTCATAGTGCTAGTTAGTTCTTCTAGTTCATCTGTTTGTTTGGGTTCAGGCAGCAGCTGAGACAGATTAGATAAGCAATTTGAGAAATTATCTATGGTGGATGGGAGGATTGTTCTGCCTGGTTGATAACGCGACGCCGCATGACATATTACAGCAGTACGTAATATGCAAGTTACCATGTAGTGATCAGTGACTTCATCACTTTGTGGAATGATATCTATATCGGTTGGATCGGTTCCATGTGATATAATTAAATCGAGTGTATGATTAAGACGATGAGTTGGTCCGGTGACGTTTTGCTTGACCCCAAATGAATTTAATAAATCTGTAAACGCAGCTCCTAACGCATCATTTGGATTATCTACGTGTATGTTAAAATCTCCAACAATTAGTGCTTTATCGACATTGACTAATAGGTCTGAGAGAAAATCTGCAAACTCTTTTAGGAAATCAGCGTAAGGCCCTGGCGGTCTATATACGGTAGCCAAGGCTAGAGATAATAGGGATGTTTTTCTAACATCTAAGAGCGTAACATTTAGTACAAGTACTTCAAATGAAATAAACTTATAACCCGTTTTCTGGGTAACATGAAACGGGGCTCATGCTTATAACAGTATCCAGGAGGAGTAGACTCATTAATACTGAAATAATCATTTGGTTTAAGCCAGGTTTCAGTAAGGCAAAGTATATCGAAGCTATTATCTGTGACTATTTCATTTACAATAACTGCCTTAGGTGTGAGTGATCTAATGTTTAGAAGACCTAGCTTTAGAAATAGTTTTTGTTTACTAATAGCAACATTTTCTGTTTTAATAACAATTAGATTTTTCCTAGATCCTGCATTAGATTTATTATTTGATCTCACTAAACGAGGAATAGACACGGTTTCTATGCAATGTTCTACACTAGTATTTATATCAGTTGAATTGGTGCAGCAGAGACTATGATTTGGACTTTTGGTTACTAGTCAAAGGGTATTTAACATTTTGGAGATGTTATCTGACAGAAGATCCGCTCCGAATCTGCTTGGGTGTAAGCCATCAGCACGGAAAAGCCTAGGACGCTCCCAAAACAGATTCCAATTATTTACAAAGAGCAGTTTCTGCTCATTGCACCATGACATTAACCATTCATTTAGCGCAAATAATCTGCTGAACTTTTCATGCCCTAGTCGGTACGTGGGAAGCGGTCCTGACACAATGATCGTTGTTTCAGGCGATGTGCTGCGTACCGTATCGATTAGATTCCTGAAGTCTTTCTTCAGAATCTCCGTCTGGCGCAGCCTGATGTCGTTCACTCCCGCGTGCAGGACCACAGTTCCGACGCGCTCGTCACCGTTCAGGATCTCGGGAACGCGAGCAGCGATTTCAGAAACACGAGCACCAGGAAAGCAGTGACTTTGCACCTTACTTTTACCTAACGTAGCGTGTACATGCCGAACGATGGAATCGCCGATGATCACAGCATCGCGTTCTGTTTCGCGTAGAGGGGAGAAGCGGTTTTGTGTCGATAACTCGAAAACCGGGAGGGTCGGAGAAAGTCTTGGTCTAAACCTGACTCGCGTCTTCCGCTGCGGAACCACCCAGGCTTCGTGGTGGCGTGTTGGAGCCGGAGTGAACGAGACCATGGCTGATTTCGACCGATGCTGAGGAACGCACGGAGTAGGGATGGGCGATATGGCCTAAAAAATTTATCACGATAATTTCAGGGATTTATTGCGATAACGATACAAATGACGATAAATTATTTTCTTCTGTAAAATATCAGATTATGTTATGTTTAAGTTGTGTTCCAGTGACTGTGCTGAAAAACATCACACAACAACAATTACACAATAATAATTCAAATCAATTACAAGTTAAAAAAATGTTATTTATTTATACTCTCATGGTGCAAAAATTGTGCAAAGCAAACAGCAAAAGTAACAATCACCATGTCTTCAGTTGTGTTTCAAAATTACAACAGAGTACAACTGCAAATAAATCCTGATAAAGTAACAAACATGTTAAAGTAACCTGATAAAGTAAAGAAGTTCAGAGTGAAACACACTCTTAGAATGTAAATATAATACGTAAGTGGAACATGCTAACACCAATTAGGTAGTTAAATTATCAACACTCTTGTCCCATGGAACAAATTGTAAAAATAGTGCAAACACTGTATCAAAAAGTAATGATCCCAACTATGTCTTCAGATAGTTTACAAAATAGTGCAAAACAAGATGATAAATTAAAAAACAAATCAATAAATTAAATTTAAATAAAAGTTTAATTAAACTGTAAACACTGATATACTCTTGCAAAATATAGAAATGAGGCTGACATGAACATGTCTGGTAGTGCAAGTTGTATAACACACATACTAGTGTGATTCAGTAGCTTTCAAAAAGAGAACAGGGCTCACACCTTAAGATTTTTGGTCAAGAAGACCAACATATTCACAGTAGCTGGTTTCAGAAGAGACCTTTGGCATGTCACTACATTTCCAGCAGCGCTGAACACCCTCTCTGAGGGTGTACTAGTGGCGGGGATGCACAAGTACTTTTTCACCAAACGACTGATGTTAGGGAAATTCACCTCATGTACCTTCCACCACGTAAGGGGATTGCTTTCACCATCTGCAAGTGGCCCATGCAGGTAGTTGTTTAATTCAGCCTCAATTTTCTCTGTTTCAGAAAGCGTGGTCATCTCAGCAGCTGGTTTCTTGAAAAAACTTCCAAGACTCTTCTTCTGCCTTTTAGATGCACTCTGAGTTTCTTTTGTTGATTCAGATGACGTTACAGGGGTAGAAGAGCCAGCATCACTTGGCATGACAGAAAGGGATTCCACCTCTCTGACTACTCTGGCTTTGATGACCAGGATCTCTTCTTGACTCATATACTGAGTGCGGAAGCGTGGATCAAGAATTGTTGCCATGTTGATCAGTTCCTGAACCTCTTGGTCACCATATTTGGTGTTCATGTAGTCCAATATTGAACTTTTAATTGTCCTGGTGAGATCTGTGTCTTCATCTTTCCCCTGCAGCAGCTCACTGTTGAATAGGTGAAGAGTAGGCTTCAAGCATGACACTGTGACATAGTTTTCAGAAGAGAGGGCATCTGTAAAATCAAGAAGAGGCCCAAGTGCTTTACTGACAGAGTCTAGGACATCAATATCCTGCCAAGTAGGCACCAGATGCCTGGTTGACCTGTCAGCAGCCAGGACTTGCGTAATGGCCTTCTCTTGCTCAAGTATCCGCTCGATCATCTTCTGCCTTGATCCCCATCGTGTTGCTGATTCAGTCACAAGTTTGTGTGGCGGAAGGCCAAGTTCTACTTGAGCATCTTTGAGTGTTCGCTGCTTTTTCCAGCTGTGCGAAAAAACACTGACAATCTTCTTACAGACTCCCACAGCTCTGTCAATCCTGGTATCCCTCATGCTTCTCTCTGCAAAACAACAACAAAACTATTTATTTTTATGCATGTCTTTTGCACAAGAATAAAATAAATACAATAAAAAACAAACAAAAACAAAAAAAAGTTAAAAGAAAAGAGTTAAAGATCAGTTAAAATTAAAATAGATGAACCTAAAAAATCATTTAAATAAATGAACATTTAATATTAAACATGTAATGCATTTCTGTTCAAAATAATGCATAGTCAGTCACGTTACTAATGCAGAAACAAATACATAAATACAGTTAATATTAAGCTCATATTTGCTCAGTGTGCATGCATTAAATATACTGACACTAAGAGAAAAAGAGTAAACTTACCAATAGCAATGTGTAGACAATGGCCAAAGCAAGACAGTCTTGTCCACATGTTTAGAGTGGCTGCTTTTACTATATTGGCCCCGCTGTCCGTTGTTAGGCACACCTGTTTCTCCTCATCTAAATTCCATTCTTGAAGAAACTGCTTCAAGCCACTCGCGATGTTTTCACCCGTGTGGTCATCTGGGAAAAAACTTGTCTGGATGCAACAGCTGTTCAAACTCCAGTCACTCGTTATGTAGTGGACCGTAAGACTAATGTACGGCTCAGTCGCTCTGCTACTCCACATGTCTGCAGTTGAAGCATAAAAGTCCGCCGTAGACAGTGATGTTTGTACCCTACCGCGGCACTCTTCATACATCGCTGGCAGGGCTGTTTTGGAAAAGTACTTCCTTGAGGGCATGTTGTATCTTGGGTCCAGTTTATGGATCATTCGCTTGAATCCTTCTTTTTCGACAGTTTGGAATGGCAACATGTCTTTTGTCAAACAAAACGCCACTGCCTCCGTCAATTCGTTCCATCGTTTACTTTGCTTATCATAAGGGACGCAACTAGCAAATGCGCTGGCAATTTTCGTCTGGGTGGATATTTTCTTACCCCTAGGTCCACTTGTAGTTTTCGCCTCCGTTGCCTCGCGTATCTTCAGACATTCGTCATGCTCTGGTTTGTGTTTGTGTTTCAGATGGTGGAACAAATTGGACGTGTTTCCACTCTTTGTAACCACCGTTTTTCTGCAAACTTTGCATATTACGGTAGTTTGCTCCTCGTCTGATTTTCTGTAACCAAACCAGTTCCAAATTGTGGAGGTAGCTCCTCGCTTAACAACAAGCTCCTCTTCAGCCTCACGTCCGCCTTCCGCCATGCTTGTTTTCACTCCACACAGAGAATGTCCGCACGTGAACAGTGAATCGCGCGCGCGTGCACAAAACTACGTCATCAACTAGACTTATCGTTATTATCGTGAGGAGACACATTTTTATCGTGAGGAGAATTTTCAACGATATATCGCAAACGATAAGATATCGCCCATCCCTAGCACGGAGTAGACGCGGTCGGAGTCAGCGGGTTAGTAACGTTAAACACTGATTTGTGTGCATCGGCGCGTGATGTTTCAAGAGCCAAACACCGGTCTCTCAGCTCGGCCTGTCTCAATAAAAGGTTGTGGATCTGTTTCTCAACAGCTTCCAGCTCAGACTGCAGTGCGTGCAGCCAGGGGCGTCGGACTGGGGGGGTAAAGGGTACCGAGTACCCAGGGCCCGAGGCAGGGGGAGGGCCCTTAGAAGTCAGTTTTCTATACATACATATACATGCACTAACATTTGTATAGCATTTATATACAAATAAAAAAGTTCCTGTGCAAAACTAAACTTGTAGTTAGGCACTGGTTTGGTATAAAAAAAAGTCATTTTCATGCTGTGCAGGGCCCCACCACCCCTCTCGAATCAATGTAAATGGTACGACCCGCAGGTCAGGTGCTTCTGCTGTGGACCTGCGGTGAATCAGTTGATGAGACAAGAGCTGGAGTGAGCCGTGGTAGGAACTAGGAAGACAGGGGAAGAGTTATGTCTTTCCTTAAGAAAGGAAAATCAGGGGCTCAAAAACGAAAAGAAAAGAAGATTAAATAGAGAAAGGCAAATGAGGGCAAGCAGTTGCTCACTCAGTTTTTTTAAAAGAAAGGTGAGCTCCAAATGCATCATCGAGCATTGACATCTTTTTAACATAAATATCTACTCCAGGTAGAATAGCCTACATTTATGTTCGTACTCTATTTGAATAATATACCAATACTTTATAGTATCACACCCTACATAGCGAGCAAACAATGTTTCTGGGTAAATAACAGGGAGTGAGAAGCAGACGGAGGCGGAGCTGGGAGCTCAACACACTGCCACTCCAGGCAGCTGCGCAGCTTGTCTCCTCTTCTGCTGCAGTTCTCCCCAGAGTCAGAAGTTTACATGAAAACACTGTATATTTCCCTCCATTGTCAAAATCTAACACCCGCGACAACACAGATCGTTAGCGCCGATTTTACCGCATTGTTATGCAAATTAGCTCGCGCACGCTCTTACATTAAGTACAGGATTGTTCTCAGTTTAATGCACATCTTAATGATTGAAAATGACTTATTTTAAAAACGTAATTCAAAGACTGAATGTCTAGTTTGGCGGTTAGTGTACCCTGTGATTCTATAGTCTGCATTTATTTTAAATAATCATCAATTAACTTGTACTTTTGACAATAAAACAAAAATAAATTAATCAGAGTGTGGCTTATTTTGTTTACATTTTAAGTGTTTTTATGATAAAATGCAATACCCCACCCATTGGTATCACTATGGTATTTGGTACGGGGGCCCAGCAAGATGGTTTGTACCCAGGGCCCAAAATTTGGTGCTACGCCCCTGCGTGCAGCTCAAATGTGTCCTCACCTGCACCAAGCGGTAGACTACTTACATCTGATATATTCGCCATTTTAACAGATGGACAGTGAGTTAGCAACGAAGCTACCAGTGATGCTATCAATAATACTAATTTATATTATAAGTTTGTTTGTAAGTGAGTGTGGAGAAGACGCGTTCAGCCGTGATCCATGGACGTAACCTTTAAGAGTATGCAGCGTTGGATCACTAATAGGCTTGAGACGCGTCTGCTCAACAGTCCGCGTTGTAACTATGAGGTTTTTTAGGTTTTTTAGTGGTAGGGGTGTAGAGTAGACGCACGATAGGTAAAAAAAAAAAAAAAAGTTTGTTTATAAGTGAGTGTGGAGAAGACGCGTTCAGCCGTGATCCACGGACGTAACCTTTAAGAGTATGCAGCGTTGGATCACTAATAGGCTTGAGACGCGTCTGCTCAACAGTCCGCGTTGTAACAATGAGGTTTGAGCAGTAACATTAGTGCTTCTCAGTGAGGAAAAGTAGAAAATGTTCGTTGTAAGCGAGTTTAAAGAGAAAAATCAAGAATTATAAATCAAATCGATAGAGCTCCAAAAACAACAACGCATTCAGACGCAACGCATGATAATAACAGGACAAGACATTACTCACCGTGTTTGTTGAGTGTTTCTTACTCACCTGAGCTTTAATGTAAGTGATTTTAAGTAGTGTTACAGTTATAGTCTATGTGGTAAAAAAAAAAAAAAATGCTATCAAATGCTGTCAGTTCTGTGATCGTGCTTTTGAATCGTTGTCAGAATTTTGCTAGCACATGAAAATCCATGTTCCTAATGTTGTTTTCAAATGTAGTATTCCTGATTGCAATGCCATGGTCCTACAACTAACGTTAACTCCCACAATTCAAAGAGAAGTTAGACGGTGTTATCCTTCAAGCAGATAAGTAGAGATTATTCAGCAAATCTCATTAATCTGAAATAAGTTTTATGTTTTGGTTCTGTTGATCATGGTTGTGCTGTCCTTTTTAAAAATTGTTTCAGGAATTTGCAACGCTGATGTCCAGCAATCTACATTTGCCAGAGAGTCCACGCCTTATTTCCTGGTATGTAAACATTAAAGGGGTAGTTTAAACCTAAAATGAAAAGCCATCATTTACTCACCCCACTGCAAAATATTTTTTTCTTAATTAGTGTTTTTATCTTGTTTCCAGTCCAGATATCTAAAATTCTTACATGAAGAAGCATTTAATAGACAAGTAAAAATAATTGTCTTGTTTTCTGAAAGAATAAGTCAAAATTAAGTGAGTTTATGCCTAAAACAAACAAAATTATATATTCATTTTAGCATTCTAACCCTAACCAATTTTAATTTTTAGTTGAAAAATTTAATTCATAGAACTATGAATAGACAACTACATCGAACCACAGTAGAACCCACAGTAGTTATTTTGATTATTAATATTATTATTATTATTTTATTCCATTACAGGTCAATCTCTAAGCAACCAGTGCTGGACATTAAGTTTGGAAAGTCAAGGTGTGTGTGAAAGGATCACAGCCTAACTTCATCACTGGCCTGGCAGCGCTGTTTGCCTCCTCCTATGAGTTCAGCTTGCAGTACCAGGAAGAGGCAGCACCTTGAGTTTGTTCAGAGGTTAGTCATTGGCATATTTGCCATTCATATATTAGACTGAATTGTGTCATTAACCTTGACTTGACAGTATTTATTAAGCTGACTACTGGTATGAACAATATGGCCCTGGTTTCCATACAGGGCTTAGCTTAAGTAAATAAATAAATAAATAAAAAACATTACTGGTGTGCATCTTGAGACAAAACAGTGGCAGTCACATATTTTAAGATATGTCAGTGCAAGTTGTTTTCAGTTAAATGATTAGTGAAAATTCTGTCATTAATTACTCACCCTCATGTCGTTCCAAACCTGTAAGACCTTTGTTCATCTTCAGAACACAAATGAAGATATTTTTGATGAAATCTGAGAGGTTTCTGAACCACCCATAGACAGCAACGTCTTTGCAACTTTTAAGGCCCAGAAAGCTAGTAAAAACATTGTTTAAATAATCCATGTTACTACAGTGGTTCAACCTTAATATTATGAAGCGACGAGAATATTTTTTGTACACAAAAAACCCCCAAAATAACGACATTATGCAACAATCTCTTCTCTTTCACGTCATTCTCCTACGCTGTTGGCGTAGTGTAAACACTAAACAGTGTCAAGTCACCTTCATTTATATAACGCTTTTAAAAATATAGACTGTTTCAGCTTTACAGAGATAATAGGAGATTACAGTAGCATAGATTGTTTAGGCTTTACAGCAGCTCTACAATAAAGTTATTAGATCGACTATTGCTAATTGACTAAATGCCGGCGGACACAGCTTCAGTGAGTTGTTCAAAATCTTTCTATTAAACTCTGTGTACACAAACAATGTTTTCAATGCTGGACAAGCACAGTTTCATGTTGTGTCGAGCCTTCTTAGTGTTTTAAAAATAGTGAGTTTTGATGCTATCATAGAAGTGCCACAAGCACTCCCATTCAAAAGGCAATTTGACCAAAAACGAAAATACGGTCAAACTTAAAAGTGGCATTTCCATTCTAATTATGGTTCTCTTACGAGAGGTACTCTCGTACTGCGTAAATCTTACGCTAGGGGAAAATCTCTTTTCCGCGAGATACTGAAGCCAAAAAATTATCCTTAATTTTGAAATAATGTAAAACGCGTTGCGGCAGCATGCAGACACAGGCGAGACGGCTTGTGCGCCTATTGGCTGCCCTGCGGCAACTGCAGCAGCCTATCGATAAGGCCCACTCGTGACGTCAGCTCCAATGGGGGCGCTTCGCGCCCAATACGTCACGTCCCGCCAGAATGGGCGTGGTCTAGGGCTATAAACATAGCTTCGAGAGGCTAGCTCACTGATTTTTCATCTCTTCAGCGAAGCTCTCGCATCGCTGGATCCGGAGAGAAGCCGCGCCGTCTGAAAAAGCCTTTCAGCGGGACGAGTCGACACTCTGAAGCCGCTGGCCGCGCCGCCTTCAGTCGCCTTCCTGCTGCGCTATCCGCCGTTATATCCTTTCTCTGCTACTGTGTTTTGTGTATGTGTGTGTGCTCGCCGCCGCGACACACACTCTCATTGCACTAAAAGAGCCGGGCGTCTTTTTCAAGACGCCCCTTTCCTGAGGATCACGCAGCTCTCGCGCTCGCGCTCGCGCTCGCTGACGGCGACCGCCCTCACTGCGAGCCAGTTACTGCCTATGGTGACTCTGAGGACTCACCTGGCATCCTTCTCCGAGACTGCTCCTCCGCCCCCCCCAACCCGCAAAGCTCGCCGGTGCGCCCGCTTGCCTTGCCTGCTTGGGGGATGATACCTGCTCTCCCTCTGTTCGAGCCGCGCAAACCGCGCCGTTCACAGGGGATGTCAGGAGCGGACGGTCACGGGGCTAGCTTTCTCTCTCCCTCTGTTCGAGCCGCGCAAACTGCGCCGTTCACAAGGGAGGCTGGAAGCGGACGATCGGGGTTAGTTTTTCTTTACGTTACAAGAACGCCTGCAAACAAACGCCAGCATGTTGACGCTCTCTGTTTCTATGGCAACTTCTCGCTCGTTCAGTTCCAGTAAATGCGACTGTTCCAGTGTATTCTGCAGTAAACAAGTCGGCGAAACAGCCCGCTTGCCTGCACACAAACGCCGCTTTTACGGCTACCCAGATAAATCCCATAAGAGTGTATTTTCTGGTGTCCCGGCCACGGCCGATGGTGTTACGAATGTAGACGAAATTCCGACACACAAACACAGCCCGTCACACAGGGCTCGCGCACATGAAATCGACCCAGGTCGATTGCGCATTAAACGTGGTAAATGTGCCCACTGCCCAGTTCCCACAAACACTACGTTCCGCATATCTCAAGGTTTCTGTAAAAACAAAACCAACGTGCATTCGCTCTGCTCAGGCGGACAATGCTCTCAGTGTTGTAAATGTGCCCGCTATCCCGCGCCCACATTCACACATAGACATGACAGGTCCTACGGGACTCGCCCAGCCCTCCCCTCTCGGTTGACCACCGCAAAGGAGTCGAGCGCGGGCAATCTGCCCGCTGTTATCAGCGCGCCCCCTGCCTCGAAGCGCGACGCTTATGTTACAGCACACCGAAGCCCCTCTGTCGCTGAGCGACCAGAGCGCGCTCCGCATTCAGCCCCTAGCCATTCGTGCAGATGCATGGGCAAGGCTACCCGGGGGTTTTGAAGTGGGTGCTAGACATTATAGAAAGAGGCTATTCGCTACTGTTTCGCCGACGCCCTCGCCGCTATGTGACGCGCGTCGAAGCTACGGTAAAAACAGAAGTAGCACCACCTACTTCGAGCCGAAATTTTGAAACTGTTGAGCAAAGGGGCCATAGAGCCTTTATCTCAAGCTCAGAGTGAAGGAGGGCTATACAGCAGATACTTCCTGGTACTGAAAAAAGACGGGGGTCTCAGACCCATACTAGATCTAAGGCAACTGAACAGAGTGCTTGCGAAGCAACAGTTCAGAATGCTCACGACCAGAAAAACCCTTACGCACATTCGCCGAGGAGATTGGTTTGTGTCAATAGATCTGAAAGACGCATATTTTCAAATACAAATAGCGTCACGTCACAGGCGACGTTTGAGATTCGCCTTCGAGGGCCAGGCATATCAGTGCTCAGTCCTACCGTTCGGCTTGTCTCTAGCCGCTCGCACCCCTCAGACTACAGGGCATGCGAGTATTGAACTACTTGGACGATTGGCTGATTCTAGCTCAATCTCACTCGGTGCTCATAGAGCACAGGACCATTTTGCTCGATCACCTCGAGAATCTGGGTCAATTGGGCGAAGAGTTCTCTGTCTCCCAGACAGATAATATCTTTTCTGGGCACAGAACTGTACTCGCTGTCTATGATAGCGCGACTGTCACCAGAGCGCGTACTAGACATTCAGCGCGCAGCGAGCTCTTTCCGCTGCGGCGCATCTGTCCCGCTCAAGAAATTTCAGAGGATGCTAGGTCTCATGGCCTCAGCATCATCAGTACTTCAGCTGGGCTTGCTTCGCATGCGCCCGCTACAGTTCTGGCTGAAAGCGCGAGTACCGCGCCGAGCGTGGGCTTCCGGTCTGCTTCGTCTCAAGGTCAATCAGAAATGCATCGCAGCTCTGAAACCTGGGAAAGCAAACGACTTGTACCAATCAGGTGTTAGCCTGGGGACTTCCTCGAGTGTGAAGGTAGTGTCTACGGACGCCTCCACCTTGGGATGGGGAGCACTGCTCAAGGGCAGACCGTTCTTCGGCCAATGGTCAGAACGGGAGAAGCTTCTACACATAAACTGCCTCGAAATGTTGGCAGTAGACAACGCACTGACGCGTTTTTGTCCCTAAATACGAGGACACCACGTCCTGGTCCGCTCGGACAACATGTCAGTGGTGTCCTACATAAATCGCCAGGGCGGCCTCAGGTCCCCAAACCTGCAAAGGCTGACAGAACGCCTCCTGGTGTGGGCTCAGCGCAACCTGCTCTCGCCGAGAGCAGCGCATGTGCCAGGGCTCCTGAACGTAGGACCGGACAGACTGTCCAGAAACAATGTTCCGACAGGCGAATGGCCTCTACACCCACAGACAGTCCAGCTGCTGTGGAAGAAATTCGGCAGAGCGGAAGTAGACCTGTTCGCGTCTCAAGAAAACGCTCACTGTCTGGAATTTTTCTCCAAGAGCAGGGACGCGCTGGCTCACGTATGGCCCCGCCGCCCGCTCTATGCCTTTCCTCCCGTCTTTCTCCTGCCTCAGGTGATAGAACGGATCAGAGAAGGATGCTCAGTGCTACTCGTAGCGCCGTTCTGGAAAAACCAACCCTGGTTCCCAGTTCTGATGCAGCTAGCAAGCACTGCCCCATGGCCAGTGCCAGTGAGGAGGGACCTCCTCTCTCAGGCCAAGGGCTCGTTTTGGCATCCGCGCCCAGAGCTGTGGTCCCTTCATGTTTGGGCCATCAACGGGTACCCGCTGACCTCCCCAAGCGGAGTGTTAAACACGATCACGCAGGCTAGAGCTCCGTCTATGCGACGTCTCTATTCCTCGAAATGGTCAGTGTTCTCCAGCTGGTGCACAGCTCGTGGCGTGTCGCCCCTAGACTGTGGGGTGACGGAGGTTCTCTCCTTCCTACAAGAGCTGTTGGACAAGGGCAGGACCCCTTCCATGCTCAAAGTGTATGTGGCGGCCATAGCAGCGTTCTCAAAAACAACGCTGGGTCAGTCAGTAGGAAGGAACGATTTAGTCATCGTCTTCCTTAGAGGAGCTAAGAGACTGAATCCTCCCAGACCTCCCTCAGTCCCTGTATGGAACCTTTCTACAGTGCTGGAAGCCATGAAAGGTGACCCATTCGAGCCTTTACAGACGATTGATCTTAAACACCTGTCTTTCAAGACAGTGTTTCTTCTGGCTCTCGCTTCAGTGAAGCGCACAGGGGACTTACACGCGCTCTCAGTAAGCGCGACGTGTATGGAGTTTGGGCCTAATGACTCAAGAGTTATACTCAAACCTAAGCACGGTTATGTTCCAAAATCCCTCAACACACCGTTTAGGGTGCAGGTCATTCCCTGTCAGCCTTACCGGTCTCTGACGAGGAAGGAGACGCAAGCTTCCTTTGCCCAGTCAGAGCATTAAGAGCTTATGTGTCTCGCACGTCTGTTTTCAGACAGACAGAGCAGCTCTTTGTTTTCACTCTACGGACGTTCTAAGGGACTTGCCGTGTCGAAACAGAGCCTATCCAGTTGGATAGTTGATGCTATAGCGCTGGCTTATACCTCTAAGGGCTTACAGTGCCCATTTGGAGTCAGAGCACACTCCACGAGAGGCGTGGCCTCGTCGTGGGTTTGGTCTAGTGGGATTGCCTTGCAAGATATCTGTATGGCGGCAGGCTGGGCCTCCCCGTCTACATTTATAAGGTTTTATAACCTAGAGGTTCCCGCCTTGCAGGCTAAGCTGCTTTCGGTCTAAAATCGGTACTGTCTGCCCTGATGTGTTCGGGCCAGAATACTGAAACTGCTTGTGCAAATGCTCGCTGTTGGATCGCGCAGCTCTATGGGCAGTGTGTAAGACCCACTATATTCGTCAGTCCAGGCCGGGGGTCGCCCTGACTGTACGACACATCATCAGTATAACTGCTCCTTATAAGATGTTATATTATTACAGGAATGATGCTATTCTAGCCACTCTTTCCTGGGCTCTCTGTGAGTCCCTTATGATCATGTACTATATGAGCCCGGGCACTTGCCCTTGGGACTTTGGTGCTGGATCTTAGCATGCACGGCGTTTTACACTGTTTCCCCTAGCGTAAGATTTACGCAGTACGAGAGTACCTCTCGTAAGAGAACGTACTCGGTTACTAACGTAACCTCGGTTCTCTCTAGAGAGGAAACGAGTACTGCGTATCTTGCCGTGCCTGCACACGCTCTGGTTCGCTTCGGCGATGAAAAACCAGTGAGCTAGCCTCTCGAAGCTATGTTTATAGCCCTAGACCACGCCCATTCTGGCGGGACGTGACGTATTGGGCGCGAAGCGCCCCCATTGGAGCTGACGTCACGAGTGGGCCTTATCGATAGGCTGCTGCAGTTGCCGCAGGGCAGCCAATAGGCGCACAAGCCGTCTCGCCTGTGTCTGCATGCTGCCGCAACGCGTTTTACATTATTTCAAAATTAAGGATAATTTTTTGGCTTCAGTATCTCGCGGAAAAGAGATTTTCCCCTAGCGTAAGATTTACGCAGTACTCGTTTCCTCTCTAGAGAGAACCGAGGTTACGTTAGTAACCGAGTACGTTTTATACAAAAGTTTGCCTCGGGTAGAAAAAGCCAGTGCAGCGCTTCTGGGTTCTACGTCAGAACGTAGGCTTATTATTGGCCGTCTCTGGTCGTGTGTGATGACCCAGGAGCTAGCCAATAGTGAGCCTACGTTCTGATGTAGAACCCATAAGCGCTGCACTGTTTACACTACGTCAACAGTGTTGGAGAATGACATGGAAAAGAAGAGATTATTCAACAATGTCGTTATTTTGGGGTTATTTTGCGCACTAAAAGTATTCTCGTCACTTCATAATATTTAGGTTAAACCACTGTAGTTATATGTACTATTTACCAATGTTTTTACCACCTTTCTGGGCTTTGACAGTTGCATGGAAGGACAGAAACCTCTCAGATTTCATCAAAAATATCTTAATTTGTGTTGCGAAGATGAACGAAAGTCTTGAGGGTGAGTAATAATGACAGAATTTAAATTTTTGGGTGCAAACATGTAAATTTAGTCTGGTAAATGTCATGTTTAACATTATCGTGTAGTCATATATGCAATAAACATTGCAAGGCTTGCAATAAGTTCAATTATTTCTGTCACAAAGGTTTGGGCTGGATTCTGGCAGTGTGTGCTCTATATAAACTGAGAGTCTATGGCTGCCTTTCCACTGATACTCTGGGACCTGATGAGGGGATGATATTGTTAATGAGCTGGGTGATGAGTAGACAAAAGTAGTAGAATAAAACTTTAAATCTGGCAACCCCACTTTCAAAAGTTTAGTTAGTTGACAGTGCGCATGTAAACAGACACATTGAGTTGATGTATTTTAACCAGGGCAGAAAAAATATCAGTTATTGATCACAACATCCAACATTGCATTTTTTTTTTATCCAAACAGTCGTTAAAACCGGTATCTGGTTTCTTTTTACACATCTTTTGTGCTGTCTCTCTCTGTCAAAATATATAAACTCAGTCCATAATATTTAATTGTTTTTCTGCCTTTTAGACGCTTTCTTGACATCAATCCTGAACGTGGATCAAAAACAAAGAAAGGACAAGTAACTTCAAAGAAAACTGGCCAAGTTGTGCAAAACAAGACCACCACTGTAAGCCTACACAGGTTCCCTCACTTCTGCGAAAACTTGCAGACTTTGAATGGGATTTCGTTTGCACTTTTATGGACTTCAAAACAGAAACAGCAATTCACTGCCATTATAAAGCTTGGAAGAGCCAGGACATTTTTTTATATATCTCCGATTGTATTCGTCTGAAAGCAGAATGTCATATACACCTAGGATGACTTGAGGGTGAGTAAATCATGGGCTAATAAAAAATGTTGGGTGAACTATTCCTTTAATTAAGTGCTAAGTGTTACCTGTTTGTTGTTAAGTGTTAAAATTGCATTTTATGTTTAAAAAATTATTCAGCCAACATGTTCACAGAAGGCAATTTTCTGATCTTTGCTTTTAACCTAAATAAATGTTTTAAAACCCAGAAAATGTTGTTTTCTTTTTCCTAGTGTGGCTACTCTTATGAAACCTTAAAGTATAATATTTTAATTATGTAGTAACAAAAGCATTATTCCCTGTAAAATACAATTTATTGCTGTAGACAAGTTTAATATTGTAAAAGTATGTGGCATATACTGTATTTGGTAATTACAGTGGAGTACTGTAAATGCTGTTTACTGTACTAGTGTTGTAAAAATACAGTATGTGGATGGCAACCCAGCTGCCAGTATTTTACTGTAAATTTACTGTGAAAAGTTTTACAGTGTACATGCATGTGATGTGATACTGATGCATTTTTAAAGCTGTGGCATATGGTTATGGTACTTTGTGGATGTATTTGTCAAAAATGACAAAGAAAACACTGCATTATTGTATTAAAATACTAAATTTGGTATTCACACAATAGACACAAAATCTCCAACTATAGGCATTTAATTACAATGCATTCATATATAAGATTTGTATCCCTAATATAAGTGAAAGTATGTACAATAGAAATAAGTACATATATGCATGTACATATATGCGTCATATACGCATGTATACATATATGCGTCATATACGCATGTATACATATATGCGTCATATATGCGTATTACATATATTTCACATTTATGTGCATATACGGGAAAATATATGGCACTTACATGAAAACGGCCATTTTTGCTATATTTTGAAATATATGTTTCATATATGTGTATGTGTTTTACATATATGAATTTTGCATATATTCTCATATAGGCAGCAGACATACATGGGCACTGACATTATATATGTAATTTACATATATTGACATATATTACATTTCTGTATGGGTTGTTACTGACATTTTTTGGAAGATTTATAGGCTGCTATAGGTTATTATTATTATTTTTATGCAGTACTGCACATAGCTTGTGCCTACAAGGCACAACAAACATGGTGTTCATTATATTATATATTGTTGGAAACATTTGTGTGTGTGTGTGTATTCTGTGAATTTTAAAAAGCAATTTTAACCAGAAAAATCTAAAATTTATTCCCAAAATCGTGCAGGCCTAGTTTCTCTTGATACCAGTATGTTCACTTTTTTTCTTTTCTTTCAGGGACCAGATGCAACTGAGTCCTGCTGACTTCAACATTCACATGAGTCTCTGTACATGAACATGGTAAAGTGAAAATCAAACACCTTGGAAATGAAAGGTATGTACAATGTTTTTAGGAATGGCACAAAGGTCTCTGTCTTTGGATCATTGTTTTCAATGTGCTCTTTTTGTCATTTGTTGTGTATTTTTGGATTATGTTGTGTTGTAAATAAATCCAAACAATCTAAAAGCCATTCTTTTTTAAATCTCCTCATTCTTTGTGCAAGGTTGCTCTGAATGACAGGGCCTGATCGCTCCTAATAGGGCAGTTAGGGGAGTGTCTTTGTCTTTCTCAGGGGTTGAAGGCTTACATATTCATGAAATGATCACGCCTCTTCGCATATGGCTTTCTCACACAAAACACGTCTTAGAAATTTTAAATCAATATATTGTCTTATCTGAATGAGCAGTCAGGGTGATTTTCACATAGTTTTGGAGCAAATATTCTAGGCTACGTGATACAATTTTCAAAAGTCTTGTGAAGAAATAATCAGTATGGGTTTCATGGCCTTATTTCAGTGACAATTTTTTTTTGTATTTTCACAAACCACGCATAAATGTCATTATCTCAAAACTGCAAACTTTTACATACATGCTGCTGATATATTATTGTAGCAGAGTTTGTGCTAAATACAGTGTAATAAGACTTTAGCCATGACAATGTCACAAGTAACAGAAATAAGCACAAATGTCAGAGCATGTCAGAACACCTCCAGGGCCAGAAAACAGCTCAGACCTCAGAGGGTTAAGCATCAAGGCGGGTGATGTGGAGCTCGATCCCCCACTTCACGCACCCGCTCAAGAGGAGCTGGTGGAGGTTTTGACCCGCGCTGTGGCCAAGTTAAGAATTGATTGGCCACAAGAAGAATTAGAAATCCAGCCGCCAAGTAAGCTGGATGAAAGATTTTATAAGCGCAGGTCTCAAACTCTACGCCGGGGCCTTCTGTTTTTTCCTGACTTGCACAATGAGTTGAGCAAGTCATGGGAAAGACCATATTCAGCCAGGCTCTCCAACCCCCCAGTGCTTGATTTTTCTAATGTGCTGGGGGCGGCTGAGCGTGGTTGTGGGACAATGCCTCGGGTGGAGGAAGCTCTCCGAGCTATTTTTCTCCTGAGGCCACATCATCCCTTAACACTAGAAGTCCCAGAGTTTTTTAACCCTCCTTTAGCCAAGTGGATGCTAACTGGCCAGTCTTTTGGCTATCATTAGCATCAATTCATGTGTAAATGTGGTCATTACCTGAGCAATCTGCAGGGGGGTTGGGGGGTGTGTGTGTGAATGGTTGCTGGTGGCTTGTTTGTATGTGTGGGGGAGGGAGGGCTGCTAAAAGCAGAGAACTTGACTCGCTGCTGTTTCCTGCAGTATATTGCAACTAAACCTGACAAGTTTGGGATCAAGTTTTGGGTGGCTTGCGACCTAAAATCCAAGTACATTTGTAATGTCTTCCCATATCTTGGCAAGGACCCTAGTCGTCCCAGTGGAGAGAGACTGTCTGAAAATGTAGTGATGAGGCTGATGGAACCATTCCTAGACAAGGGCAGAAATGTTACCACGGACAATTTCTTCACATCGCCAAACGGAAGAAGACCGTGTACATTCTTAGCAGCATGCACAGCGTGATTCAGACTGAAAATACCACCAAAAGGAAGCCAAACACTATCACCCTTTACAACACCACAAAGTGCGGCGTGGATGTGATGGACCAGATGGTGCGGGAGTACACTGTCCGCACAGGGACACGGCGCTGGCCAGTTGCCGTGTTCTATAACATGATTGACATGGCAGCACTGAATGCACATGTGCTGTATCAAGCATGCACCGGAAGGCAGGAAAGACGGGTGGACTTCCTGCTGGAGCTTGCAAGAGAGTTGGCTAACTCTCATATGTGTGCGAAGAAGGCAAGAAAAGAACAATTGCTTCGGACACAACCCTCCACACCTAGCCCTGGAAAAAGAGCCATGTGTCAGGTCAAACACCAATGCAAGAACAATCATGCCACTGTGCGATGTGTTCACTGCTACAGATACACATGTGGTAAATGCAGACGGGAGATACCATGGCAGTGCCAGGATTGTGAGTGATTGCTGGAATGTACTCACTCACTTTTTAATATTATTTGTAAATATGTGTACAAATGGTTGGTTTCTTTTTTATTTAATTTTTTACTGTTTTTATCAATAAATCTCAGCAACAAAGGAAAAAAAAAACATGTGTGTTGATTTCTCCCTAAGATGGCAAAGTGAAACACAAGTTTCCTTGAAGTGGCTCAGCATAGCCCCACATTGTTTGCATAACAAAAGCAACTGTTCACAGCTGATTAAGGATATTAGCCTAAAGCCTTCCAGCCCATCGGCTGTCCTGCGGGTTTTATAGGTAGAAAAGCCAAATGGCTGCTCTCTGGGACTTCTAGTGTTAAGGCCCCGGTACTGCCCACTAAGCCATGCCGCGATACATCTTCGCTAGTGGGCAGGGCTTATATGGCGGCTGGGCGGGCTGGTAGCTTCCTGCACACTATGGCGGTGTTGCAGGCCTACCAGGCCGACCTCCTCAAGGAGCTTGATGAGGGCAAGGGTCCCTCTCCGAATGATATCACGGAGCTAAGGAAGGCCACCGACCTTTTCTCTCCGCATCACCAAGGAGACGGCCCGTGCCATCGGCCGCTCCATGGCTGGTCTGGTGTGTGTGGAGAGACATTTATGGTTGAATCTGTCGGGGATGAAGGAGAGAGAGAAACATTTTCTCCTAGACTCCCCGATTTCACCTTCTGGCCTCTTCGGCGGCGCGGTTAATACCGTCGTCGAGAGGTTTCAGGAGGTGAAAAAGCAGTCGGCGGCTTTCCAACAGTACCTCCCTCGCCGCTCTGGCTCCTCGGGGAAGGCTGCCTCAAAGGGGCAGCCTCGGCCGTCTACCAGCTCCTCGCCCCGACAGGTGCAAAAAGAGAGTGTCGCCTCCCGCGCCCCTCCCAAGGGAGCCTGGCAAAGGAGGCGGCGCTCTCGCTGTAAGCCTTCTGAGCCTACGGTCGATCTGAGGACCGTCCTCCAGGCAAAGAAGGCTTCCGCCAAGCGGTCCTAGTTGCGGCCGGACCGCTGAGAGCTGTCCCCCCCGGGGCGGAGCGATCGAGGTCGCCTCCCCCCCGGAGCTCTCGGGAAACCAGTGCTGTGTTCCCGCCGTCCTGTACGCTTCGGGCAACACTGATTTCCCGCGCACGCACGCCGCTCCAGCCGCCTCTAGAAAGACCTGCGGCTGGGCAGCGAACGCGTCCGCACACCAAAAATCATTCTCGACTGCTCCCTGCCGGTCAGCCGCTTCAGGGGGTCGGGAACGAGTCTCGGTTGACACGAGTGGCTGGTTCCCTTAGTAGATTATCTCGGCGCATGGTCATGCTTTCCGAATATATCTGCGTGGGCCCTGCGTACTGTAGAGCTGGGTTACAGACTGCAGTTCAGCTCCCCTCCCTCGAAGTTCAGCGGGGTTGTCTGGACTGTGGTCGGCCCAGAGCAGGTTCGGGTTATGGAACAGGAAGTTCAATCCCTGTTGGTCAAGGAGGCCATAGAACGTGTTCCTCTGCCAGACAGGGAGTCCGGGTTCTACAGCCGGTACTTCATAGTTCCCAAGAAGGATGGGGGGTTGCATCCAATAATAGATCTCAGGCACTTGAATCGTTCTCTGAGGAGATTCAGGTTCAAGATGCTCACAATTCCAGCCATCGTGAGTCAGATCCAGTTCGAGGACTGGTTCGTCACGATAGATCTGAAGGACGCATACTTCCATATATAATAATAATAATAATTAATTACATTTATATAGCGCTTTTCTCGGCACTCAAAGCGCTTTACATAGAAGGGGGAATCTCCTCAACCACCACCAATGTGCAGCATCCACTTGGATGATGCGACGGCAGCCATATTGCGCCAGAATGCTCACCACACACCAGCTTACTGGTGGAGAGGAGACAGTGATGAAGCCAATCGGTATATGGGGATGATTAGGAGGCCATGATGGACAGAGGCCACTGGGCAAATTTGGCCAGGATGCCGGGGTTACACCCCTACTCTTTCGAAAGACATTCTGGGATTTTTAATGACCACAGAGAGTCAGGACCTCGGTTTAACGTCTCATCCGAAGGACGGTGCTCTTTGACAGTATAGTGTCCCCGTCACTATACTGGGGCATTAGGACCCACACAGACCACAGGGTGAGCGCCCCCTGCTGGCCTCACTAACACCTCTTCCAGCAGCAACCTGGTTTTCTCAGGAGGTCTCCCATCCAGGTACTAACCAGGCTCAGCCCTGCTTAGCTTCAGTGGGCAACCAGTCTTGGGCTACAGGGTGACATGGCTGCTGACGATCTCCATCCTTCCATGTCACAGGAAGTTCCTGAGGTTCGCTTTCGGAGGCGAAGCGTCACAATATCGGGTTCTTCCCTTTGGCCTAGCTCTCTCCCCTCGCACCTTCACCAAGTGCATGGATGCAGCGCTAGCTCCCCTGAGACTCCAGGGCATCCGTGTACTCAATTATATCGACGACTGGCTAATATTGGCCAAGTCGCGCGTGATGGCAGTTTGGCATCGAGATGTCGTTCTGGCCCATATCAGGTGCTTGGGGCTGAGACTCAACACGAAAAAGAGTGTGTTGACGCCCTCCCAGAGGACTACGTTCCTGGGAGTTGTATGGGACCCCACGACGATGCGGGCACAAATGTCTCCCGCGCGCATGGAGTCCATACAGGCGATGGTCTCCAGAGCGAAGCTAGGCCACAACCTCACTGTGAAGCAGTTCCAGAGATTGCTGGGGCTCATGGCAGCAGCGTCCAACGTCATACCTTTTGGCCTGCTACACATGAGACCCCTACAGTGGTGGTTGAGAGCCAAGGGGTTTTCCCCGAGGGGAAATCCGTTCCGTATGATCAGGGTAACGCGCAGATGCCTTCGTTCCCTTGTCATATGGAGAAAACCTTGGTTCCTGTCCCAGGGACCGGTGCTGGGAGTATCATGTTGCCGGAAAACCGTTTCAACAGATGCCTCCCTCACTGGTCATGGACGGCCGCTTTGCGAGAGGCCTGTGGGAGACCCGGCATTCTTCCTGGCACATCAACTGCCTGGAAATGCTGGTGGTCACAAAGCTCTGAGGAGCTTTTTCCCGGACCTCCGCGGCCACGATGTCCTGATACGCTCGGACAACACATCTGTAGTCGCGTATCTGAATCATCAGGGGGGTCTGAGGTCGCGCCCTCTATGCAGACTGGCACACCAGAGCCTTCTGTGGTCCCAGGGGAAACTGTCATCTCTCAGAGCGATGTACGTCCCCGGGGACCAAAATCAGGGAGCAGACGTCCTGTCGAGGCAGGGGCTGAGGCCCGGGGAGTGGGTCTCTTCGCGTCTCAAGAGACGTCCCACTGTCCACTGTGGTTCTCTCTCAGGTATCCAGCTCCGCTGGGGCTAGACGCCATGATGCAGACGTGGCCGAGGCTGCGTCTGTACGCATTTCCCCCGATTGCTCTGCTCCCGGGAGTCTTGGAGCGGGTCCGTAGGGAGGGGATCAGCCTACTTTTAGACCCCGCTGGCCGACCCGGGTATGGTTCTCGGACATTGTAGCACTGCTGGACGGCCTCCCGTGGCAGGTCCCTCTGAGGAGGGAGCTGCTGTCGCAGGCAGGGGGCACAATATTTCACCCCCGGCCAGAGCTGTGGAACCTCTGTGTCTGGCCCTTGAGGGGTCCTTGGTACCTAGAGGCTGGCCTGTCAGCAGGTGTTGTCGAGACCCTACTCAGCTCCAGGGCTCCTTCCACCAGGAGACTGTACAGCCTGAAGTGTTTTCCACTTGGTGTAGAGAGTGTGAGGTGGACCCAGTTAACTGCCCAGTGGCTTCAGTGCTGGAGTTCCTCCAAGATCGTTTCTCCGCCGGTCTTACCCCGTCCACACTTAAGGTGTATGTGGCTGCCATTGGGGCTTTCCACTCGCCTGTAGGTGATGGGCCCTTGGGAAAGCTCCATCTGGTTGTACGTTTCCTCCGTGGGGCTCGGAGGATGAGGCCTGCGGCTGACTCCAGAGTCCCAACTTGGGACCTGGCGGTGGTACTTGAAGGGTTGGCTGAGGCCCCCTTCGAGCCACTGGAGTCGGCTGAGGCAAAGAACCTGACCCTTAAGGTGGCCTTTCTCCAAGCTATCTCACCTCTCTGAGGAGAGTGGGGGATCTCCAGGCCTTGGCTATAATGTCAACTTGCCTGGAGTTTGCCCCCGGCGGAGTTAAGGCCATCTTACATCCTAGACATCCTTCTTACATCCTTTACATCCCTCTTACATCCATTACAAGAAGGCCATCTTACATCCTATGTGCTCAAGGTGCCGTCTAGTGTGGCACGGTCAGTGGTTCTTCAGGCCTTCCATCCTCCACCTCACGTGACGGCGGAAGAGGGGAGACTTCACCTGCTCTGCCCAGTCAGAGCCCTAAGAGTGTACTTGGAGAAGTCTTCTCAGTGGAGGAAGTCAGACCAGTTGTTGGTGTGCTTTGGTTCACCCAAGAAAGGGCTGCCTGCATCTAAACAGACAATCAGCAATTGGATTGTCCAGGCTATAGCCACGGCTTATCAGGTGCGCAATTTGCCTTCGCCTATGACCGTGAGGGCTCATTCCACCAGGGGCATGGCCTGGGGCATGGTGAGGAGATTTAATATTGTCGACAGAGACACAGTGCATTCTGTACGAGTTCATCCAGCTGATGGCTTGTTCGGAAAAATTTAAGTTTGTCAATCTAGACAAGAGCATTTGATGATTGACGGTATCGAATGCCCTTTTCAAATCCAGGAAAACAGCACCAACAACAGAATGAGTGTCTAACGAATGTTTGACCTTTTCAATAAAGACATTAACAGCTGTTTCAGTAGAGTGATAGGTACGAAAGCCAAATTACATGGGATGCAGAGGAGAGCCACATATATTTAAATGCTTTATTAATTGTTTTGCTATCCGTTTTTCACTAATTTTAGATTTAACAGGCAAAATACTGATTGGTCTATAATTATTGATGTCTAATCTGCTCCCTGATTTAAAAATTGGTGTAATTGTGGCCATCTTCCAATCTAGTGGAACAACAGACTGTTTAATTGATAGATTAATCATATGTGTAATAGGGCATACTAAAGACTCTTTGTGCAGTTTAATGAAATTTGTGTCCAATCCAAACATCAATGATGGAGGCCACATCTGGTTCTGTAATTTCTTCTATCATAAATATAGGCTTTGTGTAGTTAACAGGGGAAGAAACACTTTCAGATGGGATGAATAATTGAGATATTTCTTGAACAGAATTTTTAAAAGACGAGTTTAACTCAGATGCTAGGATGAGTGGATCTTTCACCAATACATTATTACCAGTTAATTACAAATATTTTCTGTAAATTAAAAATTCACCTGTTATTTTAGGTATTGGGACATTATTGACAATTGTTTTCTTAATGAAAAAAATTCTGATTTATTGTTTTGTTACAGTTTTTTTGGGGGCTTCCAGTCATTTGACCATTTATCATTTAACTGTTTTGTTACTGTTTAATTACAGATTATATTTGTACTTTTACATACATTTTTAATGTAATTTGTCACCATTGTTGCAATTCATACACTGATTTTTGATGTCTGTATGAGTCTATATGATCCTGTCAAAAACTTTTAATAACTTCATAAAATCGTTTAGAGTATCACAGCACAGTATTGGCATGCACAATTTACAGCCAATATTTAACAACTTAATCAGATATTAGACTTCAGGTTACCACCAATAAATCAGGCCACTACATGATGATTATCATCACTGAAAGAGACCAAGATCATCTGATCTGAGTTTCTCTTGGATTCCTACCATAACAAATATGTATCAGAGACACACAGTTAAAGCAGCCAGAGAAAAACTAATGTTTAACACTGAAGGGTCAAGAGCCCAACTAAAGCAAACACTGATCATCAAACTTTATTATTTTCAATAAAACATCAACTTCTAAACCTCTGTTAATTCAATAAGAATGTTAGTATGAAATAAAGTCTGGATTGTAATAAGTGAAGATGCTGAGACCTTGAGAGATCTCTTAGTGTTTAAAGGGGTCATATAATGGTACATGCACTTTTACAAGTTGATTGTACTGAAATGTGTGTTGGCAGTGCCTGTACACAACCATCATAAAATGATAAAAATCCATCCAGTGGTCTTTTTTTAATCTCCTTATATGTTTTCCCCCATCTCAAATCAAGCCGTTCGACTGTGTGACGTCACACGGTCGGACGCCCCTCCTATGCTGTTGATTGACAGCAGCGTTTCAACACAGACCCGCCCCCGCTCGTGAGCGAGCTGTCTGTCATCATAGTCCGCGCGTCATTGTTGACACGCTGGAGCACTGTCTATGAGCAGAATGGCGTCTAAGCGATTGTGGTGTTCTGTTCTTGGGTGCAATAAGGAACACAGCAGTCATTTTGATGTTCCTAAATCTGAACCGCTGAAGACGCAGTGGCTGAGTTTTGTTTTTCGAAGGGAATATTCCCCACGATCAATAAACTCGAACACTGCTCCGGTGTTACTTTTAACTCCCTGCTGGTGGTTCACATATAAACACTGAGCGGTGTTAATTTTACACCAGGGATTTAACTGGGGATGAGACTCAAAAATGGATTTGAAGCGCCAAGGTGGCAGGTAAGTTTCACCTGTGAATAGGCTATTGTAGTTTTTTTTTTTCTTTGTTTACTTAGTTAAGCAATAAACTGCTAGCAGCTGATAGCAGTAGCAGCCAATTACTATTATCACTCAAAAGGACATCATCATTATTATCTATTGTAAAGTTACAGTAGTAATTTAGCAGACAAATATTCGCATTGTTTTATAATGGGTTTAGGGAGCTATAGTGCAGAAAACAACAGAACCCTTACGAAAATGAACCATGGTTTTACTACAGATTTCCCAGCCTGAAATTGTCCCATTCTAGCCCTGTTCTACATGGTGGTTGTTCAGCCTTGATACATTCATTAGCTAACAAAATTTGAAATGCAGACATCCCAACCTGCAAAAAGTCATTTCAGGGAGGCACACACGCAAGGTCTCTCGCTCTCGCTCCCTCTCTGCCGTGCGCGCGCTACACGGTTTGGAACACTCCCTGCGTCCCAATATGCATACTATCCACCCTATCTGCCATAAATAGTATTGACAATTACTAATGTCACATACTATTTAGGATGGATAATATGCACATTGGGACACAGGCACAGTCTCTGTCTCGCATGCGCGCTCTCGCTCGCTCGCTCTAGATTCCGGGAGATTTTAACTCATTTGCGGGCATCAGGGAGCCGCTATCTATATGCGGGAGACTCCCGGAACTTCCGGGAGACTTGGGATGTCTGGAAATGTATTAATATGATGTGAGGTCCGGTTACCAGCGTGACACTAAAACAGGTAGTAGTGACTACAGTTTTTTACTCGAGACTTTTTAAACATGTGTATGTGTACTTCTACTTTAGTGAAGGATGGTGTGTAGCTTGCCATCTGTGAGGACAGAACAGTGTTATGGGAGCCAGGAATAATGTTTTGTGGGCACAAAAAAAAAAAAAAAAAAATGTTTTCACGAGTTCACACTTACAAATAAGTCAGATAGAATAAATGCGTATTTGGCGTGCTGTCCGAGGAGAGGGCTCCGGGCTTGGTACGGCCCGAACCCAGAGTACTCCCCCCGTATTCCTGGCTGTGAAAGAACAAGCCAAGAGTGAGGAGTCGGGGTGGTGGAGGGATGCTGAAAACTGTCAAGGAATGTTAGTGTCACGGATTCAATCATCAATGACACCACTCCATCAATTTCAACTCAGCGCACCTGGTCCCGCTCGTCATCCCCGGAATTCTAATTGCTCCCACCTGCTCTTCATCATCACTCACCCTGATGCACGCTGTTCTTAAACCTCAGTCAACCTTCACTCAACGTCCGGTCTCGTCTTTCATTACCTGACTCTCTGGTTCCTGGAACTCGTTGTCCGGATTCAGATTTAGCATTCCTTCAAGTGGTTTACACCTTATCCTAACGTCCTGTTTATATCTCCTCTGCAGCGTCCGTGAAGTGGGTTTCCAGAGATTCACAATCACCTTCCTGTGTTTCTCCTGCACTGATCACAGACACTTCAAGTATCCTACAGTAAGACCCAGCGGATCCATTCAAGCTCTTCCATTATCACTCCTTCACACGTATCCCCGGGGACTTTGGATCTCCGTGTGACATCACGAGCCTTCAAGTATTCTGAAGTTGCTGATGCTTGTTAAATAAACATTGTCACTCTACCTTGGTGTCTTCGTTCCTCAGTACAAACGTGACAGTTAGAGTGTGAATATATATATATATATATATATATATATATATATATATATATATATATATATATACAGGGTTGGGGAGTAACGGAATACATGTAACGGCGTTATGTAATCAGAATACAAAAATCCAGTAACTGTAATCCGTTACAGTTACGTCAAAAAACATAGTAATCAGATTATAGTTACATTTTGAAAAAAGGGGGAATACTTTCAGGATTACAATGGTTTCATTTAAAACTAAATAAGTATTTTGGCATAATAACACTATATTAAGCGCTGCTTGATTGTACAGTAGTTCCTGGTTCTGTTGCCAGTAATGACTCACGTGTGCCACCCGCTGGTGCGTGTGCAAATAACAGCTGTCTACAATCTCCTCAGACGCAGATTGAATCACTGCTGCTGGTAGAAACGATGCTGCCTGCGGGTAAAATCGCTTTTAATTCATGGAAATTCCGCTGCTATTTTGTAGAAATTAGGAGAGTAGTTTTTTTAGTACCCAAAATGTCCTTTCAAATCTTTTCTCCCGTAACGGGATGTTCGCTGTCTAGGTAACGTAGGGGAACTCCCACTGCCAACGCCCCACGTCCAGTCAGGCAAATTAAGAAAGATCACGGCTTTAGTCAACATGTAGGCCTA
Source organism: Leuciscus leuciscus (assembly GCF_965113295.1). Classification (NCBI taxonomy): domain Eukaryota; kingdom Metazoa; phylum Chordata; class Actinopteri; order Cypriniformes; family Leuciscidae; genus Leuciscus; species Leuciscus leuciscus. The sequence goes on along the minus strand of NC_138747.1, from coordinate 22,457,104 downwards.
TTTTAAAATAAACTAATATGTAGATTGTGTAAAAAATGTAAATGTTGAGTTTTTATTTTTTAGTTAAAAATTAGTTAAAAATAAAACAATATAATCTGTAATACCATACATTAGCCACTAGATGTCTGTATAGCCCTTTACATAAATACATTTCAGGCATGTGTGTATATTTTGCAAATATTGTACACTGGACCAAATTCTTTAAAAAAAAAAAAATTATATATTTCTTCTTGCTTGACTTTATTTATATATGTGACCTTGAAGTAATCCCAAAGTAATCAGTTACATTACTTTCATATTATAGTACTTGGATTACGTTACTGAATACTTTTTTTATGAAGTAATTTGTAACTGTAACGGAATTCATTTTTAAAGTAACCCTCCCAAGCCTGTATATATATATATATATATATATATATATATATACTGTATATATTAGAGATGCGCGGATGGGCTATTATTTCATCCGCAACCGCATCACAAAACTCATCATCCGTCCGCCATCCATCCGCACCAACGTTTTTGACCAATTTTCAAAACCACACCCGCCCGCCATCCGCTGAATGTATGCATATAATTTTCATTTGATTGGTTCATTTGATTGGTTCAACCGCCCGCCACCCGTCCGAATTTAATTAAAATATTATTTTTCGTCACGTCATCCGCCCGTCCGCGACTGTAACCGCCAACCGCGCAGCTCTAGTATATATATATATATATATATATATATATATATATATGCTTCCTCTCATGCTGATAGGGTAGACATGGTAATTGTTTGATGACGACTTGATTATTTGAACGTGCTCCTCCCGAACTTTGTTTATAAAACATAATTTCACGAGTTCACACTTACAAATTTTGGCGTGCTGTCAGAGGAGAGGGCTCCGGGCTCGGTATTCGGCCCGAACCGAGAGTACTCCCCCCAAAAGCTGCAAATAAATGCAGGACAGCCGCCATGATGATGTTGATGACCCCCCCAAAACAACTTGCAGAGTGCAAAGCTTAAGGTATCAGAAGTGGAAAGGGGTAAGTCGCTGGAAGGCTTCTTGTGACATCGGACGGGAGTTGATTGTCATGACGTCAGATGGGTGTGCCTCTAAGGTGGTAGGCTGGGGATGGTCATATGTGATGTACTTCTGCGGAAGCGGAGAAGATGGTATAACCGCTGCAGTGGAAGCAAGTTTGATGGAGAATTAGCTCTAGAGATGACCCTGCTGCGGCATTGGATCAAACTTGCTTTGGCTTGCTTTTCAACTATCTGATGGCAAAGGATGGATAATAGGGTACTTGTGGGAACGGAAGAGTAAACACTGCTGCGGAGAACGGAGCTCCTGCGGGAGTGGAGGAGATGACACTGCTGTGGCAGTGGACCAAACTTGCTTTTCAATTTGCTTTTAAATATCCAAAACTATTTTGGACATACAACTGAGCTCCTGCGGGAGTGGAGTAGATGACACTGCTGCGGCAGTGGACAAGTTTGGACGGAGTAACAGAGCTCCTGTGGGAGCGGAGTAGATGACACTGCTGCGGCAGTGGACAAGTTTGGACGGAGTAACAGAGCTCCTGTGGGAGCGGAGTAGATGACACTGCTGCGGCAGTGGACAAGTTTGGACGGAGTAACGGAGCTCCTGTGGGAGCGGAGTAGATGACACTGCTGCGGCAGTTGACCAAACTTGCTTTTCAATTTGCTTTTAAATATCCAAACTATTTTGGACATAGAACTGAGCTCCTGTGGGAGCGGAGTAGATGACACTGCTGCGGTAGTGGACAAGTTTGGACGGAGTTACGAAGCTCCTGTGGGAGCGGAGTAGATGACACTGCTGCGGCAGTGGAACAAGTTTGGACAGAGTGACGGAACTTCTGCGGGAGTGGAGTAGATTAGCTGTAGTAGAAGAACTTGGTTGACTTGCTTTTAACTGACTGGAGAGCCAGTTGGGTGGAGAAAGGGCTCCTGTTGGAGGAAGAGGTGATGCTGCTGTGGTGTTGGAAATAACTTGCTTTCGAACTGTGATCTGAAAGGTGAGTGGGACGGAGATCTGAGCTCCGGCTGGAACGGAAATAGAATTGCTGTTGCAGAAAAGCGAGGTAGGATTGGGAACGTGGCTCCTGCAGGAGTGGTGGCCTGTAGGGTTGGGTGTATGGGGAGTTGGCAAAATAATTAGCTGATGAGGGTTCGTTAGCTGTTGAGGGTTCGTTGGGCAACTTTGATATGGAAGCGATTTGAGCGGATGTAACTCTCGAAGCCCTCCGATGACCAGCGGCCAAGTGCTTGGATCTGCTGCTGAGAGAGGCCTTTTTTGGGCAGCTGTGGTTGCTGCGCCTATGCGAAATGTATGGCTGGAAAAGTGGTCTGCTGGGATGCCTGAATGGAGCAAAACAGACTTAAGGTGTTTTGAAACCAGAAACGTCTGACGGGGCGGTTGGAGTCGTCTGCGAAAAGTGGGTCGGAAGGGGATTTAGTCTGTGAATTTCTGAAAAGCAAGTAGGCTGAGAGAGTTTGGTATGTTGAATTGGTGATGAGAGATTGAAAAGGTATATGAAATGGCCTTTCCCGGTTTGATCTGTCTCACTTTGCTTTATGAAGTAGGAGATGGTTTCGTTGTCTAGCACTGATAGATCTGTGATTGTGGGGTGGACTTTTGGGTTAAAGCTGGAAGTGATGGTGAGTTCTGAGCATCTGAGGAAACCGAAAAAAGCCACTATGAACATTGCGTCCAGTGTGTGGGCAGTGTTGGTGGAGTGGTAGCCTCGGCGGAGGGTGGAGATGCATATAGTAAGTATGTCTAACGTTATTGGTTGTCTGGCATCTGGGCGAGTAGGTTGGGTTATGAGGTTAAGTGCTCATGGAAGAAATGGGTTTTCAGTTGTCGTCTGAAGGTTGCCAGGGATTCTGCATTCCGGATGAGGGTGGGGAGAGCATTCCACCAGCATGAAACTGTGAATGAGAATGTTCTGGAAAATGATTTTGTGGCTCTCTGTGATGGAACCACGAGACGTCGCTCGTTGACCGATCATATGCTTCTGGTAGGGATGTAGGTTCTGTTGGGTGAAATATGCAATTGATTCTATTATGACTCATATAAACAGTCTTATATTGACTATAACAATGCTTGTATGTAAAGGAAAACACTGTATACGGTTTTTATAAGAAACCTTAATGTATGGAAACAATGTAAGAGGTTTTTATAAGAAACCCCTGAACGTGGTTTATGATAAGAGGTTTTTATAAGAAACCCCTGAACGTGGTTTATGTAAAGAGTTTTATAAGAAACCCTTTATTTTTATAATAATGACACTGAGACATGTTTTATTTGAAATTGTTTATTTGATTTATAATAATGACACTGAGACTTGTTTTTATAAACATGTTTATTAAGAAATTGTCATTAAGAAAAGACACCACAACTGTTGTTTGTAAAGTCATTTATTGAGAGAAAATGATTTATAAAAAAGAGACACTGCAATTGGTGAAGTAAAGTCATTTATTGAGAAAATGGTTTATATAGAAAAACAAACCACACTGAATGTTGTAAACATTTATTAAGCATATGGCAGAGTAGAGAGACATTGAAAATGTATTAGAAAGAGCTTTACCAAAGAAAGAAGAAAAATGCAATCATTACCGTCTATGTGTTGCGGACGAGACACAGAAGATCCAGCGATGAAGAAAAGGTCCAGAAGAAGGAGGACGGAGAGACAAAGGTCCTAAGGATAACTAAGTCCTAGGGGGTTTCCAGGAGAGGGTGACCAATGAACAAGTTTTAGGGAGTTTCCAGGAGGAGATTTCTGAAGATGTCCAAAAGTTGATGGACTTTAAAAGAGCTGGAATGACATGTCCAGTCAGACGCTGATTCACCAAGGACGGCCTCTCCGGTGTTAGATGCCTTGCCATTGCGCCTCATGAAGATGAAAGCTTGTAAATTATTTGGTTTGGATTTGCTTTTATTGTTATTTTATATATTAGTACCTTTTATGTAAACTAGTTAACCTATATTTAATAAATAAAAAAATACATATAATTGAAATTAAGAAGCTCGCCTGCCTTAAGTCTCTGTTTTACAAAATATTGAGCTGAACTAAACCACAGAGCAGTCTTTCGACTGAATTGTAAGTATGGAAATTTATATACTTATTGTTTAGAACGAATTCGACTGACTTTACCTAACCTGAGAATAAACAAAATAAGGTAGAAGGTGTTTGCACCATAAAACAGTTCGTAGGAGTGAGTGAAAGTAGGAGGGAGCTGAGCCTGTGATAGATCTGTAAGCAAGCGTCAATGCCTTGAACTTGATGCGAGCAGCGAGAGGTAGCCAGTGCAGAGAGATGAACAGAGGAGTGACGTGGGCCCTTTTGGGCTGCAGCATTCTGAATCATTTGTAGAGGTTTAGTTGCACATGATGGAAGTCCAGCCAGAAGAGCATTGCAGTTATCGATGCTGTTGAGATAGGATATGGATGAAGTGATGGCGAGCAGAGAAAAATTGGGAAAAGGCAGGTTGTATGTGAAGTGGAAAGACTTAAAAAGACTTAAAATGCTTCCATGCGGTTAAGTAGGATTGGAGGGTGCTGGGTGAAACGGCTTGAAGAATGGAATTAAGAGAGGCATCAAGAAGTGGTTTCGATGGGTGGTTTATGTGGATATCAGCTCTGAACATTGAGGTACTGAGGTTGGGAATGGGTCCGCGTCTGGTGCCAGCAACCTGAATTTCTGGAAAGCAAAACGGAGAGAGTCAGCTGTTTGATTTTTGGACCCGGGAACATGTTTTGCAGTTATGATGAACTGATCGCAGGCTACAATCCAAATGAGGCATCTTAGGAGAGGCATTAGTGCAGGGGAAATTTGAGCGGCCTTTGTTGATGCAATGCACAGTTGCTTCGTTGTTGCAGTGCACTATGATGCTATTAGAGGACCATTCTTTACCCCACAGGAAAGCTGCTACCACTAAAGGATACAACTCGAACAGCGCTGAGGATGTTAGTGACTGCGGTGAGTCTAACAGCTGGGTGGGCCATGTAAACGTGAACCAACGGCCTTGGTAGAATCCCCGATACCGATAGAGGGAGCTGCATCGGTGAACAGTTGGATATCCACAGGGAGAGAAAATCTCTAGAAAAAATTAAAAAAAATTAAAAAAGGACAGGCCGTTCCATTGTTTAAGGAAGGTTAGACAGAAACTGAGCTCCTGCGGGAGCCGATGGTCACATCACTACTGCGGCAGTGGAGAACATTAGCTAGAGAAACTGAGATCCTGCAGGAGCGTGAGGGGACATCACTGCTGCGGCAGTGAAGGCAAGGTTAGCCAGAGAAACTGGACTCCAGTGGGAGCAGAATGGACTGCTGTGACAGTGAAGAAGGTTAACCAGAGGAACGCCAGAGACGGAGCTCCTGTGGGAGCAGAGGAGATGACACTGCTGTGGCAATGTGAGAAGTGAGTGGGATCCTGCGGGAACAGTGGGGAAAGGTGGATATGGTGAGCTTGTAGGTTTAGAGTTTAGAGGGCAGCCTTGCAGGATTATGCGCATCTGAAGTTTAAGTGGCCGAGCAAAGATAGCAGTTCGCGTTTAGGACAGTTTAAAATGTCTGGGAAGGTGGGTGAGACCAGAAATATCCTTTGATTTCTCCTCGTGCAGTGCGGCCTGGAAATGAACTGTATCCAAGTTAATGCCCAGAATTCAATGGATGTGGCTAGACCCATGGTTTATCCTGGTTGACTGGAATCCAAAGCTCACCGGAAACCATGTGGGGCTGAGAGATCGATTGCTAAATTATTTTATTTTATTTATTTTGAACGAATACATGAGAAGCCTAAACGGTTTATAACCTGCATATATTCACCTCTGACGCATCGATTTGATACTGTAGTCGTTGTTTGATCAAACAGCAAAGTACAATCTGATTTAGATGATCGTTTGTTCCTTTATCCGTTGCTGGTTCATTTATTTAGTGAAGTTCAAAAGAGACTCACTTACGGTGAAAGACAAAGAGCTTTCATAGAATTTCACGCCTTGAATTTATCCAATTGTGTTTGAAAATCGCTAAGGACTACTAACTTTGCCGTGGAAACACACTGCTTGTATGAATTTTTATTTACATTTTTTCTCCTCATTTCTATGGGTCACATTACATGCCGATTTTGTTCGTTCTGAATCAGATTTTTACCAATGGTGAAGCTTTGGTTTTAAATTACTTTAAAAATAAAAATACATCTGTGCTATAACTAAGTTTCTAAGCGATTTTTGAAGATAAATTGCAAGACAGCGTTAACGATAAGGTTCTTAATGATTCTGTGTCCGTGCAATCTGCACGTAATGTGCGAGCTACTGTTTGTACGTGTGAGTTTAAGCCGTTTGAGTGAAGCAGCGCGTTAAAGGGATAGTTCACTTTGAAATAAAATTTTGGTATGTTTTAGCTTACCTCAAGGGCATCCAAGATGTAGGTGTCTTTTTTCCGCAGTAGTTTCAATTTTGATATTTTTAGGTCAAACCGTTCTTGTCTGTCAGTCATATAATGCAGGTCTATGGTCATTATCTCAAAGAGCATGCACAGAGTCCAAATTAAAACAATTCCCCATCGTCCAAATTAAACAATTCCCCATCGTAAGTACACATTGATGGCCTAAGACGGTTTCCAATGAACTGCAGTAGCCAAGGCGACATCTAGTGTATATATCTATGCACCAGTCTGCGCACACGTCACACAGCAGGATGCGCCCGCGCCCTCAGATCACTTGGACGTGGCTGTGTTCAAGAGGTAAAAACTTTATAAATACTGTTCGTTTTCTCACACAAACCGCTCGTTTCGTGTCTTAGGCCATCAATGTGTACTTACGATGGGGAATTGTTTAATTTGGACGATGGGGAATTGTTTTAATTTGGACTCTGTGCATGCTCTTTGAGATAATGACCGACCTGCATTATATGACTGACAGACAAGAACGGTTTGACCTAAAAATATCAAAATTGAAACTACTGCGGAAAAAAAGACACCTACATCTTGGATGCCCTTGAGGTAAGCTAAAACATACCAAAATGTAATTTCAAAGTGAACTATCCCTTTAATGACAGCAAATAATTTGAACAGAAACCATTTAAAACGTATTCCCCCGATCAAAATGAATTTCCAGATGGCAATACTGTGCTTGTGACTCAACGACTGAAGCGATGCGAAATTTAACCAGGGACATTAAAACGAGAAGGTTTTGAGCTGAGCACTCACGGAGTCGAGCCAGCGGGGGTTGAGAGTGTGAGCTAGCCAGCCGGGACTGAATCTGCGGCGCGGCTTACTGAGAGCCTGCTGCGGCGGCCTCGTCCTGGAAGAAGGCCCGTTTCTTCGTGTGAAGAGGGCGGCATTGCCCGAGACGCGAGCGTGGTGCTCGGCGGGCCGTATTGTCCATTTCTCTATTGCAGGAATTATTGAATGGTTCAGTTTAGAGAAATGCGCAGAAGAAGATTGCGGATGTTTCGCCCGTGGTGGCGAGGATCCGTTTGTTTGGGCCTGACGCCCGCGAGATAACACCAGAGGATTGCGGCAAAGATTCCTGAAGGACGAAAGATTCTTCATTGGACGGGAGAGCTCATTTCGGAAATGTTAGGAAGGTAGGGCGGGGCCAAATGCTGAAAACTGTCAAGGAATATTAGGTGAGTTGACAGAGTGAATATGCTTCCTCTCATGCTGATAGGGTAGACATGGTAATTGTTTGTTCACGACTTGATTGATTGATTATTTGAACGTGCTCCTCCCGAACTTTGTTTATAAAACATCATTTATTATTATTATTATTATTATTATAGCCTACCTACACAATAGAAACAAGGATTTGACTTTGACTTTAGTGGACAAAAATGAAAGTCAACGTTTTATACAAAATGATGGTGCATAACATTATACTTTCAATAAAAAAAGAAGGCTAGAAATAATTATGTTAGTTCTTCGAAGTTTGAGTGCTCTGGTTTCCCCCACAGTCCAAACTCATGCAGGACAAGTGAACTGGAGAAGGTAAATATAGGTGGAATGTATATTTTAGAATTTTTTTTCTTTCAAATATTTGACTTTAACTGCAAGAGATTCACTTTTAACAGTGTTTGTTAGTGAAAATTGAGGAAATATATGTGAAATAACTGTTTTTGTTGAAAAGTTTAATGAAGATTTCTGTAAAAGTCTTTTGCACTTTATTTAAATTAGGATATTTCACATTCATTTTACAGTTTTTGTATGGAAGCCATTGCTGACAGTCATTTGACCATTTTTTTATTTAATTTTTTTTTTCATTGAAGGTGTTTGATTGTAATAGTTCAGGAAATAGCTGTGAAACTGTTTTTCTGTAAAACATTTAAGGAAAATTTCTGTAACAGTTAGGGATAACAGGATATTATACTTTATTTTTACGGTTTTTGTTTGGCAGCCGGAGCTGACAGTCATTTACCGTTTTTTTTAAGATTTTATTTTTTACAGTGATGATAACATTGTTTCTTAGTTTGATTTCTGTAAATCATATAACTTGTTTTTAATATTTTAAAACCCCAATTATATGACCAATTTTCAACATTTTTAATTGCTTCCTGAATTTTATTATTAACATACTTAAAATTGTTTTCCTCTTTTCCAAATAACTCCATCATCAGCATATAATGTTGATTGAATCCCTGATCCTACATCCCTAAACATACCGTTAATCATAATATTAAATAAATTAGGACTGACTACACTTCCTTGTGGAACCTTATTGACCTATTTGTTAAAAAAAACTCATCACCCAATTGTAAAGTCTTCCTCTTATCCCTAGATTATTCATTTTCATTAATAATCCTTCTGTTCACATGGTATCATACGCTTTTTCTATGTCAAAATAAACTGTCATCATTACTTCTTTCATACTAATTGTCTTTGCAATCTCATTGCTTACTTTAACCATTGCATCCATTGTTGACCTACCTCTACAAAATCCACATTGATTACTATTAATTATCCCTCTTTTCTCTAAAAAAAGATGTAAATCTTTGTACTATCATTTTCTCCATCCATTTACATAAATGTGATGTTAAGGCTTTTGGCCTATAATTTTCAGGATTTCCAGGATCTTTTGTCATGAACGAAAGAGAGCAGAACAAAAGCAGATCAAATCACGTTTATTCGAGAATAAACAGAGAAGGTCAGGTCCACACAAAATACGACACACAGGGGCGGGAGAGTGACGCAGGGACTTCGATGGGCAACCGGGCTGAAGGTGGATGGTGGATGAATGACGAGTCCAGTTCCAGAGAGTGAAGATGAAGAACGGAGATGAAGACACAACGAACAATCCAGCAGGAACGGAGACCATGAGAGAATGCCAAATGGGAACAGGAACAAACACCAGGAACACCACAACAATCTGACAACACAAGACACCAGTCACTGAGAATATATAGCTGAGTAGAGTGGAATCAGCTGGCGCTGAAGATCAGTGGTAATCAGAGGACACACACACACTAATCATACACACTACACAATCACACGAGAGTTTTGAGTTTGAGTTTGGGTTTATTCACAAATAACTACCAGCAAATTCTATAATACAGCGGGGGTACAGAATCAGAATTTGGTATAGTGAATGGGTCCCCCAAAGAAGCTAAAAAAGCTTATAGGTGGGGGCCCATAGTTTATGAAGAAGAAGTGGTACAGACAAGGTACACAGTTACCATCTGCAACCAGACGATGGTAAGTGAACTGAAAGCACGCAAAAGCGCACCAGTACATACATAAAAGTACATACACATACACATACAATCATACACATACATCCCAGTAGTCCATGAGAAGACAGTTATATATTAAATATAGGTTGATAGATAATATTTTTTTTGTTGTCTTTTAAAGTTGAAGATAAAGGGCAACACCTTAAGGCCATCATCAATCCCGTTCCAAATCTGCGACCCCCTACAGACAACGCTCATACTGGCGCGAACATGTCGGCGATATTTTCCAGATATGAGTGGTTTGGTTCTCGTTTGATATGTGTGCTGGGGGCTGGATATAGGAACAAGACTACTCAATCTAGAGTTCAGACTATTAACAATTTGAAACATAAGGCAGGCATTATGATATTTATTTAGCTCAGCTAGTCTTAGTAACTCAAAGCGATAAAATAGAGGGTGAGTAGGAGAATTTATCTCTGACCAGGACAGAGCCCGTATGGCTTTCTTTTGCAATGATCTAAGTTTTTTAAGATGACTTGTGAAGGTGTTGCACCAATATCACATTACAGTAATTAAGATGTGGTTCAAAGAGAGTTTTATACAACAAGAGTAGGGCAGACAGCGGAAGAACGTGTCTGATCTTATAAAACAAGTCAACATACTTTGACAGTTTGTTTACAAGATGATCAATATGACATTTAAAGGTAAGAGATTCGTCAATGAGGACCCCCAGGAATTTAGTGGAATGCACTCTTTTTATCAATTGGTCATTCATTTTAATCAGGCAGTGGTCAGTGTTTTTAAATAATTTTTGCTTGGTCGATTTGAATATAATAACATTTGTTTAGCTTACATTTAATGACAGTTTGTTGCATTTAAACCAAGAGTCAACTTTGATTAACTCTGAATTGACTATATCTTGTAGAATAATTGGGTTACTATGTGATGTAAACAAATTTGTGTCGTCTGCAAAGATGATTTTATGGAATAATGTCGATGAATTTACAAAATCATTTATATATAGAATAAATAAGAGTGGCCCTAAAATGGAGCCCTGGGGGACCCCAAAGATTATGGGCTTACAAGTAGAGTTATGATCATTGACACGGACATACTGTTCCCTCTCATATAGATAACTTCTGAACCATTCAAGTGCTAGACCTCTGATACCATAGTGTTGTAATTTGTGCAATAAGATATCAAAATCAATGGTATCAAAGGCTTTTGATAGGTCCAAGAAAATACCAATACCACATTTTCCCTCTTCAATACAGTCATTAATTTGTTCAATTAGGTCTAGTATTGCCATACAGGTTGTGCTCTTTTTTTCTGAAACCGTATTGAGAGGGAACAAGAATATCTAATTTATCAAGATAGCCACTAAGTCTATTGTATACTACCTTTTCCATTACTTTAGAAAAAGTGGGTAGAATTGATATGGGCCGGTAATTATTCATATAATTTCTATCGCCCGATTTAAAAATTGGAATTATCTTGGCGATTTTTGTCATTTTAGGTACAATACCAGTAAATAAAGAAAAGTTAATACAATGAGCCAGTGGCTCTACAATGACGTTCGCAATTATCTTACTAGATATTCCATCTACACCAGCGGTGTATGAGCTCCTCAAGTCCAAAATGATCTTGAGGAGTTCGGTACTATCTGTTGGTATCATGAAGAATGAATGAATGTAACTACCAGAAAGAAAATGCTTAAAGGTGACACCCTTGGGTTGACTTATCTTTTTAGACAGATTTACACCCATTGAAGCGAAATGATTATTAAAACTCTGTGCATGATCAGCTTTGGCATCACCAAGATCAGGTAGAGCAGTCGGTTTATGCAGCATCAGGAGTCGCACTGTCATAGACAGAAGCCCACGACTTGGCCTGTAAGTTAACAGTTAAATGCTGTAAGGTTCTCTCATTAAGGATTTTAGATTTAATTTTAGAGAGTGGAGGAGAGACTGATTTGCCAGAGCCAAAAAATATTGCAATTGGAAAATGATCTGTGATGTCAGCCTGCACGACTCCCGTCTCCAGCGTGATGTTTTGAATATTAGTAATGATATTGTCAATAATAGTTTTGGATGTAGGTGTTACTCTAGTAAATCTATCAATGGTGGGGAAGAAAGAGGAGGAATGCAATGTGTTCATGAAATCATGTTTTGCCCCATCTTCCTTAGAAATATCAATGTTATAGTCACCAAGTATACAGTCTTTTTTTTTATTATTCAGTTTATGTAATAGATCTTCCAGTTTACAATAAAAAGTGTCAAGAGCAGAGTCTGGTGGATGATAGATTACACCGATGATAAATGTTTTGTAATAATTGTTAATCTCAATGAATACAAATCACAGATATTTACTTGGAGGCTACTCTTTACATAAAGGCAGGCCCCTCCACCTGTTCTATTTGGTCTGTTCTTAATGTGTAGATTGTATCCATCAAGGTTAAGTAAATCAGCATTTGAAAATTCATTAAGCCAGGTTTCACTACACCCAATAACATCAAAATGACAGCTTGAGTTAGATAGTACAGAAACTAACTCAGAATGATGTTTGTTTAGGTTTCTGATGTTTAAATGTAACAGTGAATAATTATATATATCATTTAATTGTTTTAAATTATCAGGGTGAAAAATATTACAAGTAGTATTGCCAACCATATCAATGCAGTGCTGAGAATCTCCAACAATATTGAAATCATCAAAACCCATTTCAGTCAGGACCACTTCGCCAAGTATGAATAAATAGATTTATTGTGATAATATAGCATACAGTTAGTGTTGGCGGTATGGATCTGTTCTGGGCAAAACTCCCACGCCTTTCCATGCAGCTATGCCTGGACAAAGCGGGAGAGCAGCAAGGCAAACCCCCCATGGGGTACAGAACAGAACCAGTATATGCATGATTACAATTCTCAATTACATGAGTTGAAATGAGCAATTACATGTGAAATACAATACATAATAGAAATTTGCCAAGATTACCCTGTAAAGAAAACAAGTGATCAGAAAGATGAAGGTTTGGTTAGGAGGAGTTGGGGTTGGACGAGGGAGTTTAGATGCGAGCAGCAAGCTATGTGGGAAATGCTGCAGGAGTGTGAGATTTTATGTGTGCCGCTGAGATAGATGTCGACACTGGATTGGACCACGTCATGAACAGCTGACTAACAGCTGATGCGGGCTTGGCTGACGTGGCCTGCCTGAACTAACGTGATGCTTGATAATATAAACAGTACAAATTGATCATGGAGTTTTCTGGGATTACATTGAGACATTGACACGGCGATAGTCGCAAACATGCTCGGAGCAACCAAACACACGCACATACACAACACACACAAAAATATTCTAGTACCATTGTATAAACAATTTGTACCACACCGCAGTCATCCGTGCCGACTCGCAAAAGTAAAAATAAAGAAAAGAAATGAAAGTAGTCTCATAGAAATTGAAAGCAAAATGTCTCTCACCTGAAAACAAGGTTCGAGCCTCCAGTAAAGGGGAGTAGGCTATTAGAAACATTAAGTCATGATAGAGAGACTATCGCCCAAAATCCGCAAAAGTGGAGGCAAACAGATCACCGCTGTGCGCTGTCAATGGAGAACGGAATAAGCTCAAACGACAGTAAGCCGTGGCCTGCAGGTCTGTCACCCTCGTCGCATGGATTTGGGCAAACTATGATCTAGGTGTTCCGCGAGGGCAAGGAGACAATGAAAGCTTCAGCCTCAGCTACCGTGGGAAAGTGTTTCCTACCTCCCGACTCCATCTTAATGTAAAGCCTTCCAGGTAGAGCAGGGCCGGCTTGAATCCACGCTCGTACAACTCTGACATGACCGTCTTAAACTCTTTCCGCTGCTCCACAACCTCTGGAGGATAATCCTCAAATACAAGGATGGAATGGTCCCGGAATTTCAGCCTACCCCTCATGGTCCGTGCATGTGTAACCCTCATCTCAGGGTTTTGTGATCTAATAAAAAAAATACAAATTGTCCAAGTTCATTCAAGGAGCTTTGGGATTTTTTTCTTCTAGTCAAATACACAGAACTAACTGAATAACTAAAATATCATGAAAAGAGAAAAACACAAAATAAAGTAATGCCACACACAGAATTTAAGTTAACCAGAAATATATTTAGCACTTCAAAACACCAGAATGCTAAACATCAGATGACCCTCAATCTCAGATCAATAACAGAACAACAGTACAATTATAACAAAAAAAATAATTGACCTTTAAAGTCCAAATCCGGAAAGTTCAATATCTTCTTTTTTTCCTTGGGGACAAAATGTGGGGGGAAAAAAGAAAAAAAAAAGAAAAAAAAAATCTCAGTCCTACCACTTCCCCAAAGGAATCAGTAACTCAAGGACAAAGAAGAGCTGAAAGCTGGCGATGAAATGAAGAGGATCTGTTCCAGACGATTCCTTTCAAATGATTCAGGTCCCAAATGTATCACCAACAACCAGTCCAAGGAAAAAAACCAGTCTGCACAAATATACATTTCAAATTGATTACATCAATAACATTAGACATTTAACCCATTCTTCGTAAGAGAAATCACATGTACACTTTAAAATAAATCAAATTCTACAGTTACATTTTATGTCAACAATTTCACTCGGCATGTGGAAAAAACACAATAAGCATGGGCATCGTACACCTCATGCTCTCCATGACTAGCAAAACTAGCATCATGGTGGCTGTACTTAGCTTCCCTCTTAATGGCTTGAAAACACTCTTCATGAACAATTTAAACACATTTTTCTCTTTGGCAAATACATTCTGACTGGTTTTGCTCAAATAATAACATTTAGTTACACTCACCAGAATGCCTCAGAAACAGTCACAGAAAGCAATATGTATTCTTCGTTTTCTCTTCCAGTGTTTCAATTCAACCTCCCAGCTGATATATAAAACAATAAATCAGGTATTCAAGTCACACTATAAATGCTCATTTTAGTCAGCAAGTCAGAATTACTCACAATCTATGCGTTTTCTCCGTGCTTTTCTCCATGCACATTCACTCTGCGCGCTTTCACTGTGCACTCGCTTCCTGCATGAACTACCCTATCTCTTAAAGGTGCAGTACCCAGGTTTAAAGAAACGCAACTAAGAATTGAAACAGGATATAAATGTCAAGGGTTACATTCTCCCCTTCTAAATCGCATGAGTCCCTGCGTGCGTATTAACAGGAAGACTGGCAGAGAGAATGCCTCCCAAGGAATCAAAAAATGTAATTAGAGCAAGAATTATGGGCTTTCCTAATTCCTCATATTCTAGTGTCTTTGGTGGGCGTCTCTCCCGACCTGAACGTCTGAGGGGTATGGATTCAACGTCAATTGAATTGTGGGGCAATTCTTGGGATTCTAACCCTGCATCTGGTAAAATCTCCTCTGGGATTTCAATGACAATATGACCAGGGGAATGTTCGATCTCAATAGCCTCTGAAGCCAGAGGGACTGGTGTGCCCCCAGTAACCACCTCAGAGTCTTCTTGTGTGGGTTCAATCACAGGCTGGACAGACTCTGATCTGGGAATAGTTGAAATATGTGGAGAGAACTCAGCTGCGTGAGGGTTCAATGGGTCTGACGTCTTCCCAGAAATATCATGAGAGGTTAGTGGCCCACCATCTACTTGTATAATGTAAGGACTCCTTGTGACTATTTCGGGAATGGGTATTTGAAGGCAACTTCCTTCCTCATCACTGGACAGTTCCTCATTACCATCACCCTCCTGCATCTCCGTGTTTACTCTTGTTCTCATCCGTTTCCTGTTAGCGGTGTGATTTGTTCCAGGCACCGGCTCTTCTGAGCTCACAGGCAAAAACCCGCAAGGCAACAAGAGATCCCTGTGAAGGGTACGATGTGGACCATCACTCTTTTCTGGCTTAACTATGTATACGGGGCCATCTGAAATTCTCTTGACCACAGTGTGGACAGTCTTTTCCCATCGTTCTGCAAGTTTGTGCTTCCCCCTCAAACTCAAATTTCTCACAAGGACCCGGTCACCAGGCATTAGTTCAGCTGCTCTCACCTTTTAATCAAATCTTGCTTTGTTCTTTGCATTCATTTTGCGAGAACTTTCAACAGCCAATTCGTAGCTCTCTTGGAGATGCTCTCGTAGCTTCTTTACATACTCAGAGTGGGTTTTGTGTGTTCCACTTGAAGAACTCATGCCAAAAACAAGGTCAATTGGTAGCTTTGCCTGCCGCCCAAACATTAATTCATAAGGTGAATAGCCTGTGGTGTCATTCCGGGTACAGTTGTACGCATGTACAAGGGGCTTTACGAAGTCTCTCCAGTGAGATTTACCTTTCTCATCAAGGGTCCCAAGCATACTGAGAAGAGTTCTATTGAACCTCTCCACAGGGTTCCCACGTGGGTGATAAGGCGTAGTCCTAACCTTGTCAGCTCCAATAAGGGCACACAACTCTCGGATGGTGTGGGATTCAAAATCCTTTCCTTGGTCACTAAGGAGGTGACTTGGGAACCCATAATGGACAATGAAATTCTCCCAGAATGCCTTCGCAATGGTCTTAGCTTTCTGGTCTTTTGTCGGTACCGCCACAGCAAATTTGGTAAAGTGGTGGTCATGACCAGTATATTTCTAGTGTCATGACTATCAGGCTCGAGAGACAAATAATCCATGGATACTAACTCAAGGGGATACGTTGTCTGTATGGATTCCATGGGAGCTGCTTTCTGCGGGCACGCTTTCCTCCTAAAACATCTCTCACAGGTGTAACATCTGTTCTCAATATCCTTTGCCATCTTCGGCCAAAAGAATCTAGCACGAGCAAGGTCAACTGCACGTTCATAGCCAAGATGGCCCACCTCATCATGAACACCATTCAATGCTCTCTCTCTGCACTTTTGAGGCAGAACCAGCTGGTGCAACACAGCCCCATGGGTTGTCCACTTCCGGTATAACACTCCATCTCGTAGCTCAAGCCGTTTCCATTCCCTCAGGAGCAGTTTTACCTCGAGGGGTTCAAACTTGGTACGTTGGAAGTTGGGTTTCTGACCTTGCTCCATGAAAGAAATGATCCTTCCCAAAGTTGAATCCTCCCTCTGAGCTCGGTACCAATCATCACGGGTCATTCCAGGAATAGTCTCGTACCCTGTGGTGGTGAAACTTTCAGGGACAGATGAAGCATCCAAAGCCAAGGACTCTGCAAGAACAATAGACTCTGATGCCTCTGACACGTCGCTTGACAAGAAAAACGAATGACGTTCACACATTGCAGAGAGTAATTCGGGGGAGATCACTTCAGTTTCTTTGCATAATCGCTGTTTCAAGTCTCCAGTAGCCCTCTCTTCTTCAAGGAACGCATCATCTTCCTCAGGTGGATTTTGAGGTCTCCTGGACAATCCGTCCGCATCCTTATTGACAGATCTAGCTCTGTATTTTATATTGAACCTGTAAGTAGATAATGCAGCAAGCCAGCGATGTCCTGCTGCATCGAGTTTTGCCGTGGTCAGCACATATGTCAGTGGGTTATTGTCCGTGAGAACAGTAAATTCAGTGCCATAGAGATAATCGCTGAATTTCTCACAGATGGCCCATTTCAAGGCCAAAAATTCTAATTTGTGGGTAGGATAGTTCCTCTCACTTTTTGAAAGACCCCTACTGGCATATGCTATCACACGGAGCTTGCCCTCCTGCTCTTGGTAGAGAGCTGCGCCAAGCCCCTCCCCACAGGCATCTGTATGCAATACATAGGGAAGTACTGGGTTTGCAAAAGCGAGGATTGGGGCAGATGTCAATTTCTCAATCAGGGTCGTAAATGCATTCTCACACTCGACTGTCCACTCATTACCAAGGGGAGCATTGGTAACTACAGGCATGCTCGATTTCTCTCTCTTGTAAACCTTCCCCCTTTTCCTTGGAGGACTATATCCTGCAGGCAGACTGTTTAACGGCTTTGCTATTTCAGAGAACCCCTTGACGAAGCGCCGATAATACCCAGCAAAACCTAGAAAACATTTAAGCTCCCGTCTGGTTGAAGGACGAGGCCAATCTTTCAGAGCGGAAATCTTTTCGGGATCGGTGTGAACCCCATCGGCATCCACCACATGTCCGAGATATTTTACAGATGATTGGAAAAAGTGGCATTTTTCAGGAGACAACTTTAGTCCACAATCTTTCAGACGAGTCAACACTTTCATCAGCCTGGTTTCGTGTTCCTCAAGTGTTTTAGAAAAGACAATGAGATCATCCAGAAACACGAGTACTTCATTCAAATGCAAGTCCCCTACACACTTTTCCATAAGCCTCTGGAATGTGCTAGGTGCATTTGTGACACCTTGAGGCATGCGATTAAATTCAAAGAATCCCAGAGGACAAACAAAAGCAGTTTTGTGTTTATCTTCTTCGGCTACTTCAACTTGGTAGTATCCCGATTTAAGGTCCATGACTGAGAACCATTTAGCCCCACTGAGTGCAGAGAAAGTCTCCTCTATGTTGGGAAGCGCATATGCATCTTTTATAGTGTGCGCATTAAGCTTCCTATAATCGACACAAAGCCTGATTTGTCCATTCTTCTTACGAACCAAAACGATTGGTGATGCGAAAGGGCTCTCTGACTCTCTGATTATTCCAGCATCTAGGAGCTCCCTGAGATGTTGCTTAACAGCTTCTCTGTCACTGGGATGAATTGGCCTAGGTCGTTCTTTAAAAGGCGTCTCATCCTGTAGTCTAATGTGATGCCTCACTGCAGTGGCGTGACCATACGACAAGTCATCCACAGCAAAGACCTCTGACATGGAATTGAGTTTATCAGAGATGCGTTTTTTTCCATTCTTCAGGAATGGGTGAGTTATCAAGTTGGAACGCCAGCTTCCCACAGGGCAACTGAGCAGAACAAGACAAAAGATCAGTCTTCAAAGGCAGAACATAAGCAGCTGCCATTTCAGCGATCACACGCTTGGGATGAAGGGTAATATCACGGTCAGTTATGTTCTTTAAGACGACAGGAATCTTGGAACAAGCCCTGTGTGGGGCACCGACCACAGCACACTCAAGCAGAAGACCACCTGGCAAGGGAAAAGACTCAGGTTGCTCTAAAACAAATACGGCGTTTGACATTCCCTTAATCCTCACTTGACCAAGGAGGCATATTTTCTGTTTGGCAGGGATAGTGATTTGGCCTTTCCCCATTGCTTTCACTTGGAAGGATTTCCTCCCCCTCTCATAATTCTGAGCAACATGCTGAAAAAGCAAAGCATAATCACTACTGCCACCAGGTTTTTTAAAGAACTTATCCCCTTTCCTCTCTACACCCTGCTGATACAAGCGGTCAAGAACATTTGTCCCAATCAACAGCGGGACTTTACTGTTGAAGTGACAATCTGGAACAACAAGAAGAAGAGAAGAAAGCTCTTCCTCTGCACCTGTGACAGTACAAGGGAAGGTTATGATGGCTTGGATGTAACCAAGGTATGGAACATTCTGTCCACCAGCACCCTCAACCTCAAACAACGCATGAATTGGCTGAATGGGAACTGAAGAAAGATTGATCAAGTAGAATGACTCAGAAACAGTCGTAACTTGAGACCCTGTGTCTAAGAGAGAATCACACCGAGTTCCTTCAACAAGAACAGAAGCAACACAACGTTGGCCAATAAGACCTTGCGGCAAGAATTCATCCTTAACCCTGATGTTTGTTTGGGTTTCTCTCGCACAATGGACTGTATTGTGAATCATCATTGTGGGACGAATGTGTGTGCTGGCAGCTCCTGGGTGTCCCGCAACAGGAGCTGTTAGAGGTTTAAAGAAAACTGTGATGTCCCATGCAATCTCCTGTACTCCTCCCGTCTCTCTCTTAGCCGTGAATTCTTCTTCCGAACAAGCTCAGGGTTGGGTTGCTTACTGCAGCGAACTGCAATGTGTCCATCTTCCCCGCACTTGAAACAGAACCAGGGTTTTGGCATAGTTGCAGAGTCAGGTGTCACGTTGGAGCTGGACACAAGGCAGTCACTGGTAACTGCACTTTCTTTAGAGTCTTTCCCAGCTTTTATCTCATAGTCTCTAGTTTCACCTCTCCTTGACAAGTATGCAACTTGTTTTTTCAGCGCAGCTATCTCTCCTTTAAGCTTCTGGGTTTCATCCTGTTGGCATTTATTTGTCGGCTCAGGCGAAGGTTCAACATTAACAGGTATACCATACACTGAGTGAGCATGAGCAGCTGCTTTCGTGCTGCCAAGATGTTTCTTCATTCGATCTAGCTTTGCTGCTTTTTTGTCTTCCTCGGTTCTCACAGAGAGCAGGAGTTCAGGAAAGGTTGGTGGATTGTCTTTACGATGTTCAAGCTGAAGTCCAATTATCATGGCCTGGTCCCAGCACCCTCGACAGAACTGGCGAAGCAGGTGCTTACGGGAATCTGCAGCACTCTCCCCCTCTGGATATTGCTCGGGTAAGCAGAGTATGCAGTCGTTGCAGGTATGTTGACGGCTTTTCTCCCGCATTTTGATTTAAGTTGAGAAAAGTTGCAAAGAGCTCCTCTCCATCTTCTACTACACCAAAGGCGGATTCAATCTGGTTAAGGTAAGAGCTAGGTGAAGAATTAACACCTAAGGGCTTGACAATGTCAGCTGCTGGGCTGAGCAGGCTCTCTAAGATCATCCTCACTTTCTGAGAATCTGGCGAAGAGGGGTCAGAAACTAGAAGATCAACTTGAGTACGCCACGTCTCATAGTCGACTTCCCCATTTGGCTTGGGGGTCCGGCCGGAGAATGTGCGGATGCGGCTCTGCCTCAAGGGGGAATGAGCAGACTCATTACGGATGACGTGCTCTACAACAACCCTTTGAATCTGAGGGGGGTTGAGCATACTTTCATCAACATGCAGTGGACTTGGTGGAGCATGCAAGGGGGAACGGTTTGGAATCCTAGCTTGAGCTTGACTTAACTCAGCAGGGTTAGTTATTCCTGAGTCACGAAGACTTGGGCTGCAAACAGTGGTATGTGGATCTGCTTCAGCTGCTTGGGAATCATTTGAATGAAGCTGAATGCTCTGAAGTTCATTCTGAAGTTCATTCTGAAGAGCAAGTAGGAATTCTGCTCTACCACTGCCGGGGATATCGTTTAGTTCATCTAAATATCTTAATGCCAGTTCCCTGCCTAGCCTCCGCTGGCATAGATCACGGACTGTTTTTACATTCCATGTAATGGAAGGGTCTTTTGGGCTTGGCTGGTCACCTAAACAATCAGGGCTGATACTCAAAATAGATTTCTCAGACAAATACTGAATTAGGAGTCTACCGACTGGCTGCTCTGACTCATCAGGAACTCTAACTATTTTCTCAATTTCCCCATATGCTTCAAAAATACTCTGAATATCCTTATCGTCACAAATTTCTACTATCCCCGTAACATACAGACAGTTCTGACCATATACATCAAAACGGTCACAAAGATCCATATTTAGTTTTGGAACATATAATCAAGCTAAAAAAAATGAAAATAAATGTAGATCCCACTCTCAGAATATTGAATGAAAATCAAAATCACAAAAAATAAATTTCTTGAGGTAATTAACACAACAAGTAAAATTTAACCCAAGCTCCTGGCTGCTGGCTCGCCACTATATTTGTGTAACCCTCATCTCAGGGTTTTGTGATCTAATAAAAAAAATACAAATTGTCCAAGTTCATTCAAGGAGCTTTGGGATTTTTTTCTTCTAGTCAAATACACAGAACTAACTGAATAACTAAAATATCATGAAAAGAGAAAAACACAAAATAAAGTAATGCCACACACAGAATTTAAGTTAACCAGAAATATATTTGTGAGGCAATTTAAATGCTCTCTGTTCTAGCACTTCAAAACACCAGAATGCTAAACATCAGATGACCCTCAATCTCAGATGAATAACAGAACAACAGTACAATTATAACAAAAAAAATAATTGACCTTTAAAGTCCAAATCCGGAAAGTTCAATTTCTTTTTTTCCTTGGGGACAAAATGTGGGGGGGAAAAAGAAAAAAAAAAGAAAAAAAAATATCTCAGTCCTACCACTTCCCCAAAGGAATCAGTAACTCAAGGACAAAGAAGAGCTGAAAGCTGGCGATGAAATGAAGAGGATCTGTTCCAGATGATTCCTTTCAAATGATTCAGGTCCCAAATGTATCACCAACAACCAGTCCAAGGAAAAAAACCAGTCTGCACAAATATACATTTCAAATTGATTACATCAATAACATTAGACATTTAACCCATTCTTCGTAAGAGAAATCACATGTACACTTTAAAATAAATCAAATTCTACAGTTACATTTTATGTCAACAATTTCACTCGGCATGTGGAAAAAAGACAATAAGCATGGGCATCGTACACCTCATGCTCTCCATGACTAGCAAAACAAGCATCATGGTGGCTGTACTTAGCTTCCCTCTTAATGGCTTGAAAACACTCTTCATGAACAATTTAAACACATTTTTCTCTTTGGCAAATACATTCTGACTGGTTTTGCTCAAATAATAACATTTAGTTACACTCACCAGAATGCCTCAGAAACAGTCACAGAAAGCAATATGTATTCTTCGTTTTCTCTTCCAGTGTTTCAATTCAACCTCCCAGCTGATATATAAAACAATAAATCAGGTATTCAAGTCACACTATAAATGCTCATTTTAGTCAGCAAGTCAGAATTACTCACAATCTATGCGTTTTCTCCGTGCTTTTCTCCATGTACATTCACTCTGTGCGCTTTCACTGTGCACTCGCTTCCTGCATGAACTACCCTATCTCTTAAAGGGGCAGTACCCAGGTTTAAAGAAACGCAACTAAGAATTGAAACAGGATATAAATGTCAAGGGTTACACATGGCGGATGATCTTATCCTTTACCTGGAACCTGAGGAGATGAATGATGATCGGTCTTGGCCGCTGGTTGGGTGGAGGTTTGAGTGCCAGGGCTCTGTGAGCCCGTTCACACTCCACAGGCGAATCGAGGACCCCTCCAAAGACCTCCTCGAGCATCTTGGTGAAGAAAGCTGTCGGTTGTGGCCCCTCCACGGATTCAGGTACACCAATGACCCTGATGTTGTTACGCCGGCTCCGTGATTCGACGATTTTAGTTGCTAGTTTAGCATGGTCTGTCTGGAGCTTGGTGATAGCTTCCTTGGCAGCCTTCAGGCATAGCTCTCGCGCGTCACCTTCACTCTCAAGGATTTCGAGTTTCTCAGCGTGTTCTGTCACAGTAGTTATGACACCGTTCAACTTGGTCTCAAGAGCTGAGAAAGTTTGTTTGAAGTCCTCGGAGATGGCGGTTCGATGAGACTCAAGCAGGTGGGTGAGGGACGCCATTGTGACCGTCTCAGCGTTTGAGTTTGTCTGCACCACTTTTGCCTTCGGCATGGTCACAGCAGATCAGTAAGTTAGTAAATCCACCACTTTGGATACGTTTAGGAGAGAGTTAAGTTACAAACGATGAGTTTAAAGATGAACAAACATTAGCGAGGGCGCGAGACGCTGCGTGCTTCGCTTGTTACCACATCACGTGACCACCATCTCGAACCATCACCATCTATAAGCTAAATCGTATAGAGATCTAGCGAAGACACAAGGAAGAGACAGTGAATTCATGAACCGTGACATATTTCCCTGGTTTATGAAACGGTAGGATTGTTGCTCTTTTCTATTGCCTAGGTATATCACCTTCACGCCAAATTCGATTAAATAGCTTAAGAACATTCTCTAGAACCTCTTCTGGCAGTTGATGGTGTAGGGAATATGCAAATTAACTCAAATGGTAATAAAGGGGAATGTTAATAATGAATCAGGGGTATGATTCATGTATCGCATACAGTTACATTAAATTATCGAAGCTGAAAATAGATAGATTGTATATATGAATAATCAATCACAACGAATTATAATTCATCATTAATATATCAATAGTCTTATTACAGATAGATTATATGAGATAACCCTTAACCCTCTGAGGTCGGCAAACGCGCCCCCGCGTTTTGCTGGATTTTCTTCACATTGTAGTATAATAAACTTAAATTACTCCGTCATTTATGGTTATACAGAAAAAAGAAATATAAAAAAAGAATCTGTGATATTTCTACTTTTGTATGTGTCCACTTACAATCAAATCAAAACATTGTGCTTTTGTAAAATAAAGAAAATAAACAGGGTGTGCGTTCTGCCTCTCCGTCGCGGTGAACTTTTTTTTCTTGAGCACGTCTATAAACTGAAACAAAACTCAGCGAATACTTGTCACACATTTATGAGCCATATACCTTTATACACATGCAAATCTCCACATGGGACGCGAACGCCCTCGTTACCTGAAACACAAAACACCAAAAAACTTCACAAGTCTCTGCTTTTCGTCGAGTTTGGAAGACACGTCTGAGCTTACATTGGATTTACCTAAGAAGAAGAAGAACGCGATTTGAAGACAAGAAAGATGTAAGGTAAGAAATTCTTACTTATTAGTTTATGGTATTGTTGCATAAACTTCACATTGCAGTTGAACTGTTGCTAGATATATGGTGAATATTATACTATTTAGACCCGTGTTTCCTGTTAAATACTGTTTGTGGATATCTGCTCAAACATAGATATGTATAACCATAATGTTTAATATTTTGGAGCGCGATGGCGTTTGAATGTATCATATTTTGGAGCGCGCTGTGGGTTTGAATGTATCATATTTTGGAGCGCGCTGTGGGTTTTAATGTATCATATTTTGGAGCGCGATTGCGTTTGAAAGGAAAAATGCACCAAACATTAGGCTTTATGTTTTTACTATTATCTCATTTCATATCATCATAACGAATGGAAACATTTGAAGTAACATATGATAATCAATATATTTTTCTCTAGCGTAGTTGTTCTTGAAATCTTTTGGAAGATTTAATTTATTGTTGTTATTATTTTATGCAGCACTGCGTAGCCTATGCCTACAAGGCAAAACAAACCTGGTGTTCATTATATATTGTTGGAAACGTGTGTGTGTGTGTGTGTGTATTCTGTGAATTTTTAAAATAAATTTTAACCAGAAAAATCTAAAATCTATTCCCAAAATCGTGCAGCCCTATAGTTTCTCTTGATATCAGAATCAGAATCAGAATCAGAAAGAGCTTTATTGCCAAGTATGCTTGCGCATACGAGGAATTTGTCTTGGTGACAGTAGCTTCCAGTACACATACAATATAAAGTGACAAGACAAGTGACAAGTAACATAGGTATAAATAAAAAAAATAAAAAAAAATAGAAAAAATAAAAATAAAATAAAAATAAAAGATTATAAATTATAAATATATATAAAGTTATAAGGTGCTATAATGAAATGTCTGAGGGAAGTATTGCACATGTTTGTTCCACAGTAGGGGAACATTTAAGTGTTCATGAGGTAGATGGCCTGGGGAAAGAAACTTTTCCTGTGTCTGGTTGTTTTTGTGCTCGGTGCTCTGTAGCGTCGACCAGACGGTAACAGTTCAAACAGAAAGTGTGCTGGGTGTGACGGGTCCAGAGTGATTTTGCGAGCCCTTTTACTCACTCTGGATGAGTGCAGTACTTTGAGTGTGGGAAGGGTAGTGCCAGTGATTCGCTCAGCAGTCCGAACTATCCGCTGTAGTCTACGGAGGTCGGTTTTGGTAGCAGAGCCGAACCAGACGGTGATGGAAGTGCAGAGGATGGACTGGATGACAGCTGAGTAGAACTGTATGAGCAGCTCCTGTGGCAGGTTGAATTTCCTCAGCTGACGCAGGAAGTACAGTCTCTGTTGGGCTTTCTTCACAATAGAGTCTATGTGAGTGTCCCACTTCAGATCCTGAGAGATGGTGGTGCCCAGGAACCTGAATGACTCTACTGCAGTCACAGTGCTGTCCATGATGGTGAGTGAAGGGAGTGCAGGGGGGTTTCTCCTGAAGTCCACGATCATCTCCACTGTTTTGAGCGTGTTCAGCTCCAGGTTGTTATAACTGCACCAAAGAGACAGCTGCTCCACCTCCTGTGTGTACGCAGACTCGTCACCGTTCCGGATGAGTCCGATAACAGTAGTGTCGTCCGCAAACTTCAGGAGCTTGACAGAGGTGTCTTTAGAGGTGCAGTAATTTGTGTACAGGGAGAAGAGCAGTGGTGAGAGAACACATCCCTGTGGAGCACCGGTGCTGATGGTGCGGCTGTCGGACGTGATTTTGCCCATTCTGACTAGCTGTTGTCTGTCTGTCAGAAAGCTGGTGATCCATTGACAGATGGAGCTAGGGACAGAGAGCTGGGTCAGTTTGGTCTGGAGCAGTGATGGGACGATGGTGTTGAAGGCAGAACTAAAGTCCACGAACAGAATCCTTGCATAGGTCCCTGGTTTGTCCAGATGTTGTAGGGTGTAATGCAGTCCCATATTGACCACATCATCCACAGACCGGTTTGCTCTGTAGGCAAACTGCAGGGGGTCCAGCAAGGGTCCAGTGATGTCCTTCAGATATGCTAACACCAGTCTTTCGAATGACTTCATGGCCACAGATGTTAAGGCAACAGGTCTGTAGTCATTGAGTCCTGTGATCTTTGGTTTCTTCGGGATTGGGATGATGGTGGAGCGTTTAAAGCAGAAAGGGACTTTGCACTGCTCCAGTGATCTGTTGAAGATCAGTGAGAAGATAGAGGCCAGCTGGTCAGCGCAGGTTTTCAGGCAGGCTGGTGAAACACCGTCTGGGCCTGGTGCTTTCCTTCTCTTCTGTTTCCTGAAGATCTGACGCACATTATCCTCACTGATCTGAAGTGCTGGGGGGGAGGGGAGGGGGATGGCTGGAGGTGTTGATGGCTGTGTAGAGAGATGGTCAGGGCGGGTATGGGGTGTCTGATCGGGGGTCTCAAATCTACAGTAAAAGACATTCAGCTCGTTCGCAAGATGCTTGTTGCTGTCGATGCTGGGGGATGGTGTCTTGTAGTTGGTAATGTCTTTCAGGCCTTTCCACACTGATGCAGGGTATGTTTTCAGTATTCTTTTTTTTTTCTTTCAGGGACCAGATGCAACTGAGTCCTGCTGACTTCAACATTCACATGAGTCTCTGTACATGAACATGGTAAAGTGAAAATCAAACACCTTGGAAATGAAAGGTATGTACAATGTTTTTAGGAATGGCACAAAGGTCTCTGTCTTTGGATCATTGTTTTCAATGTGCTCTTTTGTCATTTGTATTTTTGGATCGTGTTGTGTTGTAAATAAATCCAAACAATCTAAAAGCCATTCTTTTTTAAATCTCCTCATTCTTTGTGCAAGGTTGCTCTGAATGACAGGGCCTGATCGCTCCTAATAGGGCAGTTAGGGGAGTGTCTTTGTCTTTCTCAGGTGTTGAAGGCTTACATATTCATGAGATGATCACGCCTCTTCGCATATGGCTTTGTCACACAAAACACGTCTTAGAAATTTTAAATCAATATATTGTCTTATCTGAATGAGCAGTCAGGGTGATTTTCACATAGTTTTGGAGCAAATATTCTAGGCTACGTGATACAATTTTCAAAAGTCTTGTGAAGAAATAATCAGTATGGGTTTCATGGCCTTATTTCAGTGACAATTTTTTTTTGTATTTTCACAAACCACGCATAAATGTCATTATCTCAAAACTACAAACTTTTACATACATGCTGCTGATATATTATTGTAGCAGAGTTTGTGCTGAATACAGTGTAATTAGACTTTAGCCATGAAAATGTCACTAGTAACAGAAAAAAACACAAATGTCAGAGCATGTCAGAACACCTCCAGGGCCCAGAAAACAGCTCAGACCTCAGAGGGTTAATTCTGAAAAAACAGAGATTCTAATTATTGAACAAAAAACTTCCTCACGTAATAACCTAGAATACTGTCTAACACGTGATGGCTGCTCTGTTAAATCTTCATCGCTGGTTAGGAACCTGGGTGTGCTCTTTGATACCAATCTTTCATTTGAAAGTCACGTGTCTAGTATCTGTAAAACCGCATCTTTCCATCTTAAAAATATATCTAAATTACGTCATATGCTCTCATTGACAAATGCGGAATAATTAGTTAAAGGGATACTCCACTTTTTTTGGAAATAGGCTCATTTTACAACTCCCCCAGAGTTAACAGTTGAGTTTTACCGTTTTCGAATCCATTCAGCCGAACTCCGGGTCTGGCAGTACCACTTTTAGCATAGCTTAGCATAGATCATTGAATCGGACAGGACCATTAGCATCTCTCTCAAAAAAATTACCAAAGAGTTTCGATAGTTTTCCTATTTAAAACTTGACTCTTCTGTAGTTACATCGTGTACTAAGACCGACGGAAAATGTAAAGTTGCGATTTTCTAGGCTGATATGGCTAGGAACTATACTCTCATTCCTGCGTAATAATCAAGAAACTTTGCTGCCGTACCATGAGTCCAGCAGGAGGCGTAATATGACGCAGCGCCTTTTTTCTTTTTTCCTTTTAATTAGGAAAAATATCGAAACTCTTTGGTAATTTTTTTGAGAGAGATGCTAATGGTCCTGTCTGATTCAATGATCTATGCTAAGCTATGCTAAAAGTGGTACCGCCAGACCCGGAGTTCGGCTGAATGGATTTCGAAAACGGTAAAACTCAACAGTTTAACTCTGGGAGAGTTGTAAAATGAGCCTATTTCCCAAAAAAGTGGAGTATCCCTTTAATGCGTTCATGACATCAAGGCTAGATTATTGTAATGCTCTAATGGGTGGTTGCCCTGCACGCTTAATAAACAAATTACAGCTGGTCCAAAACACAGCAGCTCGAGTTCTTACCAGAACCAGGAAGTATGACCATATTAGCCCTGTTCTGTCAACACTGGCTCCCTATTAAACATCGTAAAATGTTTTAAATATTGCTGATTACTTACAAAGCACTAAATGGTTTAGCTCCGCAGTACTTGAGCGAGATCTTAACGCATTATAGTCCTTCACGTCTATTGCAATCTCAAAATTCCGGCCAGTTGATAATACCCAGAATATCAAAATCGACTGCTGGCGGTAGATCCTTTTCCTATTTAGCACCAAAACTTTGGAACAGTCTTCCTAACATTGTCCGGGAAGCAGACACACTCTGTCAGTTCAAAGCTAGACTGAAAACACATCTCTTTGACCTAGCATACACATAACACATTATAGACTTCTATAATTCCATATTAGGCTGCATAGATTAGGCCAGCCAGAACCGGGAACACTTCCCATAAATCCTGATGTACTCGTTACATCATAAGAAGAATGGCGTCTACGCTAATATTAGTCTCTCTGTTTATTCCGAGGTTTACCGCAGTCCGCCGGATCCAGGCCGTATCCAGATCTGATGAAGGACCTGCGCCTGGACGCGACGACAATGCAGTCCTTAAGTGTCAACTAGTCTCTCCTCTTTCGCCGGATCCAGGCCGGATCCAGATCCGATGAAGGACCTGCGTGACAACAACGCAGTACTGAAGTGTCAACAAGTCTCTCCGTTTACTGAAGTGAGGTGGACCCCGGCCATATCCAGATCAGATGGTGGATCTGCACCTGGACCCAACCATGACGCATCCCTGAAGTGCCAGCCTCATCAGCCCTGTGAAGGCCTCATCGACACGACCAATCTGACTTCTGACCTGTAACGCTGCCTGGATCATAATCATACACTGTTCGCTCGTTGGCCAGAGGAGAACTGGCCCCCGACTGAGCCTGGGTTCTCCCAAGGGTTTTTTTCTCCATTCTGTCACCTGATGGAGTTTTGGTTCCTTGCCACTGTTTCTTCTAGAAACAAACTGTTGTATTATTTTCATGTTATCAATGTGAAGCTGCTTTGATACAATCTGTATTGTAAAAAGCGCTATATAAATAAAGGTGACTTGACTTGACTTGACATACAGGAGGCCGTAGAACCAGGCCAGCGGAGGACAGCAGAAAACGTAGTGCGAGTCCTCGGCGAAGGGACTAGAGCAGTAGCGCTCACCAGTAATCCCCTATCTACTGGCGAGCTCTGGCTTTTAGTTGACAGGTCGAGACGAAGTGACTCGCGGAGCCGCAGTAGAGGCAGAGTCGATTCAGTATCCGTCGTTGACGTTCAGCAGCAGAGATGTGGATACCCCCCAGCAGCAAATCTCATCCTTGATATCCGCATTCAGCCCTTCAAGGAAACATGCGACTAACGCCGGTTCGTTCCAGCTGCACGTAGTAGCCAGGGTGCGGATTTCAATGGAGAAGTCGGCAACAGTCCGCTTCCCCTGGCGAAGCACAGCGAGTAGTCATGAAGCTTTGCGACCGCAGGCAGAACGGTCGAACACCCTGACCATCTCCTCCTTAAAGGGCATCTTGCAGGTCAGACTACCCAGTAAGTCAATGTATAGAAAAATAATGTAGGAACTAGATTTAAATATAAATATATACTTATAAAACGCTATTAAGGCTTCTAGAGTCGTTTTTGTGAGAAAATTTTACTTCTGCATCTGAAAACCGCCGGAAGTGACGTAACAGGAGGGAGTGCGGTCAAAGTAAACAATAGGAAAGCAATGGATCGCAATGACAGTTCGGACGCTGAGGAAATTGTAAATGTTTACTCGTATGACGGACCTCAGCCATATAAGTTAATTATGAGCCTGCTATGCAGCCAAGAGAGCAGGACAGGCCAGGCAACTACTTTTATTTGTGTAAACAACAAGAAAACGTAGTGCTTTTGTAAAATAAAATAAAACGAACAGGGCGCGCTTTCATGATCTCTGTGAATTG
This sequence comes from Leuciscus leuciscus, assembly GCF_965113295.1. Taxonomy (NCBI): domain Eukaryota; kingdom Metazoa; phylum Chordata; class Actinopteri; order Cypriniformes; family Leuciscidae; genus Leuciscus; species Leuciscus leuciscus. Next base: position 22,426,736 of record NC_138747.1, on the reverse strand, counting down.
GAGCGCGTCTCAAAAATTAACTGAAAAACAGTGTATAGATAAGCCTCACAGACATGAGAAATATAACTATCTATATAAAGTTTATAAAAAAAATGTCCACCAACGAAAAAAATCCAATCGAAAGCAAATACGGTACCATCTGATTGTGTAATCCTGTCCGTATGAAAGGCGCATCTACATTACAGCGGAAATGTATGGAGATATGTTTGAACCACATTCTGACGACGGACTGGGCGACCTGATGAAGATGCTGTGACAGTGTGCACATATCGCCATCATCTCATATAACTCCATCATATCGCAGGGATTATAATCATCCAGTCTATAGTGAACGCTACACACTACCATGTTTTTCGAAGCAGATGCAGAAGTGAAGTCCCGTCTTTTCACCTGCACATAATGCAGCCAGGCACGGAAGATAGCACCATCCTGAATTGCAATCATCCGGAAACCTGTGGACTCGAAGTCCTGACAGGCCATAATTCACAATAATTTACCACGACAATGATTCATTGAAATACAATAACCACCGAAAACACACTGAATCACGACCGCTCTCACTGAACACCAACCTACTCTGCACTAAGTGAACGCAGAGCCCGGCAAACGACTCCCTCTCATCACGTAATATGACGCGATGATGGAAAAAACTGCTTTTTCAACACGGTCAAGGAAACTGTCACGTTTCTACTAAATTTGTGCCCTTATGTCTTGCAAAACTATTTTAAATCCTGCATTAACTTTTCATATGGTATTTTCATACAAGTTTATATATTAATTTTGAAAGAAAAAAAACCTGCAAGATGCCCTTTAAACAGTACATATTGGTCGCAACAGTACATATTGGTCGCAGCAGTCCGCCTGCGAGTCCCAGATGGCCGTTCCCCACTCACATGCCCGTCCAGTCAGTAAGGAGACCACAAAAGCGACTCTGGTGCGGTCCTCAGCATAGGTGATGGGCTGAAAAGAAAACACAACCTCACATTGTGTTAGAAAAGAGCGACATTCGGTGGGCTTACCGGCATAACAAGGTGGATTATTGATCCTGGGTTCGAGGATACTGTGAGTCTTCGGAGAGGATGGCGGATCCAGGCGAAAGTGATGAAACTGCTTTCACAAGTCAGTCACCTGGGCGGCCAGACTCTCCACAGCATGTCTAGCTGCAGACAACTCCTCTTCGTGTCTGCCCAGCATGGCTCCCTGAACCTCGACCACTGAACGGAAAGGTGCCTCCTTCGCTGGGTCCATGGTGGCCAGATTATTCTGTCAAGGAGAACAGAGGACCCAAGAGCGAAATGCAGGTACAATCTCAAATTTAATGAAAAAAGAGAACAAAGGCACCAGACGGGCGCAGAACTGGTTAACAGAAATATTCTTGTGTAAACTTAATGAAACGGAAACGGCAGGGACCCCAGGGTTGGGTAGCAGCAGTCAGCGAGGGTACACAGTTTTAGACCTGCAGTAGCCGGGCGGCCGGATGGAGAGTAGACGAAGACCACGAGCAGCAGGGTAGCTGGGCAGAATACAATGTTAACAGACACGGAGACGAGGCAGGACAAGATAAGACAAGACAAGGCAGGTATCCAGTAGAGGAATAACGGTATACCATACAGGAACGAGCCTTACAATAGTAACAATAATCTGGCAATGAGACAGGGAGAGAGGTAGGCTAGAAGTAGCAGGCAATATCAGGAGGGAAGAGAAAACCGGTGTGGAGAAGATCAGCGCGAACGCTGATTGCGATGAGGATCAGCTGAGAGAACGAGTGGGTGTGAGTATGTGTGTATGTACGTGAATGTGTGCATGTGAGTGTGAGAGAGAGGGAAAAAGGAGAAAGATCAATCATGGTTCATGACAGATGCAACGTGGCCATCCTCGCCACAAGTAAAACAGTACCATGGTCTCGGCCTACCTATTGGTTTCTTATTGACTGGATTCTCACTCACATTACCAGAAGCTCCTGCCTTCTTTTTGTCCTGTTTGTCTACTGCTGCTTGCAGTGGGAATTTCTTCTGGGTTTTAGGCTTTGTCGTAAGATCGACTAACTGACTTTGGAGCTTAGCTATCTGTTTCTTGAGCTCCTCCTTGCTCCAATTCAGCAGAGAACACGTTTTTGGGAATGCATCAGTGCTCTCTGTTTAGAAGACCCAAGATGTTGCTTCATATGAGTGACCTTTGCTGTATGTTTGTCTTCTTCGGTGTACATCGGGTCACGGGTGTTATAGGAAGTGTTTCCGGTTCCGGCTGACCTAATTTATGCACCCTAAAAATCATTTAACTGATTTGAATAATAGGAATGTATAATTTTCCTTGTGTATGCCAGGTTAAAGAGATGTGTTTTTAGTATAGATTTAAACTGACAGAGTGTGTCTGCTTCCCGGAAAATGTTATGGAGACTGTTCTAGAGTTTAGGTGCTAAATAGGAAAAGGATCTACTGCCAGCAGTCGTTTTTGATATTCTAGGTATTATCAACTGGCCAGAATTTTAGACGTGAAGGACTATAATGCGTTAAGAGCTCGCTCAAGTACTGGGGAGCTAAACCATTCAGTGCTTTGTAAGTAATCAGCAATATTTAAAAATGTATACAATGTTCAATAGGGAGCCAATGCAGTGTTGACAGAACCGGGCTAATATGGTCATACTTCCTGGTTCTAGTAAGAACTCTAGCTGCTGTGTTTTGGATCAGCTGTAGTTTGTTTATTATGCGTGCAGGGAAACCACCATAAGAGCAATACGATAATCTAGCCTTGAGGTCATGAACGCATGAACTAACTGTTCCGCATTTTTCATTGAAAGCATATGTCGTAATTTAGATATATTTTTAAGATGGAAGAATGCGGTTTTACCAGTGATGGGAATAACGGCGTTATAAATAAACGGCGTTACTAACGGCGTTATTTTTTTCAGTAACGAGTAATCTAACTAATTACTGCTTCCTCCATTACAACGCCGTTACCGTTACTGTCAATAAAAATGCGGCGTTACTTTAATTGAGCTCACTGAAGCGGTTTTCATCCGAGTAGGCTCTCTCTCTCAGCCATAGGAGCTGCAAAGTTTTTTCTCTGGTGTGTGAGTGTTTATGAGGCGCGGGACTCGACAAAAGCGAGGCGAATGCCCCGAGCGTGCTCGACAGTGCGCGAGAGAGACCGAGTGTGTCCGAGAACGCGCTCGACAGTGCGCGAGAGAGACCGAGTGTGTCCGAGAACGCGCTCGACAGTGCGCGACAGAGACCGAATGTGTCCGAGCATAAATACTTTATTTATAAATAAATTACACATATCAGCATTTGAATAATCTCTGTAGCATATTGGTATCATATGCAATGTTTTAATTAGTTTATATAACATAAACTCCAAAATAACCTGCAGGGAACGTTCAAACATATTTGTTTGACGGTTGTGAGCACGTGCGGCAAACACGACTAGAATTTGGCTAAAATAACCTCTGATGATGACGTTCTCTGTAGATTATGAAAATAACCCCCCAAAAGATTATATTGTTTTATTATTATTTATGTTGATACATTGTTCAGTATTATATTGAAAGCACTTTTTGTTAAACTTACTATTGTGAGGAAGAAAATACTTCAAGTAGGCTATACAGAATGTCTACCAGTTGTAAAGGTGTGTGAGTTAAGTTTTATCATTTTAATTATATGCACTAGTGTATGTGTATGTATATTTTTATTAGGCTACTATTTATTTATTTTTGGTACATTTCTTAAGAAGCATAATTTATTTTTAGACTTATTTGTTGGCCAGTTGTGGTCTGTGCAATAAATATTAAAAGTTCTAAACCATCTATTGTTTTATTGTTGCACTATAGTAATGATAATATTTTAATATTTAAGTTAATAGGTGTCTCTCACATTGTCCCACAGCAACATTAAAATAGTGTAGATTAGTGTACAACGTTTTATAATAATAAGATGTTCTATTTAGTGTCAATTTCATTCATTGAACATTTCATATTGGGGGTATCCAAGAAATTTCTTATATTTAAACTTTTTTTTTTTTTAAGTAACGCAATAGTTACTTTCCCTGGTAATTAGTTACTTTTGTAATGATGTAATTCAGTTACTAACGCAGTTACTTTTTGTGAGAAGTAACTAGTAACTATAACTAATTACTTTTTTTAAGTAACTTGCCCAACACTGGGTTTTACAGATGCTAGAAATGTAGCTTTCAAATGAAAGATTGGTATCAAAGAGCACACCAAGGTTCCAAACCAATAACGAAGACTTGAGAGAGCAGCCATCAATTGTTAGACAGTATTCTAGGTTAGTACGTGCAGAGGTTTTTGGTCCAATCATTAGAAACTCTGTTTTTTCAGAATTAAGTAATAGGAAATTATTAGTCATCCAAATTTTTATATCAGCTATGCATTCCGTTAATTTCTTGAATTTGCAAGTTTTGTCGGGGCGCAAAGAGATATAGAGCTGAGTATCATCGGCATAACAGTGAAAATTAATCCCATGCTTCCTAATGATATCTCCCAAGCATGTACAGAGTGAACAGCAATGGTCCTAGTACTGAGCCTTGTGGTACTCCATACTGAACTTGTGATGGATAAGACATCTCTTCATTTACTGCTACAAACTGATAACGGTCAGATAAGTATGATTTAAACCATGCTAATGCAATTCCACTAATGCCAACATAATTTTCGAGTCTATTTAAAAGTATGTTGTGGTCAATGGTATCAAATGCAGCACTAAGATCGAGTAACGCTAATAGAGAGATACAACCATGATCAGATTGATAAGAGCAAATCATTTGTAATTCTAATGAGAGCAGTCTCAGTACTATGGTACGGTCTAAATCCTGACTGGAAATCCTCGCAGATTCCATTTCTTTCTAAAAAGGAACATAGTTGTGAAGAAACTGCTTTTTCTAGTCTATCTGACAAAAAGGGTAGATTTGAGATCGGCCTGTAATTGACTAATTCTCTAGGATCAAGTTGCGTTTTTTTTAATAAGAGGTTTAATAATAGCCAGCTTAAAAGTTTTCGTTACATATCCTAGTGACAAAGATGAATTAATGATATTAAGAAGAGGATCTATGACCTCTGGAAGCATTTCTTTCAGTAGCTTAATCGGCATAAGGTATAACATACATGTTGTTGATTTAGATTATTTAACGAGTTTAGGCAATTCTTCCTCTTCTATAGCAACGAATTAATGGAATTTTTCCTCAGGGACACTACATTGCACTGCCTGATGCAATATTGTAGTAGACGGTTGCATAGTTATAATTTTCTCTTTAATATTATCAATCGTGTAAGTAAAGAAGTTCATAAAGTCATTACTGCTATGCTCTTTGGAAACTTCAGAAGTAGAAGCTTTATTTCTTGTTAATTTAGCCACTGTATCAATAAATACCTAGGGTTGTGTTTGTTTTCGAAAACAAAGTCTAAAAATAAGCAGATCTAGCAGTTTTCAAGGCCTTTCTGTACGCAGTCGTGCTCTCTCTCCACGAAATTAGAAAAGCGTCTAGTGTTGTTTTCTAAAGTGCTGTAAAAGAGAGAGTCAAAAGTTTCTGTCGCAATATCGAGTTCTTCTAAGCTATCTGGAATTCTGAGGAGATTAAACTGATCAGGAATATTATTAATAAAGCAATCTTTAGAGGCAGAAGTGATAGTTCTAACATATTTGTAACATGGAGTCGGCTTAGCAACCTTGGCTAAATGGAGTACTGTATACACGAGACTAGATAATGATCTGAGATGTCATCACTCTGCTGCAGAATTTCAATGGCATTAACATTGATTCCATTTGACAATATTAGATCTAAAGTATGATTATGACAATGAGTGTGAATTTTTCATGACAATGAATTTTTTTTCCCTGTTTTTTTTTTTCATTAATAAATATTTTACCCTTAAATTTTTGTATTTCTAATTTGGGGAACAGACACAGTCTCTATATGATGATATCTAGGTGAAAGAGTCTCTATGTGTTGGGATTTATCTGACCTCAGTGACGTGAGACAGCTAGCAGACGGTCAGTTTAGCCAGTCTGTCTGCTTCCTGACCTGAGCCCCAAATCGTCATGTTTGAGCTCTAAGACAATGTGCCATATTTCTAGAGAGAAGAGCAGCACCATCCCAGGAGGGATGAATACCATCTCTTTTCAATAGGTCAAGTCTGCCCCAAAAACTTTTCTAATTGTCTATGAATTCTATATTATTTTGCGGACACCACTTAGACAACCAGCTATTGTTGATGTTAAGACAATGTTTTTATGATCTGTTATACTACATACCTCACGTGTCATTCATATCTGTTTTAGAAGTCAACAACAGTCTATAACTATGTATTATGACATTTGATCTAAAACCTCTTTTATAGCCTTCTTCTGATGCTTTCAATAATAGTCTACCACAAATACAAAAAACAAAAAAAAGTCCCTGTGAACTGGAAGTTGCATGTGAAAGGGAATTTTGAACAGAGGGCAGGGTTTTACTCTAGCGCTCCTCTTCTCCATCTCTGCTCATAGCAGACTAACGGTTTGAGGGGAGTGGTTAGGCGTTTCCCAACCCAAGCCGTTAAACCTACATCATCAGAGAAGGAACGCCATTCCAGACCAAAAGTAACTTTTCAGATTTTGATGAAAGATTACCACGGCAAACATATTTTTTTTCTGTGTATATACTTGCATAAATTAATTGTTCACCTCAAGACTAGTAATATGCACCAGCAAAGTAAATCCGGTATATTTTGATTTCATGTCGCCTTTAAGTTGATAAAACAATTTTTAAAACCAGGTTCTGAGTAGCATTATACTGTTTCAGTTTTCTTTAAATGTTTTGAAAGTTAGGTCACTGTGGTAACAATATTTTTGGAGACTGTGACTTGTCAACAAAGGGTGAATTTTTTTATTTATTATCCCCTCATAACACATATCATTCATGTTTCTTTTTACAGATGCCTACTCTAAAGGATTGCTACATATGCAGTACAAAAATTGGAGTAGCAAGCAAAACATGTCAACACTGTAGTGCCAAGCAGCCGTATAAGCAAAAGCTTGAGAAAAAAAAGAACAGCTTTCCCAAGAATGGATTGACCGGCAAAAAAAAACCTGCAGTGTGAACAAAGTTTATGATGCAACAAATCTACTGGTAGGTTTATCTTTCAGATGTTAGTCATAAAATAGTAAGTACTGTAAATAATCCCTGATATTTAGCTTATACACACATGTCGTTGTTATATTTATATACAAAGGCTTCAGCAATTCTTTTTTCAGTGCATAAGGACTTAGGTGTAACATCTGTTTGTTTCCATTGAACTCAGGTCTGATAAAGAAGTTCTCTCTCTCTCTCTCTCTCTCTCTCTCTCTCTCTCTCTCTCTCTCTTTCTCCCTCTCCCTCTCCCTCTCCCTCTCCCTCTCTCCCTCTCCCCCTTATTAGTTTTATAATTCTGTCTCAATTTTATTCCAGCTCCACAAGTGGGAGCTTTTAGAGAGGTTCCCACTCCTTCTCCTTGCCAGGAGAACCTCAAATGTTTTTTCTGCTGAGTGCTTCTGTCCTTGGAAGATGGATACAGAAGAAACTCAGGATGCTTTTCTTACCATAAAGAGGTTGTATGAAAGTCTTCTTAATGGTAATAAACACAAATGCTCAATGCATGCAGAATTTTCACATATTTAATTGCTTATTAGTGCATCCTCAATTATATATATATTATTATGATTATTATATATTTTTTTCTCACCTTAGGTTTTAAAAATTGCATATAAAAACAATACTTCCAGTGTTTTTACATAGGGGAAATTACATAATAAAACTTGAGCAGGGTATTATTTTGATAATGTTAAATTGATATTACATTAATAAAAACAACCCATATGTGGACTTAAACGTAATAACAAATAAATAAAATAATAAAACCATAATAACACTTTATTTTATTATTTATTTATTTTTGCTGAATTATTATTTAATTATTATTACTCTCATGTCCACATCACAGTTTCTTTTATCCAACAGTGGCTATAAAAGCACCAAGCAGCACAGGAGAGAGTTCTGCCATTAACACATCAGCAGACCTAGCATCAGATTCCCCATCTCTGCTTACCGGTAATGGTAAAATGTTTCATTCAATTTAACTAACATGTTCTTGTACAGCAAACTATTTTTTTTGCACCTGTCACCCACCAAATAATAATATCTGTCCAAATGCAGACCCTAAGAGTTACACTCATTACACTCATAAAATCATAAATGTTTCATCCTTGAAAACAACAAAATACATTAAATATATTTTGTTTAATTCTACAATTTATTTCCATAGATTACTACATACTATACTATAGTAAACTATATTGTTAAGGTGAGCACATTGTATGAACTGTATCTGTACATGGTGGTGTAATGGTGTATTGGTTTTACAATTTCACACCATGTATGTCTTTGTGCAGCTTAAGGCTGGAATACACTACATGAATTTTGCCCATATTTTTGCCTCAATTCAGAAATTGATGCTAGTTGCTAGAAGTCAGAGCCAGCCTACACATTCTGGGCAGTAACATTTCGCAGGAAATAATGTAGTGTATGATGGCCAGACTTTTATTTGTATTTATTTTTTAGCTTCAGGCTATGATTATCAAACACTTTCCCTGTTTCACAAACAAGGCTTAAGCTAGTTCCAGACTATAATGCATGTTTCAGCTGCTATAGGGCACATTTATTAAAGTTACTTAAATGTCCTAATTGAACAAACACCGTGTCTTTAGTACATGCGATCAACACCGCGACAGGAGATAAAAGGTTATCTTCCATATTAATACATTTTTTTGTCCTAACCAGCCGCAACGGCAGCATGTGACGATTCTATTTTAGAAACGGTTTCTCTTTTTCTGTGACGCCGCGCTGGAACAACAAACACAAAGTGTGGCAATGATAATCTTTAAACATACTGTTTATGTGCTTTACTTAATGTTAAAAGTGTGTAATGTGACTCTGAATATCATTCAGTGCTCCAGCTTTGTAGCTGTAAAAGCAACAATGGAGAATTCACATCAGATCTTGAAATTAAACGAATGGGGAAACAAGAACATTCAAACTGTGAACAAACAAGTCTATTTTTGGAGAAATATTGTTTTAGTGACTCATTATGTATTTTAAATAATGTTTAAATGGTGTAATAAGTGTACATTTCATTATGTAGGCTACTTCACATAACCTGTGTAACACACACAGGTTACATTTTCTTGCGAATGCCGTCAAGATTAGTCTTTACCCTGGTGCTATGCATTTGCAGCGAGAGCCCGGCCCCGCCTACATGCTGTTCTGATTGGCTGTGGGTTTTGATTGATTTTGACGCATCTCGCAGTCGCGTCGCTTTTGGTGTGGACAGGCAAGTTGCTTGTCGCTGGAATCTTATCGCATCGCGTTGGTTAGGACATGGTGAAAGGCTTAAACCTGGCTTAATGTATGTGAAACCGGCCCATGTTGTTTTATTTGGTTATGTGTTTCCTAAGCAATGTAGGCACATGTATTTTAGTTTATTGTGCCCAGAACAGAGGCTACAAGTTGTATAGTGTATTCCAGCAGTTTTTATTTATTTATTTTTATGTGTGCAGAGACTCCATCAGCAGACCCAGCATCAGAGTCTTCATCTCTGCTCAGTCCTGAGTCTGACACTCTTCCTCCTGCATCTTCCTCCTTGGCTTCTCATCCTGTTTTCACCTTCTCTGAGTCTAGTCCTTTACCTTCTTCTTCTCTGGTCTCTTCTCTGCCACCGGCCTCAACTCTTTCTTCCTATTCTAAACTGTCCACTGAGCTAGGCAGTCCAGGTCCAGTATCTTCCTCAGGAAAAGAAAGAAAAAGAAAGAGGAAAGCAGACAATAAAGGTATGTGTGGATTTGTTTTGTTTTTTATTTTAACATAATGAGAGCTTTTTAGAGCTAAAAGAACATGGCCTTTCTCATTGTTTTTTTTAAAGGCTGGGTTAGAATTCTACAAATGTAAATATTGTAATATTTTCTTTTACACATATTGCAACATATTTATATTAAGCTATTCAGTGTTGTGACCATAACGTACCCAAACCAAGAGTTGATTGTTTGTTGAACTTTTTATTTTACTTGTGTCAAATTATAACCATATTTTTATTTGTTTCAGAATGCCCCATGCATAAAGACTCAACCAATTTCCCCTACAAAAAAATTTTGAAGAAAAGAATCAGGGAGGTTTGTTTTAAATAGCAAAATACTGAAATAACCCCACCCCCCCATCCTAAAAAAAACATTCACAGCAACAATACTATTTTGTACTTTTGTATGTTGTAATTGCAATGTATTTGCACAAAAAAGAAACATTACAAAATATACTAGATGATTAATGTAAGGTTTAGGTATTTATATAATTTGTGTTATAATGTTAAACCGTGTAATAAGAAATATTTTACTTCACAATTTAAGTTGTGCAAATTTAAAACCTTAACCATAGAAATGGTAGTGTGACAAAAACAAAAACTGCAGTATTGCAGTATACAATATTACAAAATTGTATTGATAATATAGTAATAAATTGAATTGTGCTAATAATTATTAATTAAAGTTTTATTATGCTTATTATGATAGATTTAGTCCAACTAACTATTTATTTCACTTTGTTTATTTTCACTTGGATTTAATTTTGTATTTACCGTTCAGCAGATGTATGACTGTAACTTCATGTGTTGTAAGTAAATGTCATTAACATTAACCCATGTTTCTTTCTGTTTCTGCTAAGGGTCATGCGGAGGTGTTGGTGCAGTGGCATCCTTGCTCTGGATGGTATGCATATTATTTGAAGTTTATATGCTGTACTGTAGAAAATTTACGGAACTTTTTTTTTAATATAAAAACATTAGAGAGAAAAATTTACATTGCAAAAACATTTATTCAGTTTTAACTGAAGTTGCAGTTTGATCAGGACTTCAGACTTCAATGTAATTAAAATGGTGTGCTTTTTATTTTTTTATCTATTCTTTAATGTTTTCAACCACTCTTAGTTTGAAGTATTTTTTTTATCAAGCCTTTGTTGAGAACCAAGATAGTATTTATATTCCATTAATAAGCATTGTAACTAACATTTTTTGCTGTCTTACAGTGGGAAAAAGTGGAAAAACTCCTGGGAGCCAAGAGAAAATATTCAAAGTTCATCATGAAGAAATCTCTTGATGTGTTCTCAACCTCAGTGTCAAAGTAACAGTGTTTGTATTATGATTGTCTTTTTATATGCAATGTTTTGTTCTATTAATTCATAATTAGAATAAGCTTCTATATATTTGTTTGTGCAAAACTGGGAACTGAGTTTTCAAGCAAGCCATTTTTTGACTAAGTGTGTGTGTGTGTGTGTGTGTGTGTGTGTGTGTGTGTGTGTGTGTGTGTGTGTGTGTGTGTGTGTGTGTGTGTGTGTGTGTGTGTGTGTGTGTGTGTGTGTGTGTGTGTCTGTGTCTGTGTCTGTGTGTCTGTGTCTGTGTCTGTGTCTGTCTGTGTGTGTGTGTTCCGATGTATTTTTTGTTGCTAGGTTGTAAAATGGATGCCTTATATGACTTGCAATTTTGTCTTTCAGTGTAAGACATAGCAGTTTGGTTTATTCTTGTGTTCTGTTTCTGTTGCTGCTTTGTACAGAACATTATCTGTTTTTGATGAGTGGACTCATCAAATGTTTTGAAATATGTCACTGGCTCTGTTCCTTCATATACTCTTGATTTTTACCATTGTTTATATTTGTAATTTTAGATTAAGAGAAAACATATGCACCCTTAATGCCTTTAATGATCTGTTTACTGCTGAAAATGTAAGAAAGCCATGTTGTTGTTGGTATTATTATTATCATTCATTACCCTAAATGACCTATTAGCCCACAGTCATATCTATAATGTGTGTATGGGAGGATAGACCAATATACTTTTGGGCCTTGGTTTAGAACCATCTGAAGCTGGTACGTCCTTTTCTGTAGGTAAGAACACAAGGAAGACAGCGATTGAATACTATTAATACGAGAACAATGCTTTTAAATGATGCCCCATGCCACGCCCACCCGTCACTGGGCTTTGATATAATTGGGTAATGTAGTCAAGATTTATCCTCTGTTATGAAATCACCCATTCATTGTAAAACTTGTTATTGGCCTGAGAGATATAATCATTGCCATGGGAAACCCCTGTCTTTGCTACACATTTAATCCCACTGGTCATAATTATGACCGCATATTTTTTCTTATTTAAGTGTTGTTATTGGCTTTGGGCAAGAAATTAAACTTTTTAAAGAAAAAAATAGATTGTCGTGATTAAAATGTATTACTGTCATGTGACTTGCACATCTAGAAGAAGATGTATTCCTCAGACTAAAAAGTATTATATAAAACACCTTAATTAACAGATAGAACTATCAAATTTTGTACATATATTCTCTAAAGGGTCTACTACTTATATATTTTGAGAATTATACTCCTGCATATATATTTTGCTTGTAAGAGGTGTAAATTTGTTAACGGTCACAATTGATGTTTGGGGCACACCAATTGGTTCTCATGAACATCTGCCTCATCCTCTAGAATCTAGAGGATGAGGCAGATGCTTCACGAGAACCAATTGGTGTGCCCCAAACAACCCTTTCAACGATGCATGGCCCATCTTCAGTGCACTGAATGAGTGCACACACATCTCAATGAAACTGGCCTATTAGGACAGGGCCCAAATGTAGTCCTTGGTCTACTCTAGCCCATAGAGGTCTAGCCGAACAAGCAGAAGTTCCTCCAGGGTGTAACTTTGTCCATGACAACCTTTTCATCTCACTAAGCCTCCTTCATGAAATGACAGAGCAAGATTATGGATGTCTTGGAATGTGTTGTGTAAATAGGCCTAATTTAAGTATTTGAATGAATTCTGACTATGGTGTTTCCCACCGGTCTCTATTGTGACAGAGTATAAAACCTATTATACCATGGTCTGGGTGAATACTCGATTCTGATTGGCTGCAGGGTGTCCGTTAAAAAGTGATAATGTACACCTAGGAAAGGCGTCCTTATAGTGTGTAAGTTACGTCTGGCATAGGCCTGCTGCCATTGCCTGTCTTTCTGTCTTGCTTGCTTTCCTTTCAACACGTGAGTGAATGGTTGACAATATTTGCTGTAGGCCTAATAAAAACGATTTAGGAAACTCTAAAATTTTTACTCTGAAACACATTAAAGTATTATTAATTGATTAAATATTTCTTTCTTTCGTAAGTGACCATGGTATAAGCGGGTTAATGCCCTTCGAGGTGTCCATTGTCAGGTATAATGGACTTCGGCGGAGGCAACCGTCCTCCGCTGCGCGTCGGACGGTTCACGCCTCGCCGTCGTCCATTAATACCTGATAATGGACACCTCGTCGGGCATTAACCCTTACATATTTCACTAACTTAACCAACATAAAAATCAATGAGGGCATAACGTTTGTGTGTTAGGGAGGTCTAAGGAGTAAAATGCATGAATTCAAATTGCAAGAAAAAAATTGTGATTAAACAGTTAAAAATGACAAATTGCAGAATTTATCAAATTAATCATGATCTTATGAGAGACACACTCTCTCACACAAACACAGGCACACACATACTCTCTCTCTCTCACACAGACACACTTTCTGTCTCTCCCTCTCTCTCTCTCTCTCTCTCTCTCTCTCTCTCTCACACACACACACAAATTTACCTAACCCTAAACCCTATTGCTCACACACTCTCTCTCTCACACAGACACACTTTCTATCTCTCTCTCTCTCTCTCACACACACACACACACACACACACACACACACACACACACACACACACACACACACACACACACGCACACACACAAATGTACCTAACCCTAAACCCTATTGCTCACACACTCTCTCTCTCACACAGACACACTTTCTATCTCTCTCTCTCTCTCTCACACACACACACACACACACACACACACACACACACACACACACACACACACACACACACACACGCACACACACAAATTTACCTAACCCTAAACCCTATTGCTCACACACTCTCTCTCTCACACAGACACACTTTCTATCTCTCTCTCTCTCTCTCTCTCACACACACACACACACACACACACACACACACACACACACACACACACACACACAAACACACACGCACACACACAAATGTACCTAACCCTAAACCCTATTGCTCACACACTCTCTCTCTCACACAGACACACTTTCTATCTCTCTCTCTCTCACACACACACACACACACACACACACACACACACAAATGTACCTAACCCTAAACCCTATTGCTCACACACTCTCTCTCACACACAGACACACTTTCTATCTCTCTCTCACACACACACACACACACACACACACACACACACACACACACACACACACACACACACACACACACACACACACACACACACACACACACACACACACACACACACACACACACAAATGTACCTAACTCTAAACCCTATTGCTCACACACTCTCTCTCACAGACACACTTTCTATCTCTCTCTCTCACACACACACACACACACACACACACACACGCACAAATGTACCTAACCCTAAACCCTATTGCTCACACACTCTCTCTCTCTCTCACACACACACACACACACACACACACACACACACACACACACACACACACACACACACATACACACACACACACACCTAACCCTAAAGCTCACAAACTCTCTCTCACACACAGACACACTTTCTATCTCTCTCTCTCTCTCTCTCTCTCTCTCTCTCACACACACACGCGTACCTAACCCTAACCCTAGATATCAATCTATATGCAGGATTGTTTATTGCTGTAATAAGTTAAATGAGTAAAATCCTGCAATACAATGTTTCACAGGCATTATACAAATAAAGAAAAAGTAATATGAATGATGTGTACATTAACTTGTATGTATTGTTATGAACTAATATCCTGCTTTGGCCACTTGTGAGCAAAATGCTAAAGAAAAGTTATAAAATTAAGAACATCAGTATCAGCATTCAGGGCACTATGATCATGTTAATTATTGTTAAGGATATAGATGCAAAATAATATTGAATACATATATTTACAAGATCTAAAATATAAATACACTGTATTCTACAAAATCTGTAGTTTGTATTGATCTGTATGAGTAGTATTGTAGTTAATGTAAAGTGAGGAAGAAAAAGAGTATTTGTCAGTTTTATTCAAATTAATTAATGTTTTATCATGGGATATACAACTTGTGCTAAAGTCTATGCATACAAATTAATATGCATATGCTAAATGTAATATTAAATATATTGCATCAACAACCAAAAATTTATGTTAATATAAATATTTATTAAATTTGCAATAAATCATTATTTTTAAAAGTTGTAGGTGTAATGTAATGCCACGTGTAAAATATGTAATATAAAAGTAACAAGCAAGCAAGCTATGCCTCTATAACAATGGTGACAGAGGTTTATGGATAATGTAGACCCTTCTGTTATTCAAATCTGCAAAGAGTTAGAAAATATTGGTGTAAAAAACAAACACAGTAGCTCAGGGTAAGACTGACTTTTACTTATTTATTTTTTAATTAATCTGAAAAATATTTAATTTCCAGACTCAAAAATCTGATTTTGGGAAGATGACGAATCCAATGCTTCAAATGTTTGTTCTAAAACTTTAAAACTCTTCTTCAGAAAGTTCTGGACTGCTGTTGTCCTCACTCTCCTCTTCAACATCTTCCTCCAGCAAGAAGAGGGAAGGGTCTGTGTTGACACTGCCATAGGTGCTGGTGACTGCTGCAAGTTTCTGCTGTAGAATGTGCCGCTTGTGTAAGATACAGCAGTAGAGCCCCCTGTGTCCATCTTCGGTCAGCTCTCTAGGCGGATCTTGAGGTAAAAAGTGAAGAAAATTGACGATTATTAAGCAGTATTTCATTAAAAAAAAAACACTAAGAATTGTGATTTTTTTAAAGCAATATTTACAGGAAACTATAACATCCTGGTTAGTGGGATAACCTTATTTATACACATTCAATAAAAAACATTTATCGTACGTACTATGGATCTTGATGTCCTCTTTAGTTTCCCGAAGAAGACTGTCCAGTTTGTCCAATGTTTTTTTTAGATGCTGATAATGCTGAGTCATCTCTTTTACAATTATTATCTTCTCCTCCTCCATGCGCCTGACCAGCATGACTTGATCAAACAGTCGTCTCTTCAAGCAGAGACTCGCCACTATTTTTGAAAATAAAAGTGGAGAGGAAAAATTTCAAACACTAACACACAACATATTCAGCTTTACCTCTAGCAGTGTTCTTCACTAGTCATTTTGAGCGCCTTGAGAATAATATTGATGAATAACTTTATAAAAATGTACAAGGGTAGTAATATAACAATATCCTAACTGTATCATCCCTTAAGTATGCATATAATAATGCAGCCAATACACAATTGACAACAACTGAAACATCACACTACATTACAATACAACAGAAAGTAAAAAAAAAAAAGCTCAGGCCAGTATTAAGATATGTTTTTATTTTTTTTATTAAAGACATATCTAATTGTGATTTCATGCTTGGGTTGGATTTTGCCATTTCAGAATAGATATGGCTCTCTTCTTAAATGTATTTGGCTATTGCAGCTCTTATATATAAAAAAAAAGTGATGACCACTACTAGTATAGAAGGTGTGTTACAGGAGTAACAATAACTATCAGATTATCACTATGTCTTTATATGGTAACATTACAGATAACTTTTCAGATAGCAACAGAATATATAATGTGTTATTCTTTACTGTATGTTACACCTTTTTTACTGGGTGGCAGTGTTAAATTGCTGAGTGTTATTACTTATATTAACAATCAACTGCATTTTGTGAATTCAAAAAAGCACAAAAATAAACACATTAATTACCGTCTCCTTGTGCTTCCCAAGGCAGAATCAAGTCATCAGAGAGACTGCATGCTGCTTCGGTGCCAATTTTCTCTTCACAGCCAGGAATGGTGTTGTACAGCACTATCTTCTCTCTGAGTGTCTTTTTGAGCTCACCAAGTCTTCTCCGTTTGCGTTGCCTTGTTTGGTTGCTGTCTGTAAGTTTAAAAAAAAAAAATGTTAGAAATTTTTTTTTTTTTTACAAAATGCAAGTTGAGTGATGTAGTATCAAATAGCCTACCATTTTGTCGATACAGATCATGCTTCTTTCTTCGGATTGAATAAATAATCTCATCGATTTCACTCTGGAGCTCTTCCTGGCTACTGTGAGTAATGTCTCTCTCTTGAAAACCAGAAATAAGCAAAGTCGACCATTACAGAAAACACAGTATCAAAAATGTAGACAAATATATATGGAAATGTATACACCAGCGACTATATTACATACCAGTGGCTGCCCATTGCTTGACATCACACACCCACCGATCTGCATCTTCCATAGAGATGTTTAACTCCTGCTTGAGACTCTCAAGATTGGCTGCTTCCATTTCTGCTCTCTGTGTAATCTATTTAAAAAGATTTTTTTTTTAAATGACAGAAAACATAGTATCACTGCAGAATTAACCACAATTGCCCCTGAAAGAAAATGCAGGGGAGAGCACAATCACATTCATAGTGTCTCCAGGGCCCAGGAAACACCTTAACATGCGGTCTAGGCTTCTTACATTGACAAATCTTTTCGCCAGTGTCTTGTGGAGACTCTCCACCTTCCTATTGTTCCATCCCATGGCAAGTACAGTAATCATATCTCCTCTGCCTATAAAAAAACAAAACCGATAAGAACAAATCAATTGTACAATCTAGCATTGTGTCAAACACAATGGTTAACCCTTTTTTTCAACCAACCTGACTTGGTCATGTACTTTGTAGTAAGAGCTGCCCTTGAAAGGAAGCTATTGACCTGTTCCACCTCTTCACCAACAGTGTTTCCTGCACCCTCCTGGCTTCTACCGCCCCACCTGACCTGCTCCCAAGAAGAAGACCAAGACCTTTATCATTCTAAAGACCTTTATCAATCTTATTTATTAGTTTGTGTATCATCAATTGAATTTGGTGCCATGAGCAAATTTTGATGTTTAATATTTTAAAAATATAAAATGTTCTGAGGTAGGATAACAATGAAAGAAAAGCTTTCACAACTGCAATTGTGCAGTTAGAACTTTTGGACGGGATCGGGAAGCAAATCCTGCAAACAACCCTGCTGTTCAACCAGAATGATCAATTCTCTTGTAACAGTGTGATCACTGATAGTAATGTTAACTATGTTTAAAAAGTTCATAAGCATTGTGTGTATATATACACCCAACACACACAGACACTAAATAAGTAGTTTTAAACTTGTCCTTGAAGATTAGCACTACACATTTTGTATATCTCACTTATATGACACTTGATTTAACTCATCAGCTCATTAGTAGAGACCGCAAGACCTGAATTGGGTGTGTCAGATAAGGGAGACATACTGTACACAATGCAGTGCTGGGGTCCTCCAGGACAGGTCTGAAAACCACTGCATTAAAGTATTTCAATAATGTTTACCGGTACTACTTTTGACTTATGAAACGTGCATATTTTCCGAGATAATAATCAAGCTAAATTTTTCTGATGCTGTAAGGATGTTTCTAAAAAAACTTAACATTAAAACGTAAACTTAACTCGCACACAGTACCTCACATTTGCCAGTGTGAGCCTTGGCATGCATTACAGATAAAAAAGGTTTCATCATGGTAAGTGGTTGGAGCTCGGGTATCTTTTCTGCCATCTTTTCCAAATAAGGCCAGTACCTGTAAAGAAAAAATTGCCAAAACTGGTAAGGAGACAAACCAGGACCTAAGTGACTAGTACAATTCCTGTAACCAATCAAATAACACTACAGTATGTAGTCATATGTATGGTAATTTGTCATATCAGTACTGATAAGGTAGTAGCCATATTCATTTTCTAATTCCATAATATAAAAAATGTGTGATATTTAGCTAGTCATGGTGTTAATGGTTATTAATAAAGGTAAAACATCAGTAAAAACTTCAGTTATCATTTGGCAATGGCTATCTACCTGCAAGCAATGTCCATACAAAAGAATGTTGCATTTGCAGCTTGTGCCAGCTCCTTCTGCAGGAACATTGGGTAGGCATATATTTCACCACGGTAGTGGTTCAAGCCTTGCAGCAAAATTCCATGTCTGCACACAGCTATTTCAAGGCCCTCTTCATCCACCTTGGCCCTGGACTTCTGTGCGATTTCTCTGCCTGCTGTAAATGTTGCCGGTCCACAGACATCATGACCTGTCCTCTGAAAGTAGATACAATACGTTACATGTAATCCCAGGACAAGAAAACATTCAATTAAAAAGAGTTAAAGAAATCCTTACACTTAACATCTGGCTTCTAATTTGGTCAACAAAGGCAGATACTTTGGCATCTTGTGCGATGAACAGTCCATCAAAAAGAGATGGTTCGTCTGTCCTGTTAAATAAGAGGAATTCATCGCCAACACAATTACATAATAATGATTTAACATTGCATTCACCTAAATTAATATAACAATTAACCATAAAGGTGCCACACATTTTAGTCTGTATAAATCACATTTGATCTGGAACACTGTGTTTAGAGTATCAGCTTGTATTTGTCCTGTGTAAATGAATGTTGTAATTTGGAATTAACTTGTGTAAGTAAAAACATACTGTTTAAAGTACAAATAGAAATAACATCTTTATTTTTGTTTGTGTCTTCAGGCTACAGAAGGGAGAAAAAGTTCCTGAACAATTTACCAGATTGCTGTCATAGAATTGTAAAGCTTGTTTAAAACAGTGCTATTTCTCTCAAAACACTTTTTAAATTGTAAAAGCATTTACGTTTGAATGTGAAGCAATCATACATTTGACACATTTTGTTACTTTCCATGAATTTCAAATAAAAGTATAATTATATAATGACTAGAGCCAAAAAAATTATGTTGAAGAAATAGGTTTAGATGCCACGAATGGTTGTTATTTTTAACAGCAATAAGGTAAAGTACAGTTTCTCTATATATCAGTCCATCCATAGCTATACTTGCTTTTCCTTTAGAGGGTCATGGCATGGGGGGTCTAGAGCCCATCGCATCTAGCACTGGGTGACAGGTGAGATGCAGCATGGACACAAAAATACCATTGCACCACCCTATATCCAAATTAAAAAAAGAAATGAAAAATTACACTTACCCTTTGGATTTCTTGAACCGGTAATGTTTTCTATTGCCGTCTGCAGATATAGCCAGCATGTCTGGTGTGCATGCTGGGCATTTAAAGGGCTCCATCAGGCACATATCTTCTTTCCTAAAATTGCAGAAGGAAAACTCCCGAAAGACTCTGTGGAAGGTGTCACCACAAATACTACCCGTCTGGAAAGGAGGATGGTATTATTTTGGTAAATAAAACATTTTGAAGTCTGGAATTCAAACACTTTGGAAATTAAAACAGCCCTTACCCGACCAGTGCAAAGACATCGATGTTCAAGCATTCTGAGAAATGCTTGTTGGGATAAAGCTGGGCTGGCTAATTTCATCTGCTCAAATGATGAGAACAGATCAAACTTAAACAGCATTTGGCAGCTGGTGGTTGCTGGCCAGTATCTGTATTGAAGCAAGTCACTAATCCCAGGAGTCCATTTGGAAGAGCAAAGTGGACAGCTTATACACGGCAGGCACAGGTTGTATGGACCTTAAAACAAACATGCGTTTACGATTTGGCCAGTATTTGTACAGCACAGTACAAAAGAATATAGTGAGCCATTATTATGCTTGACTTCATCTGGTTGGATATAAAAAGGTAGAAGGAAGTGACAAGACATACCGTTGATAGTCACCAATACGGTCTGCTTTCCTGGGATCATTTTGAAGTCAAGGTTTGGACCACAGGAACAGATTTGTATTGGTGGAGGAATTGGAAGCATACACACTGCAGAAAGTCAAAATCAAATTTCAGAAAGTCAAATTTCAGAAAGTAATATCAGTAATGTCTACACATTTACTCAACAAAGTAAAAAAAAATTCAATTAAAGGAAACTGCAGAGGGCACCTACTACTACATTATCTGAACATACCTTGTTCACGGAGTTGATATTGGCCACTTTCATCAACCACCACTACGGATGTTGGTGGAATGGGTTTTAAAAAACCATCAAACATTGCTTCCCTATCATGGAAAACATTTTTTCGGTGGATCTCGGTGTCACTTGATGAACAGAAAAACTGATTTCCTGAGGGGATACAGTCTAAGCACCGGACAACAGCATCAAGAGTTTTGCATTGTTGACAGGAATGCTGGGTAACGGTCTCTGCAGCCAACATGCAATTCAAAATCTCTGGCATTGCAGCCCTGAATTTCTTTTCAGAGATGACCTGTCTTTTGGTCCATGCAGACATGGTGGGTGTCTCTTCTACTTCCACTGATGCAGAGACAGCAACAGAAGTTAACAGGTTTTTTAGCCTCTGAAGATTTTGATCTAAATTAATAAAAAATAAAATGATAATAATAAGGAAAAAGCCAGTTGCAATAATGCATTTTAATAAAGCAAATTAGCAATTTCTTATATGGTTTTGTCACTTCATATGCATGATAGGAATGGGAATTACATACTTTAACAGTTGCCTATATGTGACATTTTAAATTTAAATAGAAAAGCTGAAATTATTTAGGCTTTCAATTCAATATGCTTACTAAGACTTGGTACCTCTTGCGGAATATCATTCATTTGCACCTCCTCAACCTCTGAGATCTCCCTAGTGCCGGCAGGTTTAACTGCAAACACACGTAATGATATAGAAAACATTACTGCTGACCAAAAGCTTAGACACTTGTGAACAACAGTATGCAGTATATTTTACTGACCAGATCGTTTCTTCTGAACACGTTGTGGTAGGATGTACCCATGCTGGTCTCTCTTTCTCCAGGAAACATTGGAGACTTCAGTTCCCTTTTTTTTCCTTTTCTTTTTAGTCTGTAAGTAAAAACTAAATGATACATTTTGGGGAAGCATTTGCAGAGGCATTTTCTTTTAAATTTAGGTAAATAACATGATAGAGAAATAAATGAAATATTTTACTTTTTGGGTTTCCAACTCATCAGCCATGGTTTTTGCTGCTTCCAGCCATTCATTAAATTGTTGTAATGACTCTGATGCCATTTGTAGATGTTTTTAAATAGAAATAATTGAAGGATAAAGTAAAAACATTAAAAAAAATACAAAACAGGAAAGCGAGAAATAGAGAGAGAGGAGGAAAAAGAAACTGGCTCTTAAAAGAACCAATTGATTTGTAAAATATTTCAGTGATAAAGGATGGGTACAAAAACCTGAAAACAAACAGATGAGATGATTAGACAAAACAAACCAGGGCTCTGTGTGGGCACAGACTGGTCCTTGTCAACCTGTTTGTGCCTATAAATCTGAATGCACTAGTGCAGTGGTTCTCAAACCTGTCCTGGCGTACCCCCAACACTGCACGTTTTCTTTCTCTCCCTAATCAAACACACCCGATTCAACTCATCAGCTCATTAACCCATGTAATAATGAGCTGATGAGTTGAATCAGGTGTGTTTGATTAGGGAGAGAAAGAAAACGTGCAGTGTTGGGTGTGCCAGGACAGGTTTGAGAACCACTGCACTAGTGGGTATTATTAAATAAATTTTATTTTGCATGTGAAGTGGGGACACTTAATATTCACCAATATTATTGATCTGCCTGCATTGGCACCATTATGAGAACTGAACTGAACTGGATAATGGCATCACTGTTTTCTCCAGAGCGGCTATATAAATGAACTAAATTAATGTTTGTTTGTTTTTTTAAGCTGATTTGAAACAATCTGTATTGTAAAAAGCAATATATAAATAAATGACTTGACTTGTGGCTATAACCTAAAATAGGCAATAACAATGAATGTACAATGAACAATTGATTCCGTCAACCGATTTTGCCATTACTGCATTTTTTTTAAGTCTTTAAAATGTTATACCTAGCTGAATTGATACCCTGAATTTAAATCATTTGGATAGCTGTAAAACTGTTGTGACCTATTTGTATAATGCTGAAACTACCTTTTTCTCTAAGAGAAAACATTTAACGTTACAGTTTTGGATACATTAGGCTGAAATTATTTGTGGCAATATGACAGAAATTGCAGATGCATGTGAAATAGCAACATGCTGCTAGCGATGAAGCTAACGTTAGATAGTAGGTCGCAATGAAATAACGTAACGTTAACAGTTACTTTCTTAATGAGTAAAATGGCTAACAGTTATCGCAACTGATTTGTAACCCAGACGGCAAAATGCACTCATTTAGTTCCACATAAATTACAAAAAACACACACAACTACTTATAAATATATATTAAAAAACAACAGCATAAAATTCACACCTTACCTATATCGACCTCGCACTGGGACTGTCAGGAAAAAACCTGGCCACGCCACTCCTCCGCCGCCGCCGCCGCCGCCGCCGCCGCCTTCTTCTTCTTCTTCCTTTTGGTTCATTGATTTTTTATTTTTTTTATTCAGCGCCACACGAATGTGGTCAAATGGTGATATGTTAAAAACTTTAGCTGAACTGAAAAAAAAATCAATATAAAAATGCTGAAAATGTTTTAAAATCACTACATATGATAATATGTCACGGTTTTATCATCTGTAGTGTTTTTTTTTTTAAATCATCGTTTTTTTTTTACTTTGTTGTTACAAAAGGTTTATCTTAAGTTATTTAAAAAAAAAAAGGATAATAGTTTAATTATTTTGATGTGGTTCTTTACTTTCCAATACGTTTTTTTGAAGAAGAAAAGCACATCAAATACATAAAAAATATATAGCCTAAATAAATTTAGGCCTACACATCTCAGTTTTCTGTATTAATCTCAAGTAAATGCAATAATAAAACAAATACTATTTTGATTGGTAATGACGGTAAACGCCATTTCATTACACACGACACCGTCATTATTAAAAGGAGCGCTAGAGGGCGGTTAACTTTAAAACGTAAGTATAGGTCGTAATAAGCTGCTTGCACATACGACCTTGATGGTCGTTTTTTGTAGGAGGACAGTCTCCAAAATAAAGTCATATGACATGATCTTGAAAAATATTTAACTAAAGGACAAGTTCGGTATTTTACACTTAAAGCCCTGTTTACAGATCGTTTCTGATGAAATAGAACGGTTAAGATAAAAATTTGGACACATGCTGCCGTCCCGAGAATTTTAGGTTTCTTTCGCTTCCTTCCTAAAAACGCATTAAACTTTCGTTTACAAAGACGTGAAACTCACTGAGTGGTCAGGGGTGTTCACTGATATGCTCACACAAAAATCGCTGCAAAAGATGCTTTCAAACAGGTGTTTTACCATTCGTTGAGAGCTTGAATAATAGACACTCCAGCCCAGTTGGTGGCGGAGTAATAGCGTACCTCACAGCACATCCAATACAAGTCAATGGACATCCAATTCAAGTCAATGGAGTTGGACAAAAACTACGATAAAACCTGTTGGAAAGCATCTTTTGCAGCGATTTTTGTGTGAGCATATCAGTGAACACCCCTGACCACTCTGTGAGTTTCACGTCTTTTTTTTTTTTTTTTTTGTGATTATGATTTTTTATTTTCAATCAATAAACAACACATATCATACAGAGAGAGCATTCAGATGAGAATAGAAATAAAATTAAAATAAAGTAAAATAAAAAACACATGCACACAGAACACAACACACTTAACAAACACTGGCAGCAAACTCATATTGACTGTAGAGTATTCAAAGAAGCTCTTTAAGGGCAGAGGCTATATTCATCCAGGTGTTGAGTTTCACATCTTTGTAAACGAAAGTTTAATGCGTTTTTAGGAAGGATTGTTCCAGTGCCCATATGCAGCCATTCTGGAGGTGGGGGGGGGGAAGCGAAAGAAACCTAAAATTCTCGGGACAGCAGCATGTGTCCAAATTTTAATCTTAACCGTTCTATTTCATCAGAAACGATCTGTAAACAGGGCTTTAAGTGTAAAATACCGAACTTGTCCTTTAACTAATGTTTTATGGTGCTTAATTTAACCCCTTATTCGGGTCTTAAATATAGACACCTTCTACCTTATTTTGTTTATTCTCAGGTTAGGTAAAGTCAGTCGAATTCGTTCTAAACAATAAGTAGATAAATTTCCATACTTACAATTCAGTCGAAAGACTGCTCCGTGGTTTAGTTCAGCTCAATCTTTTGTAAAACAGAGACTTAAGGCAGGCGAGCTTCTTAATTTAAATTAGATGTATTTTTTATTAAATACAGGTTAACTAGTTTACATAAAAGGTACTAATATATAAAATAAAAATAAAAGTAAATCAAAATCAAATAATTTGCAAGCTTTCATCTTCATGAGGCGCAATGGCAAGGCATCTAACACCGGAGAGGCCGTCCTTGGTGAACCAGCGTCTGACTTTGACATTCCTTACAATACTTTTTATAGTCCACACGCCCTCCGCACAGATTCAGTCCTTTACAGACAATCTGTCCAATCCGAAGTCTTGAACTGTCCTCCATTCTGGAAACCCCCTTGCAAACTCCATATATAAAGCTCTTTCCTTTGTTCTCCTTTGCTTGCTGTTCTGGACCCTCTGCCTTTGTCCTGCGTATCATGCTCCTCATCAAACGGGTAATGCTTGCCATTTCTACTTTGCTAAGATACATGCTTTTTACTGCTTAGTGTTACTTCTATCTACTGATTAAATGTTTTACTATGAGTACATCATTGTCGTTTCTTGCATGCATTACTACAATAAAAGGTTATTACAAAAACAAGTTGTGATGTCTTTCTTAATAAAACAGATTCATAATAAAGACTTTTATAACACAAGTTGTGGTGTCCTTCTTAATAAAACAGATTCTCAATAAAGACTTTTACAAAACCAGTTGCAGTGTCTTTCTTATACAACACTCTTTCTTACTAAATCATAAACTTGGTTAATAACATACATAAGCTTATACCTGAAAGTCATTGGTTAATACAGAATAAATTGCATATATATTACACTTACCAAGTTACAATTGTGGATAATATCATGTCAGCCTATATATATGAGGCATTATAAGAGAATAAATTGCATGTTCACTTAACACTAAATACAGAGTTTTGGACTTATCATCTTCAAATTTTAAACATAACATGGTCAGACATATGGCTTTAGCTGCAGTGCATTTCTAGATTGCTACAGTGCCAACTTCAATTTTATTTTCATGAAGATGTTTCATAAAAATAAATGTCTAATAACGTTACAAAACTTTGAAGCTATTTATAAAAAAAAAATTCATTATGACAATAATTAATTCTACATTTACAATAAGCTGCCAGCTGTCAGCTTTCAAATGAGATCATACTTGTGATTTTAGTGCAAAGGGTTCTTGAACTGTATCTGTTTCAGTTTGGGTATGTCATTTCTGGGGATTTTTCAAAAGTGGGGTTGCAGCTTAACAGGTTAACAGGCTAGCGAATTACTAGCGTATTGTGCTAGCAATAACGATTTAGATTGAAGCTAGCGATGTCAGGTTAATTTGTGATGTTGAGTAAGTTATATTTAGCAGTATAAACATTAAGGAATGATAGTAAATAATGATTCAAAACAGAACGATATACGAAGCTTACAGACGCAAACCAACGCAACAGCAGCAGAAGCAACCAGGCAGACTGGAGCAATCAATCAGCAATAGCAATATAAACAACAAGGAAATAGAGATTCAAAACGGAAAGCTATACGGAGCCTACAGACGCAAACCAGCAGCAAGGCAGACATGAGCAATTGAACGAATCCAGGGGATGGAGCTTCAGGGCTTAGATGTTTTATAACATCTGCTGCAGGTGGCAAAATACTGTCTACTATCTTCCTGGACACATGCAGATCAGATAAGCCAGGATCTTTCAAAACAAGCTCAACACTGTACTGCCAAGTATCATAATCAACCTCATTTCCAGGTCTAGGACATTTTCCGGAGAATACTCTGAGCCATGATTGTACAGGTCCTTGGACAGCCACTTCACCACTCCTCATAATGTGTTCAACAATACGTTTCTGAACTTCAGGTGGATTGAGTATTTGTTGAGAGGTAAATAGAGGTGGGCCGATCGATTTAACAGGCGTGTGCTGTGACTGTGATTGGCTTGGCTTGGCTTAACAGGTGCTGCACCAACACTCTCGCCAGGGAGTGCTTGGAATGGTTGCTCATTTAGGTTTCCATCTACAGCTTCAAGATCAGTGGATGCTGGTTTGAGTTCTTCACTCATTTCACTCATGAGATAGCATCTGGCTCAACACTGCTTCAAAATTGGTTCCACTCAATTTAGCCATTTCTTTCTATTCATCAAGGTAAGATTTAGTGATGCTACAGCCAAATTGCTGTGTGTAGACATTAGACAATGCATTCACATGATAAGTGATGGCTGGATCACCGGACAGCTGGTGAGTATACAGCAGCTGGGGTTCTAGCAATTCCAAGGCTTGACCACTGATATATTCAATTATTGTGCTCTGGTAAATCTCTGACTCTTTGTCACTGATAAAAATGGTTCTGGCAAAAGAACCATACCTTTTCAGGATGTCAATTAATTCGAGTAGGGGGAGGCTGCAGACCTGGAGCCCGGTAGATATACGCCCCAGGCAGTTTTACGCCCCAGCAGTTTTACGCCCCTGCTGTTCCTGATGCGTCCAGTAGGGGGAGGCTGTACAGCGACACGAATTGAGGTAGCCTATATTAAATAATCTGCTAAAGTTATTGTTGTTTAGCCATGAAGAAACATTTATTATTTATAAACGATTAGCTTGATAGAGCAAAAAGTTCTGGACGGTCAGGTTGATGTTCTGTCTTGCTTAAACTTAGCTAACCACGTGTAAGTTTAGCTGCCCTAGTCACTTTAAAAATAAATTTTCTTTTGCATTTTCTTTTGTTGCTTGTCTTTATCTTGTGTGAGATGGCCTCTTCTTCCTCTATGTTTACTCCTTTCTGTTTGAGTTGTTTCTTATAAATGAGATGATCTAACTATCTAATTTATATCTAAATATAAATTTTTCTTAAAATAGCTTACTGATCTGGACTACTGATCTCTCTCTCTCTCTCTCTCTCTCTCTCTCTCTCTCTCTCTCTCTCTCTCTCTCTCTCTCTCTCTCTCAACTTGTATAAACTATAATAAACACCCATATCTTTTTTTAACTGCATTCCAAACCAATAGCTTCTCTAGTAAATAAATGACTTACAGAGGACTTACATTACATACATGGACATGTTTTTAATGTCATTTTCAATTTTCTCTGCACAGTTCATCATCAGTGGCCAAAAGAAATCAAAGTGTCTTGACACTTTTTCCAAAAGTGTTCCACCAACAAGTGCCTGTGCCGTTGTACTTTGAAAATCAGGAGCAAATTGATGCAATCCACACTCACCTGACATAAATTCTGGGCAGCACACACACACTGTGACAAGATCAAATTCACCATGGATGTCCTTTTTACATTTTTTAATGTTTTTTATTTTTTTATTTTTTAATGAAATACCCACAGATATGAAACTCAAATTAAAAAGGCAGTTTGTGTTCTCTTAACTTTATTTTATGTGGTCTGTGACTCTTAGGGGGTCTACAGTGATTCTGCAGGGTCTCCAATAAGTCTTATAGTTTATCTTATTTGCTTTGATGCATTTCTCAGATCACAACTGAAATCACATCATCTTGTCACTGGTGCACATCATAAAGGCAATTTCTCATTATTTTATACAAATTGCAAATGCTTCAGTACATTCATGCAATTGATAATGTACAACTGTCTGCTGTTTCCTACATTATCAACTCTTTATGTCATGTTGATCAAAATATAGGCCTATTATACTATTTCTCTGTTGAATTGTCATACTTCTCAAAACATAGGCATTAGTTCCTTGCATAAGTCATTAAATGCAAAATGGTTGACTATAAACTGTCAAGCATGTTTTCAATACATTTTTATTAGACTTTATTTTGTAAATGTGTCCTGAATTGATGAATTGCAGAGGTGTATTTAGAATTTCATTAATGAAGGAAATAATGAATTGATAAATTAGGAAGCAGCAAGGCAATTCATAATCAGATGCATGAATTTACCAAAGCATTGGCAATTTGTTCAAAAGTAGTTATGAGAATTTCAGTAGTGATCTGAGAAATGTACCAAAGCAACTGTGATAAAAAATGAAGTATTCAGGAATTTTATAAAAAATGTAACAGTGAGTCCTGCTGCGTGTGAATTTGAAAAAATCTAATTCACCATGGATGTCCTTTTTTTTTATGTTATTTTTTTTTTAAATCAGTGAGCAGAAACACTTTGACAGGAGGATAGAAAAACAGTTAAAGAAGAGTGGCAAGCCATAGGGAAGTCATCTACACGAGTCATCATAATTCATAAATGGTGTTGATAAATAATGTTTTTGTGAACAACAATATTGTCTATTTCTTCAAAATGGCCCTTGGAATTTTAGAAAAGGGATACATTGTGTTTGTCTTCATAAAATGCTATGTAGGACACTGTTTTGTAGCTGTATGATGACTACCTAATAGTGAATACAGTAGATATTTCATCGAGGATCCATACGATTACACGGTGCTGTATGTCTAATAGGCTAAATATGGTTAATATCTAAATGTAACTTTATATAAATTCACAACAACATATTTCACTCTGTCTCCTGTATATAAAAATATTCTATATTATAAAAATATATCCTATATTCAATGAACTATTCTACAGTAGGTCATATATCATAACTTGTCATCTGATTCAACTATGTGTATTATTAATTTTTTAATTCACAAAAACAAATAGTCTTCTGTAGGCTGAGTGAAGAGAGTGAAGCCCAACTGAATATCTACAGATATTTTAATCCATAGTGCAGATTTAATGGTGTTATTTCGCAGTATATCCCCTACTGGACGCATCTGGAACAGCAGGGGCGTAAAACTGCTGGGGCGTAAAACTGCCTGGGGCGTATATCTACCGGCTCCAAGTCTGCAGCCTCCCCATATAGATTAATTCACCATCACTCTCGCTTTTTGTAAAACCACTAACAATCACAGAGTTTGGAATTTTAATACCCTCTGCCTCAACGATATCCATTCTTGTTTGTTAAGGGTCAAAAGATGCAAAGTTAGATGCAAAGTTAGATGAAAATCGTTTAGATCACAATTGTTAATACTCCGCAACAGCGCCACCTCCTGGCTGTCTCGCCACAGATTGTAGTGGGTATTAACTCGCTTACTAATGGACCAGAGAAATAAAATCAGAAGACTGAACGATACGGAAAAGGAGGTGGCGGTGATGCTGAGAAACAGGCAGAGACAGAAGGTAAGTTAAACCATAAAAGGTGACTTTACTTTGAGTATTTAGTGATTTTTTTTTCTCTTTAGTATTTTCTTTTTACTTCAATCACAAAACCAAAGAATAACAATAAAAAATAACAGAAAAATACAATAAACTATATATATATATATATATATATATATATATATATACACACGGTCTGAGTGCACCCTCTAAATGACTTTTCATTTATCAGTAATCATAATTACAATCAATGTATTCAAGTGAACAAAAAATTTGAGAAAAAAACAAAACAATCACCAGTAGTATTACATATAACCCACTGAAATCAGTTCTTCAAGTTCAAATGGAATATATCTATTGGAAAATTTATCAGTCTTAAACTTTCCCAATTGTGCTCTTGAGATGTTTCAGTCCCATCATTTAAAATAAAATAAAAATCAGTCTCTCTTACTTATCTGAGGAGAAATAATAGAACGTAAAATTGTCCTTTCTTCTAAGTTCGTGATCCTTTCAGAGTCGAAGTGAGAGGCTCGCCATCAATTAGGGAAATCCATCTTGAAAGAACGTTCACACAGAAAAAAACCTGGCCTGTCCATTCACTTTTATTCGCGCTCTTCTTTTTTTTTTCTTTTTTTTTTAAACGCCAGTCACATACAAATAATAGATATTATACAAAAATAATACAGACAATATTCAATAGATATAAAGAATATATTATAAAAGAAAAGGAACAAGTATGAGATCATCATATAAATAGCATAAAAGCTTCACATAAAGACCTAGTACGTTTTGCTTTACTATTTTTCAACCCAAGTAATAACTCAATATAATTCTTCATTTCTATCTGAAATAACAAGTTGGGTTTTTCTTTAGTCTATTTTTGCTTATGAATATGGTATTTTCCCATAATTAAACAGAGATTAACAATAAATGCCACATTTGGTGGCAATCTTTGTCTATTAAAATAAAATAAACATATTTTTCAGAAAAATAAACTTTCATCCCTAAGCATTTACAAAGAAAACATTTCAAATTTACACAAAATATTTTGCTGTAAATGCAATTAAAAATTAAAGCTGCAAGCAGCATTTATCGGGGTTCAAGCAGTTAAGGCCTTTAAGGCCTTTAAGAACAAAAGCATCAAAAGTTATTAAGTTTTATTTAGCAAGCATTTAACCACTGACATATATGATGGAAAAGACCATTTACAGCCAATACAGGCCATTAAACATATAATAGGAAATATATGGTTTTCAAAGCTTTTTGACAGTTATAGCACCTTTTTGCCTGAGTCTTCTTACAGTCTTGCCTGATCTCCACCACTTTTATTAGTAGTACTCAAAGTGTGCCCATGTATATGTGTCAAATTTGTTGTAAATATCTAATTTTGATAAGGAGTTTAGACAATTATATTCAGTGGCGTAACGAGCCAACACCGGGCCCTTAAGTAGGATTATCAAGGCGGGCCCCTTGATGACGCAATTGATGACATTGATGACGCAATGTCCGCGAGTAAGCTACCATGAATAGGGCAGGATATGATCATACACAGCATATAAGAGATGAGATGACTAACAAAATCAGGAGGAGCCTACGCTCACCAAAAAAAATAAAAAAAAATAAACACTGGTGACAGCGCACCATAACACATTGTTAGGCCTAGGTCCAAATACATAAAAAAGATGCTCTCTTACATTATAGCGGGATTTTCCGGGCTTTCCTATGTGCAAGTGCAAAGTTGTCGATTAGATCAGGATTGTGCGCACGGGCATTCTCAATTGACCCTTTGCAGGGAGTTTGATTGACAGGCGATCTGACTAATCATAATCCGCCATTTTGTCTCACAAAGCAGTCAGGAGAGTTAGTAGATTAACATTGGAGGATTTAAATTTGAAAAACAAAGTGTACTGACGTCTTAGCACTTTAAAACAACATTCCTTTTATGTTCATTCATGTTTATTTTAATGCTATAAATTAACTAGAAGGAAGAGATGATTGGTTCACGAGCAGCTTTAACTGAGCCTCGAGTCTACAGCGATCTGTCAGACACATTAACAGTATTTATTGTTAAATGTCTCTAAAAAATGACTACATTTGAAAGGTGAGACTTTTGCCGCTTTTCCATTACCAGTACCAGCTCAACTCAACTCGACTCGACTCGGCTCGCTTTTCGCTCCGTTTTCCATTGCAGATAGTACCTCCACAATAGTACCTGGTCGTCATAGCGACGCCGCAGGAAACTGCTGTGACTTAATCTTCTACGCGAGATACATCCGCTGCCACACACACAGGACAATGGAGGAAATCGAGTGTATGCTGTTTTTGGATGTTTTTGTTTTTGCTGTTTTTTATTCAGGATACTCTGTCTGGCGCGTGCAATGATGACGCAGTGAATAGTGACGATTCTCTCTGACCAGTCAGCAGTCTGCCGTGTTTTCACGTCACATTTTAGTATCGCCTCAGCTCGCCCCAGCTCGCTTAGAACCTCGCCGGAGGTGGTACGAAAAAAAGTACCTGGAAGCAGGTACAGGTACAACTTTTACACAGTGGAAAAACTGTAACTGTGTTACACTGTGTAGTGGAAAAGCGCCATTTGTTTCATATCAAAAGTACTTGTCTGTCAGCGCGCAGTCTCCTCTCTGATCCGCAATGTATTTTTCACTGCGTGAGAACTTG
The DNA here is from genome assembly GCF_965113295.1 of Leuciscus leuciscus. Lineage (NCBI taxonomy): Eukaryota > Metazoa > Chordata > Actinopteri > Cypriniformes > Leuciscidae > Leuciscus > Leuciscus leuciscus. The sequence goes on along the minus strand of NC_138747.1, from coordinate 22,393,735 downwards.
GTGTGGTGTGAGAGTGGCGTCGCTTGTCAGACATAGCAACAGTAATTAAAGTGGGCGGGTCTTTGCGAATGGTCATTGACAGTATGGACGGGGATTCGCCAGTCCCAATTCAAAACAAATTTCATCACAATCCATCATTGTTCGTTTCAAACATGTGAGAGCATCAAAATGATCAATGGGTGAAATTGATTGGATTTAATTCATTTTTTTGTCAGTTCCTATCATAATTTTAACATTTTGGCGTTATTGTTTAGCTATTTACCTATGTTTTCAAATTTCCAAATTTCAAGTTTTTTGAGATACACCAATGTTCTCATAGACTATCATGGCACCCTGGACAAAGACACTGCGTGCCAATTTTCAGTAGACTAACAGTTGGGTGCGCTTATAGCTATTTTCATGATGATTGGCCAATTGTCACGATTTTTTTCATGTCAACTCAGATTGAGCTTATGAACATGTGTCCTAAGTTTAGCGAAAATATCTCTTTCCGCTCACAAGTTATAACCATTTTATAGTGCCACCAAGTGGACAATTGTCATGATTTTTTTTCACATGACCTCAGAATGAGCTCATGAACATGTGTCCCAAGTTTTGCGAAAATATCTCTTTCCGTTCACAAGTTATAACCGTTTTATAGTGCCACCAAATGGCCAATTGTTGCGATTTTTTTCAAGTGATCTCAGATTGAGCTCAGGAAGATGTACCCCAAGTTTAGCAAAAAAATATCTTTCCGTTCACAATTTATAACCGTTTTAGTAAAAGTGGCCCTGGTGCCATCAAATATTTTGGTTCCCCTTATCGACCGTTAATTGAAATTTTGAATTGTTTGGATGATTATTGATTGTTAGACTCCAGAGAATATTCTTGCAGTGGTTTGGTTCCGATCAGGCCAAAAACCTAGGAGAAGTTCGCAAAAAATAGGTTTTTCAAAAAAATGCAATTTACTCGAATTGGCGCCTGAAGAGCGAGCAAATCGGAGATAGCCATTTTGTCCACCTTGAGCCAAGGATTCCAACGATATAAGACACTTGATCCTGGGACAAACGGTCTAAGAGTTATGAGCAATTTTGAACTTTTGGTTGCTGTAGCGCCACCTATGGGCCAATCGGGGTCATACTCTGATAGGTTGTCCCCAAATTGAGGCCTACCATCTGGCCAGGTTTCACGTCTCTAGGCCTTACGGTTTGTCCTGCACGATGCGTTTTACAAATCCTTACAATTACAATAGGGTTTCAGCATTTCATGCTTGAACCCCTAATAAGTGGACAACATTTTCTTTTTCAGTGCCACAGAAATCACATTTAACATCTACATCAGTGCGAAACCTATAAGAAAAAGAGTTTTAACTGCGTACACCAGATGAAGTATTTTAAAATGTACTTCTCTCACCTTATTTGTTATGCAATTTTTTTTTTTTTGGCAGCAACCATGCATATATTTCCAGTCAATGCACTCAACTTTAGAATGCCAGTATGTTTTAGAAGATATTGGGCTGTATTCAGTTAGTAACTTTCTAATAAAGTAATTATTCCATCTTCTATAAGTAATAGTAACTCCTTTAATTGCAACATCAGGTCTGAGACACATTTCCTTTAAACAGACATTTTAAACCGGATGGTATAGCATCGAACACTATACAATATTCTTTTGGGATTATTGGAATATTATACCTTTGAAGAAATTCTACATAGGTATACAGGTGCCCATTTTCATTAAATAACTGTTTAACAAATATGATGCCATTATCAACCCATTTTTGAAAAGACAAAGTTTTATGCTTAAACGTTATATACCTGTTACTCCAAATTATACATTTGTTTGGAGAAAAATTATGTTTATAGATAAGCATCTACGAGAGTAGCACCTGCCTGTGGAAATGACTTACCGGTAATCTAACAGGAATCTTACTGATTTCAAAGTTGCATTGCAACAGAAAAGCAACCCCACCCATCTTTTCAAAAATTAGATTAGGAATTAAATACCAAATTTTATTTTTGTATTGAAAGTAATGCTTGAGACATCAATTTTTTTTTTTTATTGTATTTGAAGTGCTGAAGTCAAGCACATTTAAACCTCCATTACCAACCAAATTAGTTAAGGTACCTTTTTTAATGTAATGAGATCTTGTTTCTCCAAATGAAATTAAAACGATTTTTATCGACTTCTTTAATGATGTTATTTGGGACTTCTAGTGAAATAGCAGGATAGAGCAGAAGAGATAAACATTCAGTTTTTGATAAAATAATTCTACCATTAATTGACAAGTATCGCATTAACCATAAATTCAATCTATTTTGAACTTTTTGAACTACAGATTGAAAATTAAGCTGAACCCTTTCCTTTTCATCTTTACATATTTTGATTCCTAAATAGATAATAACATTCTTTACAGGGATGCCATTAATATCAAGAAGTTCACTATTTTTTTTAGAGGGAACTGTCAGGCTTCTGGGTGGATGAAGTAGGAGGCGAACTCGAGGATGAAGAAACAAAAGTTTTAATTCTCAATTATCACAAATACAAGGAACAGGGAGCGAGCGCTCAGAACAAGGATAACCTAACATTAAACAAACATTGACCGACAAGTGAGGAGTGAACAGAAGGAACTTAAATACACAGACAGATGAACACAAGACAGGTGATGCAGAGGATGATGATAACGAACAGGTGGGTAATGCAGGGAGTGAGTTCAGGTGTGGAAACAAGGAGGATTCTGGGAACTGTAGTGAAGACGAAGACAGGACGATGACAGATGGTGAATGTGACATTACTCCCCCCTCCCGCAAGGCGCGTCCCGCGCTGAAGGCAGCATACGGGAGGGGGGGTGGGCATCCTGGAGTCCGTGACGGGAAGGTGGAACAGGTTCAGAAGTACGGACTCCAGGATGGTGGCAGGACAGACAGAGGAGGAGGTGATCAAGACAGTGCAGACAGAACAGGGGACCAAGGAGGTGCAGGCAGAGCAGGGTACCATGGCGGTGAGGACCCTACAGGTGACCATGACCATGGCGGTGCAGACCCTTCGGGTGGCCATGGCGGTGCAGACCCTTCAGGTGGCCATGGCGGAGAAGACCCTTCGGGTGGCCATGGCGGAGAAGCCCCTTCAGGTGGCCACGGCGGAGAAGACCCTTCGGGTGGCCATGGCGGAGAAGCCCCTTCAGGTGGCCACGGCGGTGAGGACCCTTCAGGTGGCCACGGCGGAGAAGACCCTTCGGGTGACCGTGGCCCCTCGAGTGGCCAGGACGGAGCCCTTTGGCCACCCCCAAAAAAATACTTGGGGAAAGTCCTGGGTACCAGAGAGGGATGATTAAAAACTGACCGGGCTGATGGGGACCGTGAAGAGGGCTCGGTGCTGGGCAGCGATGAGGGCTCGGTGCTGGGCAGATCCAGCGGTGAGGGCTCTGTGCTGGGCAGATCCAGCGGTGAGGGCTCTGTGCTGGGCAGATCCAGCGGTGAGGGCTCTGTGCTGGGCAGATCCAGCGGTGAGGGCTCTGTGCTGGGCAGATCCAGCGGTGAGGGCTCTGTGCTGGGCAGATCCAGCGGTGAGGGCTCTGTGCTGGGCAGATCCAGCGGTGAGGGCTCTGTGCTGGGCAGATCCAGCGGTGAGGGCTCTGTGCTGGGCAGATCCAGCGGTGAGGGCTCTGTGCTGGGCGGGACCAGCGGCGAAGAGGGCTCTGAGCTGGGCGGGACCAGCGGCGAAGAGGGCTCTGAGCTGGGCGGGACCAGCGGCGAAGAGGGCTCTGAGCTGGGCGGGACCAGCGGCGAAGAGGGCTCTGAGCTGGGCGGGACCAGCGGCGAAGAGGGCTCTGAGCTGGGCGGGACCAGCGGCGAAGAGGGCTCTGAGCTGGGCGGGACCAGCGGCGAAGAGGGCTCTGAGCTGGGCGGGACCAGCGGCGAAGAGGGCTCTGAGCTGGGCGGGACCAGCGGCGAAGAGGGCTCTGAGCTGGGCGGGACCAGCGGCGAAGAGGGCTCTGAGCTGGGCGGGACCAGCGGCGAAGAGGGCTCTGAGCTGGGCGGGACCAGCGGCGAAGAGGGCTCTGAGCTGGGCGGGACCAGCGGCGAAGAGGGCTCTGAGCTGGGCGGGACCAGCGGCGAAGAGGGCTCTGAGCTGGGCGGGACCAGCGGCGAAGAGGGCTCTGAGCTGGGCGGGACCAGCGGCGAAGAGGGCTCTGAGCTGGGCGGGACCAGCGGCGAAGAGGGCTCTGAGCTGGGCGGGACCAGCGGCGAAGAGGGCTCTGAGCTGGGCGGGACCAGCGGCGAAGAGGGCTCTGAGCTGGGCGGGACCAGCGGCGAAGAGGGCTCTGAGCTGGGCGGGACCAGCGGAGAAGAGGGCTCTGAGCTGGACGGGACCAGCGGCGAAGAGGGCTCTGGGCTGGACGGGACCAGCGGCGAAGAGGGCTCTGTGCTGGACGGGACCAGCGGTGAAGAGGACGCTCACAGTCTCAGGGGCGGCGGGCACGACGCATACTGCCTTGGTCTCGGCAGCTCTGACGTGAAGTGCGGGCTCGGCTGGACTGGCGTGAAGTGCAGGCTCGGCTAGACTGGCGTGAAGTGCAGGCTCGGCTGGACTGGCGTGAAGTGCTGGGTTGCGTGACATTCCTGACCGGGGCGCAACACTCTCCAGACACCGGATTACAGTCTCTTTCCAGGATAGTCCAGTGGTGTCTGGGAGGTTGAGGGGACGATGGAAAGTGGCCCCGATCAGGAATAGTGTGCTGAGGGTTTCGTCCTCCAACGAGCTTGTGAGGGCGAGCTGAAAAAACTTCTTGGCGAAGCTCAGGATGTCGTGGTTCTCCTGAGCCACGAGGATGAATTTGAGGTGATCATCTATAACCTGGTCGGTCAATCTGTCAGGCTTCTGGGTGGATGAAGTAGGAGGCGAACTCGAGGATGAAGAAACAAAAGTTTTAATTCTCAATTATCACAAATACAAGGAACAGGGAGCGAGCGCTCAGAACAAGGATAACCTAACATTAAACAAACATTGACCGACAAGTGAGGAGTGAACAGAAGGAACTTAAATACACAGACAGATGAACACAAGACAGGTGATGCAGATGATGATGATAACGAACAGGTGGGTAATGAAGGGAGTGAGTTCAGGTGTGGAAACAAGGATGATTCTGGGAACTGTAGTGAAGACGAAGACAGGACGATGACAGATGGTGAATGTGACAGGAACAACTCACATTTGTTTAAATTAAATTTTAACCCTGAGACTAATGAAAACTTATTCAAACAATCAATCACACTTTTAATTTCTAATGAATCTCAAACAAATATTGTTGTATCATCTGCTAATTGACAGCATTTTTTTAATCTTTCTGGAAAAATAATAGCAAACACCTTAATATCGTTATTAAGTAATGTAATTGGTCTCCAATTGTCGATAAGGGTAGTGTCCTTATTAGCTTTTGGTATCAAACTAATCAATCCCTGACGTAACGATGGAGGTAACTCGCCACGTTCTATAGCTTCATTAAACTCACATAATAAAAATTTAGATAATTGTTCTTGAAATTCCTTGTAAAATTCGCTAACCAAACCATCCTTACCGGGATATTTATTATCTTTTAATTTACTGATCCCAAATCTAACTTCTTCTATAGAAATATCTTTGTCGCACAACATCATACAATCCGCATGTATACATTTGGCTTTAATGCTATCTAGGGTTGTCTATGATGGCTATCTATGATGTCTTGTATTGTCATCATCCTCTTTGCTATATAACGTCCGATAAAATGATGATATATAATTAGACATTTTTACAGAATCTTCAGACACCTCCCCATTTATATTTAGTTTTAATACAGAATTCAGCTCAGTGTTTCTTTTTTCTAAGTTAAAAAAAAAATATCTGGAGTTGTTCTCCCCTTCTTCAAGCCATTTCCCTCTAGACCTTACAAATGCCCCATTGGCTTTATATTCACACATCTCGTCGAACTGTAACTGTAATTCAAATAACCTGAGTTTGTCCTGCTGATTCATTACATTTGTATCGACACTGACTTGGCATCCGGCCAGATGTTCTGAATTAGCGAATCCTGATTTGCAAACACAGCTCCGTTTCTTCTTGAGTAAACAAAGGACATTCGGCTTACGACCCCCTGGGGGCAGTTTGACCAGCCTGGGCGCCGGTCTGGCTGGTTCTCTCGTGGCACATGACACATTTATAACAAAGCCGAGCGCTGTCGAGCAAATCGACCCAATCCCCTGACTCAAATCTCACCACACATAGACACACACATCCTTTGTATGTAACTCAGACTTGTATGTTGATTAGTTTTGTTTTGATCATATTGTTATGATCTTCTAGTGTTTGGCTCTGAAATGTATTTTTGAAGAATGTTTCTTCCAGTGGAATCGCATCCCGTAACCCGATCTCATCCAGGTCATAAAGGTCATTTATGACCTCCAAGCTTCAGCAGCTCATCCAGTTCCTCTGCAAAGAGAGATAATGGGAAGCGCAACGCAGCCAACATTCCAACACACACACATTATCACACACACACACAAACACCATCCATGGAACTTTTCAGAGAAAAGTACCTCTAAATGTTTTAAATGTATTCCTTTTGTGCTTAGATGTCTTCACATGCCATACTGGAAGTACTGACAATTTTATTGTGTGTTAATCAAACTTTAAAATGCTTGTAATTCGGCATATGAATGTAACTTTATGTTTCTTCTACTTTTACCTGCCTTTCTTGGTATCTGTTTGACCGTCTTGCTTTGATGGAACCACTCATACATATGAAATTACAGTAAAATGTATTATTCTGTAATTACCATCTTGCTGGAATATAATTGCTGAATTTTGACAACACCATAACTCACTCGAGTGGGTGTCTCCCAGAGACAAAGGAACTTTTTCCCGCTTCAGATCTTTGGACGTTCATTGGTTGTTCGCGCGAACAGAGGCGTGAACCAAGTCGCTCCATAAGAAGACTGACACAGAAAGTTCTCAGGGCACTTTTACGAACCCACTTCGTCAGTGAGAAGATCCATGGCTCCCGTTTAGGGAGCGTTCTCCGTTTCTCTTTTCTTTTTCTTTAAGTCTTTTCTTTATTTTCGTCTTCGGACTCTCCCTACGTTCAGTGAAGCGAACGTAGCCGGCAACTTCAACTCAAAGAAAAAGACTCTTTTGAAATTCCCGCGACCGCGCTCAGCTTCCTTAAGGAAGCACGCACGAGCGCTTCGTCTGAGAGAATTTCTCTCATCTCCGTTTTCTTTTCTTTACTTTACTACGTTTTATTTTCATATTCGCCTCTCCCTCCACGAGGGAGATGAACTCTGAATTATTTATTTGGGAACGTCACGTTCGGTGAACCTTTAAATCTTCCCGCGACCGCGCTCGCCCGGAAGACACGAGAGACACGCCAGCTCCGAAAAGAACGACACGCTTTCTTTCCTCAGCAAATACAAAGAGAACCATACGCAAGTATTGAGTTTTGATTTGATTGATGGGATTTCTTGTTGTCTCTCTCAAAAGGTTACACTGTCTGTGAGTTTTTTGCCATTCCGTGATCTCTCTCGGATCGCAGATTCTCATTCTCATCCTCACTCACTCTTTCAACCTCTCTCTCTCTCATCTGTTATCCGTTTGTCTTATATTGTTTTACTGTTTGTTTTGTTATGCGCATATTTACTCTGTGTGAATCGTAGTTATGAATTCATTAGTTCAACTATTAAATTCCATATATTCCTGATTGTCTCTGTTTTAAATGCTCATATAACCAAGTCAATGAGATGTTTCGATCTTAAGCTACATGCTTTATCTTGTTACGATTTCAGTAACCTAAATTTTATAAGGACAGGAGAGTTGTTTCAATGGCCAGAAACTATTCTTCCTGAAATTATAAGAAGTGATAACTTTATCGAGAAGTTGATAAGTTAATCTTACGGCCGTTTTGCTGGACAAACAACTGTTTGATAATTATGTTAATTTCCATTTAGGGTTATCTCACATAAATCGATCTGAATTAAGACCATTGATATATGAATGAGGAATTATAATTCGTTGTAATTGATTATTCATATATACAATCGGATCTATTTTCAACTTCGATAATTGAATGTAACTGTAATATGCAATATATTAATCATGTTCATGGTTAATTATTAAAATTCCCTATAGATCATTTGAGATAATGTTAATGTACTACCCAGTGCGGCTACACATTATTAGGGGAGACCGGGGACAGTTGCAACACTTTTTGCATTTCTCTCAATTACTCAGAGACTATTTGGACTAGACCAACCAAATTTGTATATATTAAACTTGCATCTGTCTGCTAATTACCCATACCATTTAAAGATGATTATATATGACATATCGTTCACAGTATTTATTTGAAAGGAAGAAGTCAGATGTTGCAACTGACCCCGACCCAGGGGACGGTTGCAACACAACCCAGGGACGGTTGCAACATGTTAAAAATACCTTAAATTTCATTAATTAACTTAAGCTTTTTGTCTCAATGAGCAAAGAATTCTGAAAATATTAACTGTTTTAGGCCTACTATAATATTATAGTATTATTTATTTCAATAATATTATTGTAGCCTATTATTTATTTATTTAGGCATATTTATCAAATAACAGTTATTGAGTTTTGTTTGTTTATGTGTAGAACATAGGCCTACATATATTCAGTGTGCAGGTGTTACAGATGCTATTCAATCTCTACATATTTCAGTGTCAGACAGGAAGAATTTAACAATTTGCAATGCAACAAACTTTTATTAAACATGCAATTTATAACATGTTGCATCCGTCCCCGACCCTATCAGCCATGACAGAACATCATATGCCTGCTAGACACACTGACTTTGACACATGCTAACCATGTCACTTAGAAGTCAACAAAACAATAATTCAAACAAAGTAAGTTTTGATTAATTCATACAAAATTTCAGGACAGTATGACAAAAATATATCTCATGAAAAAATTTACTTTCTTACCTCCAAAACAAGTTTTGTTCAATAAATGCAGCAGCAGATGTTGAATATGTCTACTGTCTTCTTGGTGGGTGGAGGGTCTAACTGTGCATGTGCAGTATGAGTGTCATCACTCTAGCTTATTTCTGATTGGAGAAAAATGACATGTTGCAACCATCCCCTGTTGCAACTGTCCCCGGTCTCCCCTACTTGTCAAATTAATTATGTCTTTTATTACTTGTTCCTCTCTAGTCCTTTTAGCCTGTGCTATTATTTTTCCTGTAACAATGGCTTGTTTTCTTATAAGATACTTCATGTACTCCCAATTGCTACCATATTTATTTGAACTTGCATTGTTCCAGCAACTTAAAATAATATTTTTTACTTCCTTTTTAATAAACAAGTCATCTTCTAATATTGCCTTATTTAATTTCCAGTGTGTTCGTGTTCTTACATAATTATCAATATTTCCAGATAAGTCAATAACTACGTAAATGACTTTATGGTCAGTAAGGACAGACGTTTCCACAGTAACATGGTGTACTTGATTTTCTAGTACACTGAGCCAAAAGTCTTTCCTAGACTGTTTACTTCTGTCAACAGAACACCATGTAAATTCTTGTTTGGGTTTCGGATCCTCCAAATATCAATTAATCCAATCCCAAACACAAATTATGAAATTCACTGAAATTATTTAAACTATTTCCAGGAGGAGGAATACAGTCCAGGTATTAGATAGAATTATAATCCCCTCCAAGAATTAGTTAAGCATCAGGAAAACTATCCAAGATGTTTCTGATTTTTTCTTCAAAGTCTTGTAGTAAACTTTTGTTCTTTACAACACTGTTTGTTGCATATATATTCCCTAACACAAAATATTGCTGGTTGAATTTGACAAAATAACCCATCTTCCCAAGGAATGTGAATAACTTTGAAAAAATGTTCCTCAAAATTTACCTTTCAAAATTACAACACCTGTGGAATGATTGCTACCAAACGACATCCTCATATCGTTTCCCCACTGACTCTTCCAAAACTAAAAGTCTGATTCAGATGCATGTGTCTCTTGGATGAAATAAAAATCACAGAAATATTTTCGACAAAACAAAAAGATTGCTTTTCTTTTAACTAAGTTTCTCATACCTCTAACATTAAGAGAAAAAACAGCGAGTGAACCCACACTCACAGAAGAACTTAAGAACAAAAGTTTACATCTCCAAAACTTGTATAACATTTCAACTTTAATTTTGAGGTCTTTGTTTTACAGATTGCACATTGTTTGTAACAAACTAAATATCTTAGAATCAATCAATATGGTCATGTTAGCGTCATTTTCTGTGTGCAAAGTGATGCACGGGATTCATCTGGGGGTTTTTTTTGTTTCGTTTTTTTTGCTTCTCAGCGCCAGACAGCTGTTATCTTTTCCCGGGCATAGTTGTCACAACTTGGCAGCCAACAATGGCGTGTGCTTACTGCGTTCAACGTAAAATGCATTTATTTTTATTTATTTTTTATGTTTATATTTACAGTATGTTAATATTAATATAGAATTAATGGGGTTTTTTTGAGCAACAGAAATGGTGCCCCCCTGGGGAGTTCGTGCACTACGTAATCTGCGTTTAGGGAGCGGCGGTACTGAGCATGATGTCTATGATCAGAAAAGCATCGCTTTACTAAACGGCCCAATAAAAGGAAGCATCGTGCACATCAAATACAGGAGAAGCAACAAATTATTATTATTCAACATATCCTGGATTTTTACTTAAAATATGATGCAACCCCAATTGTAATCGTTAACAATTTCATAAGTAACTGTAATTTAATTACTCATTTTTCTCAGTAACTGTAACTGATTACAGTTCAAAATTATTTTGTAATTACGTAACGCAGTTAAATGCAACTAGTTACTCCCCAACACTGCACGATAACCTTGTAAAGGAGACTCTGGAAACCAGAAATTAAAAATAACCAACCATTAAAAATACCACTCAGGACATGAAATTAAATTTGTATACATTGTCATTGCTAATGGGAGGTGCCCAATCTCATGCTTTGCCAATCATCTTTTCTAGTACACCTGACCTATTTTTTAGGAGCTGCAAAAGTTTGAGGAGTTGCAAAAGATTAGTGGTTCTCTAATCTTTGGTTCTCCGAGATTTAGTAGCCAGAGATTTGCCGTTTAGGAAGAGAAGAAATTACTTCCTCCATCAGCATAATTTCAGTTGAGTCTGCATCTGGTTTATAGTAATCGTTCAAATGACCTTTCAACTTCCTGCAGTTATATTTGAACATTCCACTGCCTTCATGCAAGCTTCAGATTGCAGAACTCACAAACACACGTGCTCAGGGCACCATATTAGAGACCAACCCCCACCCCATTCCCATAGAGTAAAAATTCTAATCGAAATTTTAAAGATGTAAATGATTTATTTAAAAAATAATCTTTAAAAGCATATTATCTTAAGTAGTAAATCTTATTTATTTTGTTTTTTATTTAAAATTCTTCACCAATTCAGGTGAAATTTATCCCGTGAATTGAACATCTGTTCCAATCAACAAGTAGTTCTGTGCAAAAAAAAAAAAAAGAAGTAAATTAGTACTATATAATAATCATTATTATACTTATTATTATTAATGTTAATGTTATTATTAGTATTATTATTACAACATATTACGGCAGTGTATAAAATTGTAGAACACTAATGCAAACCTTCAAAACCTGGAGTTGAATGTTTACAAGCTGCATCTTTCCAATGGCAGGAAGTGGATAACCTTCCTGTAAACGAGCTGAGAGGGAATTCCATGATTAAATAACATCTCTACAGCTACATCTATAATATAGCTTTTCACTTAACTTAACCCTGGGTTGTTGTCGTTCAAAACCCTGCTTTTAACTCTGGGTAAAGGAACATTTCACAATTATAATTTAGAGGCGGGGTAAGCACTGCTTTTGACCCAGAGTTATAAAACCCTGCAGGGTGCTGTGTTAGAACGTTACGGATATTCTTAGCAACCGACAGCCAAATTATGAGCAATGTGAAACGTGAAGCAAGATAATTCAGGATTCCGTTCACTGGGGGTTTAGAATGACACAGGGTTAATTATTTCAAGTGTGAAAAGCCCTATTGTTAAGGACTTAACATTTATCTAATAACAATAATAATAAAAATAAAAAAACATCTTACCATTAATCTTGGGAATCACAGCAATTTTCAAGACCATTGTGAAAATATTGTCAAGAGATGTCACCTGTTGATTCAAATTTTATGATGATATTCTGAATGATTGCTTTCAGATCAGTCATAAAAATAAAAATAAATCAGTCTGCTGTTCTTACCTGGAATGGTCCCACATAGCTTTTTGATAAGCTCATATAAATTCTGTTTTAAGAAAATTATGCCATGTGTATCAATCCTTTAAGAACAGAAACTCACATCCAGTTGTATATGGATAGACTGTGTGTATGACTCCAAAACTCACTTGTTAAGGGATACATTTCCTGCCAGTTTGAGCTCAGTCACATATATGTCAGCACTGACACTGCCCTCCTGTTGGTTGAAGGGAAGATTAATTGAAAACATTATAGTTATCTTGTTTAACTCAGCTTGTGGTTATCCCTCCTCTTGGTGCATCTTACCAAATTGAGGACAAAGAGTGGAGATAGTGTGCTGTTGGGCTGAATAGCGTAAGCTGTCACTGTACTGATTGCCTGGACAGTCATGTTGTTCGGTTCCAAAATAATGATCGGCTCCTTAACTGTCTCAACCAACAGTTTCATCATCAGACCAGGATACATTTTCGCAATCTGAAATAAATCACCTTAGACTTGGTGTTTTTTGTGTTTTGAATTTAATGACTGAACGTCGCTATTTATTTTCATACTTGAGGAATGAATGCTCCAAATGTCCTTGTGTTAAGACGAATTGGAGAACCAGAGGGAATCTGCAAAAAAACAAAAACAAAATATTTTAAGCAAAGTATTTTACATTTTGAATAAAAAGTCCCTCTAATGTCCTCATAGTTGGGACAGCAGGTGAGAAAGTGTTGCTCTGTCTCCACTTCTCCCTGGTCACAGTACAGTCAGAGTGTGATTGCTCAGTCTGCACCTCGTCATTCTTCTTCTTAATTTACAGTCTTTCACTGTACTCAGATATTCTGCTGTTGTGTAATCTCTATTTAGGGCCAAATAACATTCAAGTTTAATTTGTTTTTCTGTTGTTTCAGTCCAATAGGTCAGGTAATTTTTTTGTTGTGCTTTTTATAGTTAGCCCTTAAAGGGCGAAGGCCCTATTGTTTTCCTAAGTATAATTGATTTCTATTATTAGGGCCCAAGACCTGAAAGGGCAAACAGGAAGTGTGTTATTACTTCTGCATACATGAACTGATCTTGATGAAACTTCAGCAGTGTGTTCGTTGTAAGAGGCCGATCACATGGATGTAACTATTGTGAGTCAAAGTTATAGCGTCACCAACTGGCTGCAGGAAGTGTGTCACTTTCAAAATGTTTTGAAATCACCCTCTTATTTTTACCCGATTTGCTAAAAACTTTATGTGTATAATGTAAACACACGACAGATGTAGACCTGTGAAAGTATTCTTGATATCTTAGATACTGTTGCTGTGGCAACGCATTAAACTTTAATATTCTTTTTGGATGCTTTTGAGACTCTTCGCATGCTTGAAATTGCATGAAACTCGACAAACACATCACATTTATTAGCCAGTAGACATGTGCAAAGTTTCAAAAACGGGCGTGGTGCAGGGGCTCAGTAGCGCCATCTTTTGACAAAAGTGGGGGGTTAGTTTTATCTACAGTAACAAAACTCGGTACGTATATTGTTTTTATCAAGCCGGACAACTTTCTAATTTACAGTCATTAGCTCCGCCCAACAGGAAGTTAGCTATTATGGGTTGTTTGGAAAACGCATGCTTTGGAATTTGATATACTCCTCCTAAAGAATTCATCCGATCGCCACCAACGTTGGTCAGCTCTAGGTCAAGACATTGAGGAATGCTAAATTGTGGACGGATTTTTGATATCGCGAACGGTTTGGCCGTGGCGAGGAAACAAATTTATGGCAAGAAAAGAGAAACACGAAGTGTTATAACTTCTGCATACATTAACTGATCATGATGAAACTTCAGCAGTGTGTTCGTGGTAAGAGGTCGATCAGATGGATGTAACTATTGTGAGTCAAAGTTATAGTGCCACCAGTTGGGGGGTTAGTTTTACCTACAGTAACAAAACTCACTACGTATATTGTTCTCATCGAGCCGGACAACTTTCTTATTTACAGTCATTAACTCTGACCAACAGGAAGTCAGATATTTTGGTTTGAATGTGTATTTTTTTTGTATGATGAGTTTTTAGCTACTCCTCCTAAGTGGTTTATTTTATTCACACCAAACTTTTTCAACATGATGAAAATACATTAAAGATGCAAATTTGTGAACGGATATTAAATATCTTAAACGGTTTTGCTATAGTGAGGAATTCAAGTAATGTCCAAAAAGTAAACACTAAAAGCCTCATATCTTCTAAAAATTTAATTATACACAATTTATTTCTATATAAAAGTATACAAATATCGGAACTAAACCCATTTTATTCCTTTTTTGAACTAAACTAAAAAACATTCACTCTGTTCTGCTTGCTCCTCGCCGTGGACGCGCACCGTTATGAATGCCTGTGCAGCCGTGCACTTTTTAGTTTCACTTTAAAATTAGCGCCATTTCGGGGCCGATTGCTTGAATTGTGAGTTCAATAGCCTATTATTCTTAATGGAAAACACAACAACAAAACAGTACAATGACAGATTCGCTTAAATATGCGCTTTTACACAAAATATTCAGTCAGCTCTTCACTCCAACTCTTCTGCACCAAATATCTGCACCTTTAAAGGGCACCCTTAGTCTTATTAAATGTATACTTCATCTTTCATTTTTAATTTCTGAATTTGATCAATAAATTCAATTATTTAGAATAAGACGACACTATAGGGCTGTTACCCTAGGACGGCTTGATCAAATTAAATATTTTACACTGAAAAATAACAATGCATTAAAAATGTTATGAGATTGTTTAGAATATAAGTTAATTATCAATCGTTGGAAAGAATGATACTTTTAAACATAACACTAAACCGCCATTAGGTGTCGCCAGGCGACCGTCTTACCAAGTGAGTCAGTGATGCATTCGTTCAAACAATTCGTTCGAATGATTGAGTCATTCATGAATGAGACAGATGATTATGGATTGACCATTGAATCTTTGAGTCAACTGATTCGTTCAAAATGCTGAATCATTCAGTAATGAGAAAACGCGTTGCTGTGAGATGCGCGATGGTTCTACTGTGATCTTTGTTTCCCCTTACTAGTCAGCCCCAATTTTGGCAAGTGATGCATACATGACATACCCAAAATAAAAAGGTTGCTGCTCATAAGTCATTCTGAATAGACACATAACCAACATATATTTAGAAAGCCAACCCTTGAGAGTTTACAGTTCAAAACTCAAAATTATTCAGACTGTTATTAATATTGAGATATATAAGCTCAAACATAAAAACAAAAACAACAAATATTAAGAATATATTTATTAAATGTATAAAAATAGTATGTGAATGTAGGATTGTAACTTATAACCACAACTAAAGTGTAGCCACAATTGTGGTCATGCTTCATTTCAAATCTGAGGATGATATCTCTAAAATCATGCGTTTTACGATGCCTATTGTGAGACCATGTCAAGGGATGCTTTGGAGAAGTTTTAGAGAAGGCTTATTCTTATCAAATATTTGATTGCCCTGTAAACACCCATTTACAGTCTTTGACTAATGTCTGGCGAGAAGAACTGGCCCATTCATGCTCTATTGATGTAAATCGACGAGCATTTCAGACCTCTGCCTGTATGAGACTTAACCTTCATTATTCTTTTAGCCTTATTCTTTTGTTTGAATTCAGACATTATAGCCTTTATTCTGGCATTATGCTCGGCCATCTACACCTCTGTTATCCCACTATACATGAATAATCTACCTATTATCTTAAGTCTTGTTAGAAAACAAACACACAAAAAAATGATTCTTGAAACTTTATGCAAATTCTTTAAAAAATAGGTTATATATGTTATGGAATAGAAAAGCTCCTGCAGCAGGAACAACAAGTAGCCTCAAGCTACATGACACAATTTAATTGATTAATATTACAATTTTAGTTAAAGCTCACTTTAAAACACCATCGAGTATTTGTATCATATTCCGGTCGCGGTTTAAAATGGTTTCAAGTCAAAAAAAGATTTTGAAATATGTTATATTTAGCATTTTATATGAAGCTATGGGCATACTGTAAACATTCTTTATTCATATGAAATACCCCAAATCGCACGAAAATCACACACAAACCACATATACTTGAAACCGTGCGTTTATTAGCTTCTTGTTTCAGATGAAGAGAAGTGTTTAGTTTTGTTTGTCTCATAGCTCAGAATGAGGAAGTGTACACAGGACCGCGTATGCAGAAGAGGCAGGATTATGGTCACGTTGAACCACGTGAGATGATTGACAGCTGTACAGCGAATGAGGGATCTCTGAGATCATAACTGATGCAAATCAGGAAGAGGAGACACACATCTCGTGGTGTTCGCTGTTTGAGCTCTTCAGATTGCATAATTCAGTGGAAAATGAATAGAAATGTTATTCTGTATGAAGAAATATTTTTACAAACATGTGATAATTAATCATTATTTCTCCAAATATGTGCACCATTGGACTAATAGCCCTGATAATATTGCATGTATTTGAACACAAATAAACCAGAGAAGAAGTGAATGAATGCTTTATGAGTGACGATTTCTATTCAAAACAACGAACGTTACAGATTAATTATTTTGCACTGCTGGCATAAATTAAGAAATTAATGTCACTGCAAACCAGTTTAATCATAAACAGTGGTCAAATATCGAACCTGGAGTCTTAAACCTTTCTAATGATGCTCAGATTGTCCAGATCAAGTAAGAGTGTGATGTTTTAACGAGTAATGAATGTTGAACAACAATAATCATGGAGCCGTCAGTGATCTTTGACGCGAAAGGGGTTAACTATTTTCTCTGCTGAAACAGAACAAAAACACGTAACTGTTTATTGAACTGTTGTATTAAATCAAAGTCACAGTTTCAATCGTGATGGTATTCAGGAAACAACACTTGTCATGTGAGGTTGCTTAACTGTATCATATGTTAAAAATATAAAATCTCCATATTTTTATAGGCAGTATGTTGTTAACTGAGTTTCTAGTTTCAGCTACTAGAAGACTTACAACTGTCAGACAGGTTGCTCACGTCACATCTACGTCGTCAAGCTCAGTTTGAGGCTGTGCAGTACGCTCAGCCATCAGGAAGTGAGTGCTTCTAAGTGACTTCACTTGTCTCCGTTGAATTCTATGGGGTCGCTGTGTCCATTTCTTTTACTGTCTATTGGCACAACCTTGTTACCATCAGTAATACATTTATTATCCACTATCGATCGCAACTTACAATAAATGTAATAAAATCAGAATAATCTCTCGTTTTAGTGATTCCCAAGTAATTTTTTTTTGTCATTGACGTTCTAATCAGGCTACTTGTCTGGTCGGGCAAATAAAATTCCCTTTTTCTTGTCCTTTCAAAAAAGCCCTATACTGTATATGACATGAATCCATCTAAATTTAAATGATCTCATGGATGTGGCAGTTGTGGTTCACGGTCATAGTGGCACCGGCTGCTTCAGTAAATGTGGCGTATTCAGACGACTTTGATGTGGTTCTTTTACATTTATAGTGTTTAACATTCATATTGCCCATCGTGCACAGTTACCCTAAAGGCACCGGGGTGGCGGTGCCACCGGCTTGGGCTCGTTTATTTTTTATTTTTCTTATTGCTTTTCTTTTTTGGATTGTTTAGTTTGTTTATTTTGGGTCGCGTGGGGTTTTCCCCCTTGCGTGGCCATGGCGAACTCACGAGTTGGTGTTCTAAAGAATCTCACGCAGCGTCACGGTGTTAAAGTGGCGTCCGCGGTGAGTGTTGAAGATTGTTGTTTGGCAATGGGAGAAGTTGTTGGGCACGACAGTATTTTGTCGGCGTCTAAAATGAATAATGCTGTTGTGTTTTTTTTTAAGTCGGTCGAAAAGGCAAACGAATTAGTGGTAAAGGGAATTGTTGTAAATAATCTCTTCACACCTGTTCTTCCGCTTTCAACACCCTAAAAAAAGTAACATTGTTTAATATTTCACCTTTTGTTTCTGATGATACATTGGTTAAGATCTTGTCTCGCTATGGAAAGCTTCAGTGATTAAGAAAATCCTCATTGGTACTGCTTCACCGCTGTTAAAACATCTTTTTGAAGATTTGCTTATATGATTTTGAAAGACAGGAAAGAACTTGACTTGACTTTAAACATTAAGGTTGACAACTTTGATTATGCTTTCTATGCCACAACTGATAAGATGAAGTGCTTTAACTGATGTGGAGTAGGCCATCTGATTCGGACTTGCCCCAAAAGGAATAAAGAGGATCATTTATTGACTGATGGGCAAAGAATGATGGTGGCTAGTCTAAGTAGTGATGGTGAGGAAAGGGTTGAAGCAGGGACTTCTAATGCTCTCATTCTGAGTGTGAAATTTTTTTTTGAAGGAAGATGAGTTGAATGCTCCTGCTGTAGTGAGTGAAGGAGTCAGTGATGTCATTACTGAGTCAGTTTTGACAAAGGATAAAAGTGATAATGTGAAGTGTCAATCATTCGAACTGTGTGATGATGTTGACCTAGAATCAGATACAACAGAGTTTAAAATTCCAGGTAAAAGGAAAAGTTCAAGTGAAGTTCAAGTTGTTAAACAGAAAAAAACTAATGTAGTTGATGATGATGACGATAAAGAAGGGATGGAAAGTGGCAAAGAATCTTCGGATTCAAATTTCAGTTTTTGTCAAAGAGCTTCATCCAGTCGTGATTAGGACGTAGAAGACATTAAAGGGATACTTCACCTCTGGAAAGATGAATGTGTATTTAAAATAGGTCATTTATGTAGAAGAAATGTGAAGAAATTTTTGAATTTGGAGCTTTCTAGACTGAGAAAAGCCAGAAAATGTATTTTTGGCTTATGTGGATGAAAGACAACAACTCCCAGAATGCACTTGCTTCGCTGCTCTACGAGGCCACTCCCAAGCCACGCCTACCGGTAAGAGAGCGCAGCTGAAAACAACAAGGTTAGGCTACTAGTAGTCTCGCGTAGCCAGACCTTCAGACTGACGGCAGAAGGTCTGGACTCTATCTGAGCTTTTCTTGGCCAAGGACCGCCCAAGAGGATGTTTGAGTGACATGTAACCCAACCAATCACAGTTCATTTTGTTCCGCGTCATGTTTAGGGGCGTGGCAATATAATGTCGATGTCCCTACAATGACAGACCGGTGTGCATCTAATAAATTATTCATTCATGAACGTTGTGCAAGTTTACTGCAACAATGGAGCCGCGAACTTCACATACTTTTTGAAAATCCAGCGTTTAATTGATCCTGGCAAGCGCTATTGTCTCAGTTGTAAACACAACGGCTTTCTTCTTCCACGAGGGGTTTTGGCATCACGGCATTTGTTTCCAGGCGGGCCGATAAAGAATGCGACACACACGTCTCCCGGACATCCTGTAGAATTCAACCAATCAGATCGCGACTTCGAAACTCCTGAAGTGTTTCCAGAAAAGTGTGCCATATGCATCAGACGTTTAGCCAACGGTCTGTGGGCGTGACGTCTGAGGCTGAGACTAGGCTACTAGAGTCTCCGTGACGAGTCTGCACGGGATTTCGAGATCGCCCAAAATGTCCGGGATTCGGCTTTTGCGTTCTACAGTCGCCATTCATTATGTTTACTGTGGCGAGCAGGACGAGGCTGAGGGCCGCGGGAGAACGGCGCGAGGCCGGTGGCGTGATTACTGAGACGCACCGCTCTCCTATCTCTCACGGAGGAGCGGGAATTTTCTTAGCAATGTTAAAACGCACATCAACCGATCATTGGTTTAGCGTTCATGTAAACACTACATTCATATTCACCAATCGGAATGAATTCAGTTAGATTGAAACAAAAGGTGTGCATGTAAACAATGAATGGCGACTGCAGAAAGCAAAAGCCGAATCCCGGACATTTTGAATCCCGATCTCGACGGCCGGACATGTCCGGGAAAAAGAGGATGGTAACCCCTACTACTCAGCTTTCTCCTACTACTCAGCTTTCTCCACAGAGCAAGAGCCTGCTAGCTTAGCTTCCAAAGAAAGACGGCTGAAACTATGTGTACATTCTGTGAGTGAGATCCCACCTCCTATGGGCGGGTTGAAAACATGCGGGACAGCCCCTCCTACTGGCTGTAGTCTTTAGCCTCTGGCCAGAAAATCCTGGCAAAAAATGCATAAATCTCTCATCTCAGGGGGATATGAGGGTGGAAAGCACGGTAATTCGAAAATACTACAGGTTTTCTACTAATACAAAGCTTAATGCTAAATCCTGAAGTATCCCTTTAAACTATTCCTCAAAGCAACGAAAAATAAGAGAGGAGTACGTGTCTGTGAATATTTTACAGACATCAAACAATTTGTTGACAAAACCTAGATGTTTATGACGGAAAGTGTATTCACAAACAAAGAAATCTATCGATTAAAGAAAATTTAAAGAATTTTAAGCCCTGATCTTGTAAATTATAATATCTAAAAAGCCAAACGTAACGTATGGGTTTCTATAGTTTTGTTTTTATCAGCTTTTGCTTGTTTTTTATTTTCTTCTTTTCTTTTAAAAATGAATTAAATTAATATTGCTCCTCCTTGAATATTAATGGAGCTAGAGATTTTAAGAAAAGAATGTAAATTTAGGAATTTGTGAAACAAAACAAGTTAGATGTGGTGATGCTACAAGAAACTCATAGTGATCTAAAAAATGCTTCTGATTGGGCTAGAGAGTGGGGTGGTTTTTCGTTTTTAAGTCATAATACTTCACTTAGTAGTGGAGTAGCCATTTTTGCAAAAAGGTTTAACCCACATTCTTTTCAAGTAGAAGAAATAGTAAAAGATAGACTTTTAAAAGTAAGAGCAAACTATGACAAGAATGTTATTGTTTTTATTTGTGTGTACTATCCTGTCTCTGCAATAGAGTGAATGGTGTTTTTAAATACATTGTGTTCTGTGGTACAAAAATGTAATCAAGAAGAGTTTTTGTTTTTGGGAGGTGATTTTAACTGCACTTAATCTAATCTAGACAGGAATCATTTTAGCCTGGCAAGCCAGACCTACATCAAGATGTTTGGTCTGGCAACTCACCATAGACACGGCTCAATCCGAGGGGCGGGATAAACGGCTGTCTTTCAAATTCCCTCTGCACGCAATAGGACAGCGCTTCAACCAACTAGAGCGTTTTTCCAACAGCGGAGCCTCTGAGCGGAGCTAGTTGATAGATTCAACTTTTGCCATATCAAAACTACGAACACATCTTCCTTTTTTAAGAATGACTTAAGTGCCGTTCTATGCTCTTTTCTCTAAGAAAAACCTAACTCCAAGTCCTCCAGAGTCGCGGACAAAGCCGATTCGAAAGACTGTTCTCCAGCAGCCGTCATTCTTTGTTTTCAAGTGGCAGGTAACCGTCGCAACCATAGATATATAAACGCTAGATGTCTCGTGCACGCTGCTGGCCAATGGAGGGCGACGTCCGCACGTCTTCTTGCCACAGTGTGCTCGCTCACTCATTTAATGGTGCATGTACTTTTAAATAACCATAACTTGCTCAATTTTCTACCGATTTTCAAACGGTTTGGTTTGTTATAAACGTCAGAGATGTAGTTATGACACTGCATACATACACTGCATACATATGAATAATTATAACATACATGTTCAAGCATTCTGAATTATAGCCACTTTAATAACGTTTGTAAGAAACCAAACCATTTGTAAATCCGTCAAGATTTCAGTGAGATAAGAGGATTTGTGTGCATGCTGATCACTCACCTTAATTCACAGCTTCACTGTGACAAGATGGCCGAACGGTGATGCCGGAAGTGACTGTGCCATAAGACATCTAGCGTTTATATATGATATCTATGGTCGCAACTCTGTCGTCATTATGTTAAGCCCGCCCCGCCTACTCTATACACGATGTGATTGGCCTGACCCAATTTAGGTTTTTGCAGCTCGAAAGTCAATGGAGAGTTGCTAGACTGCCCTGGCTGCAAAATACATTTTGCTGCCGCTATAGGGTGCGTCTAGTTTTCTGTCACAGTGTCTGGTTTGTGTTCCCTGGTTACCACTAGATGTCCTCCTTCCCCACGGTGTCTGTCACATTCTGAACTACATTCCCCACGATCCTTGTTTCCTCATTGCACTCAGCTGTCCCTTGTCACTAATCATTGCACTCAGCCTATTCCCCATTAGCATTGTCATTTCCCTGTGTATATAAGCCTGTCTGTTTTAGTATGTGTCACAGATTCCTTGTATTTATCACGCCACTTCTGTGTTCTGTTTCCTGCCTGTTCTTGTTTGTGTCTGGTTTTGGATTGCCTTATCGGATTTTGACCCATGCCTGGACTTGACCACTGATACGGATTTCCCTAATAAATACTTACTGCAATTGGATCTTCTCCCTTGTTTCTGGTGTGTGCGATCGTGACAGTTTTCTAGGCTAGAATCATTTAGAACCTTATATACCTTCTAGAAATCGATTGATTCAATTTGTTAAGATGCATGAACTGTGTGATGTTTAGACGATTAAAGGGCATGCAAAAACAGTATACTTGGACTCATGTGCGTGATAGAATCATTTCTAAGGCAAGATTGGACAGGTTTTACGTTTTCAAACACCATTATAATGTTATAAGGAACTATCACATTGTACCTGTTAGTTTTTCTGACCATTGTATGGTCAAATGTTCAGTTTTTTTTAAACCCCAAAGTGCTTATTGGCAATTCAACACTGCATTATTAAGTGACAAACATTTTAAAGAATGTTTTAACTTTTTTGAGAGGATTTTAAAAACAAAGAAAGATTTTTATAACTCTGTACAACAATGGTGGGATGTAGGAAAAGCCCAAATTAAGCAACTTGGTTTACAGTTTACTCGAAACATCACTACAGAGACTAATTTTAGAATGAGTTTCTTGGAGGCTGATATTTTAAAACTCCAAGAGGCAGAGTCTACTGGTACAAGAGGTTTCTTAGACTTACTTTTAGATAAAAAAAATAACAATTGGCTGGACACCGGATTACAGGTTAAGATTTCAAAATATGAATCAAATTGATGCTTCAACTAAATTATTTTTTAATTTAGAAAAAAAGAATGGTCAAAGTAGAACCATTCATGCTTTACGATCTGAATCTGGTCAGATTTTTCAGATATTCGCCGTTGGTTTCGCCGTCATAAGGGCAGTTGGTTTTTATGAGAATTTATATGTGAAGTTGCTGTAGAGCTAGAAAATTAGGGTGAGTTCTTCTTTGAAAACTTACCTCAGGTGCCTGAAAGCATCAACACTGGAATTTATGGCCCTCTTAGTATGAGTGAGCTACAGAAGGCACTTCAAGGGATGGTGTCTGGAAAAACACCAGGCATCGATGGTATACCAGTGGACTTTTACAAGTCTTTTTGGTCAACAATAGGAGAAGATCTGCTAGAAGTGTTGAATACCAGTCTGGCAAGGGGTAAACTGCCTCAAAGTTGCCGAAGAGCTGTGTCTCCTACTGAAAAAAGTAGATCTTGGAGACAAAGTGTTGGCGTCCAGTTTTTATCGAAGGTCTTAGCTAACAGACTGGCTAATGTAATGGACAGTGTTTTTCATCCTGATCAAACCTACTGTGTCCCAGGTAGATCGATATTTGACAACATTTATTTTATTCGTGATCTTATCAAAGTCTCCAAGATGCTAAACCTAAATTGTGGTTTTACTTCGTTAGATCAAGAGAAAGCTTTTGATCAGGTAGAACATTGTTTTTTTGTTTTTTTATGGAAGGTTTTAAATGCATTTGGCTTTAGTGAGAGTTTTATTAACTACATTAAAGTCCTTTATAATGATGTGGAGAGTATTTTAAAGGTCAATGGTAGTTTATGTACTCCTTTTACAGTTTTTAGAGGCATAAGACAGGGTTGTGCATTATCTGGTATGTTATATTCTTTAGCAATTGAGCCTTTGTTAAATTAGATAAGGTGTAAACTTCAAGGTGTAATTTGACCTGAATTTAGGAATAAATTCATACTGTCGGCTTATGCAGATGATGTGACCGTGTGTATCAATGGACAAAGTGATATTCAGGCTTTGTTAAATTTGTTGAAAACTTTTTAAATATATATCTTCTGCTAATATAAACTAGAAAAAAATGAAGCTTTTTTAATAGGGGATTGGAAAAATAATAAACCAAAACTTCCTATGGGCCTGGAGTGGGGAAAATTGGTTTTAAATATTTAGGAGTTTTTATTGGAGATGAAGTAGTTACACAAAAAAAACTGGGAGGGTATAATTGAGAAAGTTAAAGGTCGACTTGGGAAATGGAAATGTCATTTAGAGGGCGAGTTTTAATTGCTCATAATTTAGTGGCTTCTTCGCTGTGGCACAAGTTTGCTTGTCTAGATCCCCCATTAACTTTGTTAAAGGTGCTCTAAGCGATCCCGGGAGTCGTAACTTCTTGTTGACATTCGAATTGTTGTCAAACAAAACGGAAACTAGCTAGACCCTCCCTCCTCCTCATCCCGTCTCCTCCCTCCTCCCCTCCCTTCTGGCATAAAGGAAAGTCAAAATAGTCACTACAAACAAAGTTAAGTTTTAGTGATACTTCATTTAATGTGTAATGTCGCCAAGTTAGATAAATGCTTTTATATATTGCAGAACAGAATGCAGAAAAAGAGAAACATTATCTTAATCGTTTCGCCACCTGAGGTTATAACTATAGCTCCCATACAAGGACGCAATAATAGCAAGATAACGTTAGCTTCGCGTTTCCCAGTGAGCATAAACAACGGCGGCGGCGTAAACAAATCTAGTTGTCAATAGCCTATAAATGGACATTCAGATTCATAACAAACAGTGGGTGAAAACAGTCATTCACACAAATTGTCGCCCTACTGTGAATTTGCTTGATCATTTACAATAGAGATTGATCGCTGCTAGAAACATACATGTTGTATTCACCAAAGTTAACGCTGACTGCATAGTTCTAGCTAATTACATCCTTGTGTTGGTTTGGCGAACATGAACGTCAGTTTAGAAAGAAAAATGGATTTACCTGTTCTTAGGGTGACCACCTCCAGTCAGACAAAATGTGGGACAAGTAGCATGGTAAAGTGGGACAATGTGGGACAGACGTAATAACGCCTCGGTTACGACTGTAACCTCGGTTCCCTGAAAGGGGAACGAGCGTTGCGTCGAGAAATGACGCTGTGGGAACGCTTTGCGTGATGACGTCTTGAAGCACATGTAAAATCAGTCCAATGGTGTGGCGGAACGTCAGAGGCGGGTGACGTCACGTACCAGGAAACTATAAAAGCCGGCCCAAAACAGAAAACGAAAGCTTCGTAAAAGTCTGAAGTCGAGCTGACAGGCATGAAGGAGATATGGCAGGGCGACGCAACGCTCGTTCCCTCTTCAGGGAACCGAGGTTACAGTCGTAACCGAGGCGTTCCCTTTCAAGGGAACTCCCGTTGCGTCGAGAAATGACGCTGTGGGAACGTCTATACCAACGCCTCCATAGCTACAAATGTCTGTCCTGTGTGAAATCCGTAGAGCAGCACTAGGAAGACAAAACATGAGACCCTGGAGCAGAGTCTAGATCCAGAGAGTAAAACCTGACGAAAGTGTGCGGTGAGGACCAGCCTGCCGCATCACAGACGTCCTGTAATGAAACTCCTGAAATAAGGGCCTTAGAGGCCGCCATACTCCTCGTCGAGTGCGACCGGACAGCCAAAGGAGAAGGCTGCCCAGCCGCCTCATAAGCAAGTGAGATAGCCTCGACCACCCACTTGCTCATCCTTTGCTTAGACACCGGGCCCCCTTTGTTAGGGGACCCAAAGCACACAAATAATTGATCACTTTTTCGCCACAGGGCAGCTCTGTGGACGTAAGCGTCTAACGCCCGCACAGGGCAAAGCAAATTATTAGCCTCCTGGTCAGCATTTTGAAAGGGAGGAGGACAGAAGGCCTGCAGAACAACAGGTCTGACCACATTAGTGGGGACCTTGGGGATATATCTTTTCGAACAAGATGGCGCCGCGGATGGCTGCCTCGGTGTGGAGCTCTCCAGTTATTGTGTTGTTTTTGTTGGTTTGTTCTGCGTTTAGTCATTCTTTTCCTATCAGTTTCACCAAAGACGAACTACTGGACATTAGGAAACACACACCAGACAACTTTTCTACAGATTTTGATTACTCAGACGTTTTACTGGACATTCTCGTCGGAGGGGCAGTGGTGTTGTTCAAACGCGCGGTCAGACGCAAACGCGGGAAGCGCGCTGGCGCGCTGGTGAAACTCCGCGAGCGCGGCCTCCGCACTGCACTCCCCAGTATTCATCTTGCAAATCTCCGATCTCTTCCTAACAAAATGGACGAACTTCTTCTCCTCACCCGCACTAACAAGGATTTTTTAAACTCCGCTGCTCTGTGCTTCACTGAAACCTGGCTGAGTGAAGCCATACCGGACAACGCACTACATCTGCCGGGCTTTCAGCTGTTCCGAGCGGATCGCATCGCGGAACTAACGGGGAAAACGAGAGGTGGTGGATTGTGTTTCTACATTAACGAAAGTTGGTGTTCAGATGTAACAACACTGAAGAAGATGTGCTCTCCTAACTTAGAGGTGCATTTCATGAACTGTAAACCTTTCTACTCGCCACGGGAGTTTTCCTCATTCATTCTCGCGAATGTTTACATTCCTCCAGACGCGTGTGTGAGCGCGGCGATACAACAGCTGGCTGAACATATAGCTGAAATGGAACAAAGGTACCCAGACTCTCTTTTAATCATTCTTGGGGATTTTAACAAAGCAAATCTCTCCCGTGAACTGCCAAAATACAGACAGCATGTTACATGTCCTACCAGAGACAGTAATATATTGGACCACTGTTACACCACGATAAAGAATGCGTATCACTCCGTCCCACGGGCAGCTTTGGGGCTCTCTGATCACTGTTTGGTTCATCTTATACCGACCTACAGGCAGAAACTGAAATCAGCTAAACCTGTAATAAGGACTGTAAAAAGATGGACCAATGAAGCAGAGCAGGATCTACAGGCCTGCTTCGATTGCACTGATTGGACTGTTTTTGAAGCTGCAGCCACCGATCTGGATGAGCTCACAGATACTGTAACATCATATATCAGTTTCTGTGAGGATACATGCATTCCTACCAGGACATTCTTATCATTCACTAATGATAAACCATGGTTTACTGGGAAACTCAAACAGCTTCGTCATGCCAAAGAGGATGCTTACAGAAGTGGGGATAAAATCTTGTATCCCCTATATCCTGCAACATCTTGACAGACCTGGGACTTATGCACGGATCTTATTTGTGGACTTCAGTTCGGCCTTCAATACCATCATCCCTGATCTTCTCACAGCCAAACTGACTCAGCTCTCCATGCCATCCTCAATCTGTCAGTGGATCTCCAGCTTCCTGACGGACCGGCAGCAGCGAGTGAGACTGGGGAAGCTCACATCCAGGACCCTCACCATCAGCACTGGCGCCCCCCAAGGGTGCGTTCTCTCCCCACTGCTCTTCTCCCTGTACACTAATGACTGCACTTCTAAAGACCCCTCTGTCAAGCTCCTGAAATTTGCAGACGACACCACCGTCATCGGTCTCATCCAAAATGGTGACGAGTCTGCTTACAGACTGGGGGTTGAACAGCTGGCTGTCTGGTGCAGCTATAACAACCTTGAGCTGAACACGCTCAAAACAGTGGAGATGATTGTGGACTTCAGGAGAAAATCCCCAGCACTCCCCCCTCTTACCATCATGAACAGCACTGTGGAAGCAGTGGAGTCATTCAGGTTCCTGGGCTCTACCATCTCTCAGGACCTGAAGTGGGCAAATCACATTGACTCCATTGTGAAAAAGGCCCAGCAGAGACTGTACTTCCTTCGCCAGCTGAAGAAGTTCAATCTGCCACAGGAGCTGCTGATCCAGTTCTACTCAGCCGTCATTGAGTCTGTTTTAAGCACTTCCATCACTGTCTGGTTTGGTTCAGCTACCAAATCGGACATCAGGAGACTACAACGGACAGTCCGGACTGCAGAGAGGATTATTGGTGCCCCCTTGCCAACCCTCCAGGACCTGTACTCTTCCAGAGTGAGGAAGAGAGCAGGTAAAATCATCACAGACTCCACTCACCCTGGTCACCCCCTGTTTGAACTGTTACCGTCAGGACGGCGACACAGATCACTGGCCACAAGAACATCCAGGCACAGGAACAGTTTCTTTCCACAGGCCATTTCCCTTCTGAACACTTAACATGCCCCCCAATGCTTATGCCTGTAAGTGCAATACTCCCACTGTCTAGTGCAATATTCTCTAAGTCAGGTGATATTTATATTTATATTATTCATACTACTCAAAATACTGTAAATATGTTCATAATCTGTAACATGCACTAGACTCCCACTGTCTAGTGTAATATTCTCTAACTCAGGTGTTATTTATATTTATATTATAATTCATACTACTCAACATACTGTAAATATGTTCATAATCTGTAAATGTTTATTCAAACTAAACCCAACTGTGACCCCTTTTTTTACTTTTTATACTATTTTTATTTTTTTTAATATATTTTATTCTTAGAATTTGTATTACAATGTTTCTTGTTGTATTTGTATTTGTAAATGTGCACTGGAAGCTTCAGTACCAAGAAAAATTCCTTGTGGGTGCAAGCACACTTGGCAATAAAGCTCTTTCTGATTCTGATTCTGATTCTGATAACCCGGTCTCGGATGAAGGAACGCTTTAACCATACCCGGAGCAAACTCTAAGCATGACGGAGTCACCGACAATGCTTGAAGATCCCCTATTCTCTTGAGAGAAGAAATAGCCAGAAGGAAAAGAGCTTTCAGAGTAAGAAACTTCTCAGGAACCTCCTCAATGGGCTCAAAGGGGGCCTGGGATAAGCCTTGTAGCACAAAGGACAAATCCCAAGGTGGCACCCTAGAGCGAACTGCAGGCCTCAGCCTCCAAGTGCCACGAAGGAAACGAGATACCAAGGGGTCTTTCCCCACAGACATTCCACCCAAAGGAATGTGGTAAGCACCTATGGCCGCCACATAGACCTTTAAAGTGGACGGGGTCAGACCTGCAGTGAACCGTTCCTGCAGGAACTCCAGCACTGTACCAATTGGGCAGTGGACTGGGTCCAACCGACGGTCACTACACCAAGAAGTGAATACTCTCCACTTCAGGGCATAAAGTTTCCTCGTGGAGGGAGCTCTGGACTGTAGAATGGTCTCAACAACCTCGGTTGAGAGACCTGACTCTATGAGCTGGGCCCCCTCAGAGGCCAAGCCCACAGGTTCCACAGTTCTGGCCGAGGGTGAAATATCGAGCCCTCTGCCTGGGACAGAAGGTCCCTCCTGACGGGTAACTCCAGAGGATGCCCGTCGAGGAGGGACACAAGATCGGGAAACCATACTCTGCCCGGCCAGCGCGGGGCTATAAGAAGTAGATGGACCCGGTCCCTGCGAACTCTTTCCAGAACTCCCGGGAGCAGAGCAACTGGGGGAAAGGCGTACAGACGTAGCCTCGGCCACGTCTGTACCATAGCATCCAGTCCCAGAGGAGCTGGATGCGTGAGGGAGAACCAAAGTGGACAGTGAGACGTCTCTCGAGACGCAAACAGATCCACTTGTGCTTGGCCAAACTCCCTCCATATCAGCTCCACCACCTCGGGGTGGAGCCTCCATTCCCCGGGCCTCGGCCCCTGCCTCGACAGAGTGTCTGCTCCTATATTCTGTACCCCGGGGATGTAGGCTGCCCTGAGAGACAGCAACTTCCCCTGGGACCACAAGAGGATATGGCGTGCCAAGTTGGATAACGGGCGCGAACGCAAACCCCCTTGGTGGTTGATATAGGCGACTACCGATGTGTTGTCCGTATGTACTAACACATGGTGCCCCCTGAGATCTGTGATAAAGCTCCTCAGAGCCCGGAAGACAGCTAACATCTCTAGGCGATTGATATGCCAGGAACGATGATGGTCTTCCCACAGACCTTGAGACGAGCGACCCTCCAGGATCGCTCCCCAGCCCGTGAGGGAAGCATCCGTCGTTAGCAGTTTGCGACGACAAGGAGCTCCCAACACTGGGCCCTGGGACAGGAACCAAGGCTTCTTCCACATAACCAAGGCACGTAGGCATCGCCGCGTGACCTTGATTGTGCGAAATGGGTTGCCCCTCGGGGAAAACCCCCTGGTCCTGAGCCACCACTGCAGGGGCCTCATGTGTAGCAGTCCAAAAGGTATCACGTTGGAAGCTGCTGCCATGAGACCCAACAGTCTCTGGAACTGTTTGACAGTGAGTAGCTGGCCTAGCTTTACACTTTTCACAGCTGCAAGGATGGAATCTATCCGTGGCGGTGACAGGCGCGCCTGCATCGACACAGAATCCCAAACCACGCCTAAAAAAGTGGTCCTCTGAAGTGGAGAAAGCACACTCTTCTTGGCGTTCAGCCGTAACCCCAGCTCTTTCATGTGGGCGAGAACAACATCTCGATGTTGAACCGCCAACTGATGCGACTGAGCTAAAATCAACCAATCGTCGATGTAGTTCATGATGCGAATACCCTGGAGGCGCAGTGGCGCCAGAGCTGCATCCACGCATTTGGTGAAAGTGCGGGGTGATAAAGCCAGGCCGAATGGAAGAACTCGATATTGGTATGCTTTGCACCCGAAAGCAAACCTCAGGAACTTCCAATGACACGGACGGATGGATATATGGAAATATGCGTCCTTGAGGTCTATCGTGACAAACCAGTCCTCGGACCTGATCTGTGGCACGATCTGCCTCAATGTTAACATTTTGAACTTGAGCTGCATGACTGACTCGTTCAGAACTCGAAGATCTAAAATGGGACGCAATCCCCCGTCCTTTTTTGGAACTATGAAGTACCGGCTGTAAAACCCGGTTTCCCTGCTGGAGGGAGGTACATATTCTATGGCCCCTTTCTCTAACAGAGTGTTCACTTCCTGTTCCATAACCAGAACCTGCTCGGGGCCCACCACTGTGGGATTTATGGGATTACACCCATAAACCGAGGTGGGCGTTTCTTGAATTGTATCTGATACCCTTTTTCCACGGTCTGCAGGACCCAACGAGAAACATTTGACAGTAGCTTCCACGCTGTCAAATATTCTACTAGAGGTACCAGCCTCTCGAGACTGGTTTCTGGATTTTGTTGCTGTTGAGTAGTCTGTTCGACGCCCTGTAACGGCGAACCGGCAGGGAACGACCGAACAGACTGCTCTAGCACCCTCCTCAGAGGGGGCGGGCATCCCGAGGCCACTACGTTTCCGGGTGGACCTTGAGATATGTGCTCGCCGGAGACCGCTGCGCCCTGTAACACCAGAGGTGGCAGGGTTGGCAGAACGGTCCCCTGAGGGTACCGAAGAGAGACGGGCACCGTAAAAAGAGGTGTTAACCGCTCTGCTTCGGGGGGAACTACCCTCATTTGTCCTGGGTCCTCGGACGTCAGGACTTCTTCCCAGCAGCCTTCTTAGCAGTAATAACGGTCCTCAGATCCGTTCTACCCCTCGAAGACTGCTGGGTTTGAGCGCGCCCTCCGTGTCCCCGAGGTTTTTGTGGGGGAGCACGGGAGGAAACGCTCTGCTTCTGAGTGGCACGGTGCTCAGCGCTCTTTTTAGAGGAGTGAGGCTGCTCCCGCCCAGCAGCCTCATAGAAAGAACGGCGGGGGAGGAGTTTTTGCAATGCAGCTGCCTGTTTAGCAGCTTCCTGAGATTTAGCTACCGCACTGTTTACTGCATCGCCAAATAAACCCACAGTGGAAACCGGAGCATCTAAGAGAACATGCTTTTCTTTCTCTTTTATATCACTCAGGTTGAGCCACAGATGCCTCTCAGTGGCCACCAGGGCTGCCATAGACCGCCCGATTGATTTAGCGGTCTCCTTGGTGGCCCTGAGAGACAAATCTGTGGCTCTGCGTAGTTCAGCCACTGTATCGGGACCAATTCCCCCGCCCTCCTCTAAATCCCCCAATAATTCTGCCTGATAGGCTTGCATAATGGACATCGTATGCAGACACGCTGCTGCTTGACCAGCGGCTGCATAAGATTTATGAACCAGAGATGAAGTGTATTTTACTGGCTTAGAGGGAAGTGAAGGAGCTTTCAGGGAAGATGCCGTTGCTGGAGAGAGATAGCTCGCAAGCGTCTCCTCCACCTTCGGCATCTCCCCATAACCATAATCTTTATATTTCTGAATAGATGAATAGTGAGATGTTTGTGGTGCATACACTCTGTATGAAACCGGTTTTCCCCACGATCTCGACACCTCGGTGTGGAGATCGCGGAAAAACGGAAGGCTTCTTCGCTGAGGCTGAGCACAAGATGGCAGGAAGCGTTCGTCGAGCTTACTTTTCGAACGAACGTCCTGCCTATCCTCTGGCCACTCAATAGATAGTCTGTCAACTGCTCTAGTAATAACATCGAGCAGTTCCTCAAACGCATGAGACTGAGGTGGCGAATCCTCAGACTCAGCTTCAATACTCACAACTTCCAACTCCTCAGAGCTGGATAGTTGCAGTATTGGTGCCTCTATCGGGGGGGAAGAAACCGCAATGCGTGCTTCCACACCCTGATGAGAGGCACTGGATCTGTCAGATTGATGCTGAGATAAGGCAGAGCCCGTCTCAACATCCACTGACAGATCCATTTGCGAACCCCAGGTCTGAGATCGCCGCCGAGCCCTGGGGAACGTGGTCGGGATTGAACCGAGCCAAACGGGATCGGAGCGTACGCAATGGAAGCGCACAGCAATGCTCACAGTCACCACCCTCGAGTGCTGACTGGGCATGCTCCTCTCCCAAACAAACAACACAAAGAGTGTGTGTGTCACCTCCCGTTAAATAACGCGGGCAGGGATGGACACACACTCGATACTGCTGCTTGCTCGCCATAACTGAATCAATATATATATATATAAAGACAGACAACACCAAATAACAAGGACAGATTTCAACACAGAGCGCAACTGAAGACTCAGAAAGCTTTCGTTTTCTGTTTTGGGCCGGCTTTTATAGTTTCCTGGTACGTGACGTCACCCGCCTCTGACGTTCCGCCACACCATTGGACTGATTTTACATGTGCTTCAAGACGTCATCACGCAAAGCGTTCCCACAGCGTCATTTCTCGACGCAACGGGAGTTCCCTTGAAAGGGAACTTTAAACTTAAGATATATTGTCTTTCTAATTTACCAAGAAACATTTTTTAAACCCACCGACTAAAAGATTAAGACACTACCTGACCCAAAATATCACCCAAAGTTTCTACAGCTTAAGGCATAGGAATGGCGTTATTTTTATGTCAAAAGTTATGAGCGTGTAAGACATGCTCACGAGCACATTATGTTATTTCACACGCGCAAAAATGAACCTTCAGCTGGCATGATAAAAGTACTCGCGCACAAATTCAACAACCGATAGGTGTAAAGGTAGCTGCAAGCGAGCGCCTGGCATACTCTCACAGGTTAATTCTGCTTGTACAGTGGAATCCTGCTCGCGCGCAGCGGGCTTCTGCTCGCGGAGTCCTGTTTTGCTCGCGCAGTGGATTTCTGCTCGCTCAGCTGATTTCTGCTCCCTCGAGTCTACATGACTTTTGACAATTTGGGGGCGGAAACCAAGGAGGCCACTGACCCTCTTATGATTGGTCACTTTCATCGTAATCACACCCACAGGGACATCCTTGTACCTTGATTGACAGCTCTCATTACAGGAAGCATGGAGTCAAAGTATCTGACGGAGTTCAGTCATTCAGTTAACACTGCACACTCAGTGGACGGAATGGCGGCGACACCTGAAGATGTAGGCGTAAGTGATATTGATATATGATGGGGGCTGTGTGTTTGACAATGTAGCAATTTAATCTGAAATTTGTTTGGAAAATGTAAGTAGCTGACATAAGCTAATCAACCTTAAAGGAACACTCCGACTTTTTGGGACTTTAGCTTATTCACAGTATCCCCCAGAGTTAGATAAGTCCATACATAAATAATGCAAAACATTTTCCTATTTATGTGTTGTGATCTGTATAGTCACAGCGTGTACAAATAACAAGGCTATATGAGACAGAGACCATTTTTAATCGTATAAATACTGGGAACTATATTCTCACTAGGCGTAGGAGCACAGCTACTTGGGCGGAGTGATTAGCGCAGCACACGAGACGCCCTGTTGATGGTTCCGTAAACAAAACCAACGAACTCTCTGCTCCTCACCACAGGGCGTCTCGTGTGCTGCGCTAATCACTCCGCCCAAGTAGCTGTGCTCCTACGCCTAGTGAGAATATAGTTCCCAGTATTTATACGATTAAAAATGGTCTCTGTCTCATATTGTTATTTGTACACGCTGTGACTATACAGATCACAACACATAAACAGGAAAATGTTTGCATTATTTTGTCACTTATTGGGATTAGTATGCTACCTTATCCATTTACATCCAGTCTTTGTGCTAAGCTAGGCTAGCGGTGGGTGCGTCAAATAACACTTACAGAACGCACAGAAATGAAAAAGGTATGTATGGACTTATCTAACTCTGGGGGATACTGTGAATAAGCTAAAGTCCCAAAAAGTCGGAGTGTTCCTTTAAGGTTGATTAGCTTATGTCAGCTACTTACATTTTCCAAACAAATTTCAGATTAACCCTCTGGAGTCTGAGCGTTTTTTTGGGCCCTGGGGGTGTTCTGACATGCTCTGACATTTGTGCTTTTTTCAGTTGCTTATAAACATATTAATGGCAAAGGTGTAAATTCACTCTATATAGCACAAACAGGACTACAATAATATGTGAGCCACATGTATGTACATGTTTTCATTTTTGAGAGAATAATGTTTATGCGTGGTTATCGAAAAAACTAAAAATTAAAGTTTTTGAAATAAGGCCACAAAACACATACTAAATATGTGGCAATAAGACTTTTGACTAATGGATGTCATCGCCTATAGTTTTTTCTTCAAAATTATGTGAAAATAGTCTTGCTTTATCGTTCACATAAAACCATACATTGATTTAAATTGATGTAAAACAGGTTTTGCTTGGAAAGCCAATATGCGAGGGGGCGTGAACGAGGAGTGGTTTACACCTTAGAATACACCCACTCTGCATAATGATGAGCCATTCACTCAGGTGTGACACTGACTGAGCCACAATGCAAGGACAAAAGATATATTTAGAAGAAGACTTATATTGACCATTTAAGATTTTGCTTACATCTATCCTGTAAATATGTTTTGCTATTTTATTAAAACGGTTACAATTACAACAATAATTACAATTTCAACAATATTTCAAGTGTACTCTTTCTTTGTAAAAAAAATGATTAGGCCTATAGGCCTACATTTTATCTATGTATTCATTAGTTTGAATATAACCAACATTGGCACAGCTAACATCTTAGTTGATGACTTTATTTTTGACAAAAATAGTATTTTATATATAGAAATTGCTAAACAAAAGCTTATTTGATGTGGCAGTATATTCTACAGTAAAAACTGTACCCAAATCTAGTCAACAAAATGTTGTCTTTCATATTTCGTCTGACTGTAACGTTGTTTTCATGAAATATTAGGGCATATTGTTAATTTGCAGTTTAATACGTTGCTAGTGTGATGCCCCAATTGTTGGTTCTTCACAATTGATGAATATAATATTATCGCTGTATGTGAAAATACATTGAGTGGATGGTGGTTCTGCCAGACCAGTGGAGGGCGCTATGTGAGTGCAGTGTGTTGCGACGGGTCTGCTGCGTTGCTCGTCATAATCCAGCAAGACCGGAGCTGATAACACGCACATTGTTGTCCTGTGTTTCTTCCACCATTCTACAGGTTAGTCGATTGTTTTATATTTCAATTTCCATGGATGTTGAAAGAATACACGTTAGTGCATATTAAGAGTTGCAAATTGAATAGTTTTGATAAAGTTTAACATGGTTAATCTCGAGGTGAAATCGCGATCTTCTCCCGCGATTGTATGGTATGTATGTTGCATTATAGAGTTGATTAAAGGTGAACATGTTTAAATGTGTTAATATATTAGTTAATAATATGTGTATTTTACTTAAATGCCTATATAAGTGGTCCAAAATGGGTAGAACACACAGGAATGTCTTTTTTTGAATATGTGTTTCATTGAACACTGAACAGCATTTTGAATATTCAAATGAGTAAAACAGTGATTGGCAGATGGACATATCTTCATGAAAGCATTATGTAATTGTAAGAAAGAGACTGAAACAGTGAAGTTTTGCATATAAAACGAATGATTGTGACATAATGTATTTTTTTGACACTTGTGTTTGTTCTAATGTGAACCTTTTGGAATAAATATATAATCCAGCAAGACCGGAGCTGATAACACGCACATTGTTGTCCTGTGTTTCTTCCACCATTCTACAGATTGCTGGGAACGCTTAACTGTCAGCTGATACTGAGATCCTGTACCCGCTACAGTTCTTGGGGGCTCGTCCGGGATGGCGCCACCTGCTGGAGGAGTGGAGCTTATCCAAAAGAATCCGAAGACCAAGACCAGCTTGCTGTGAATTCCTGAATGGAATCCCTGCTGTTGTTTGACTGTTGTTAACAGTGATATGGAGGTCAGTACGATGACAAACGAGAGAAGAAGCCTGGTGAGAGAAATCAGGAAAGCACTCTGTGAACTGTCTGCTGATGAACTCTTCTTTATCGCCAAAAACATCGAACAAATTGACGAGAGGGAAGAATCACAAGTAGAACTGGGGGATGAAGAGGGTTGTTTTGATTTTGTTAGTGGGTTTTTGTGTAGTAAAAGCCTGTTGAGAAGGGAAGATGAGGGGATGGCTGTATTACTTGATCTGAGAGACAAAATTACACAAATTACTCAGCCCCAGCACATAGCAGCACAAAAAGACACAACACATGTCACAAGTACAGCTCAAGCTCAGGTTCATTCTGATCACACAAAACCTGACACAAACACAAATACTAGTCATACCCACACATACACATACACTGGGGACACCGAATACCAGCAGATGTTGAAGATGTACGAAGAGCTTGGCCGAAAGATTCAAGCTAAGAGTCCTTATGCTATACCCCCACAGCCCAGCTCTTTCCAACCCCCTTTTCAGACTTACCCTTCTCCGTTCAATACCGATGACCAAGTGTTCAGGAGAGAACTCCCATATAGCTCACGGAGAGAGTTTAAAGTCCATGGAGGTCAGATTGGTGACTCCACTTCTGAGATCAGCTTTAATAGCTTATGTCGACAAATGGATGAAGGCCTACAAGAACATTTTAGTGAGAGTGAAATTATTAGAGGGGTCCTGAAAATCACTAAACCTGGTCATTTCAAGGAGATGTTAATGGAAAAAGAGGATTTGACAGTACAAGAGTTAAGAGGACTATTACAGTCTCACTTGGGTGATAAGAGTAGCACTGAGCTGTTTCAAAATTTGATGTGTGCACGCCAAGGAGAAAACGAGACCCCGCAAAAATTTCTTTATCGCGTCATTGGCCTTAAACAAAAGATCCAGTTTGCTTCTAAGCACAACACATCTGATATAAGGTATGATGCAAAGACCATTCAAGAAGTGTTTCTCCATACAGTTTGCCAGGGTCTGGGGCCCAAGTACAGTGAGATTCGTCGTGAGTTTAAACATCTTGTCGCTGCTGGATACGTAACCGATGACATGCTTCTCAGACAGCTTGTAAAGGTTACAAGTGAGGAAGAGGAAAGACAGCGTCGGCTGCAGTCACTGCCACGACATAAAGTCACTCACGCTCGTAGTGCTCAGATCGAAGAAGCTTCAGAAATTAAGGCAGCAGCTGTTACTACAGAACATACTGATAAAGAGATTCGCAAACTAATAACCCAAGTGGAAGCGCTGACGGATGTTGTCAATTCACTGCAGCAGACCAAAATGACAGAACAGCAGTGTCAGTGCACAGCTAAAGCACCTGAAAAGAGGAGAAGACTAGGCTGTCCCAACTGTATTAAACAAGGGAAAGTAGAGACATGCAATCACTGTTTCTTGTGTGGCGAAGAGGGTCACAGGGCTGTTGGCTGCCTGAACAGACAAAACAGGTCAGCACCCGGCACCAGGTCAAAGAACACACCACAGACTGCAGTCACCAAACCAGGGTCACCCTGCCGTAACTATACAGTTAATGTTGGGTCGTGGAATCACAGAGGCAACACCGCAAGGGAACCATACACAAGGCAGCCTCAGAATTCAGGAGAAAAGATTGTTCAGTTTGTCGGGAAGAAGTGTCTTCTGGAAGGGGAAATTGGAGGCCATAAAATGAGCATGCTTCTTGACACTGGAGCACAGGTTAGCATTATCGATCAGAACTGGAGGGAAAAGTACCTACCAACACATGATGTTCGCCCCTTATCTGAAATAGTGGGACCCAGTGCTGGTTTGGAGGTATTCGCCATCAGTGGGGATGTAATTCCATTCAGTGGGTGGGTTGAAGCAACAGTAAGCTTACCTGGACATGACGGGACTCGTTACTCCATCCAAGTTCCCTTTCTGGTCAGTCAGCTGCGGTTGGAGAGGCCTCTTTTGGGGTTTAATGTGATCTCAGAGTTAATTTCAGGGCCAAAAGATAGTGCAGATATTCTTACCACCTTGCATTCCCTTATGAGTAACACTGGAAATACCCAAGATGACCCTGTTGAGGTGTCAGTTGGCTTCATCCGTGCAGACAAAGTATTTGCAGACACAGCTCGGGTGAGGGTAGGACCGCAAAGTTTCACTATTCGTCCTGGCCAGGTCGCTAATGTGAAATGTAGGGTGCCTTATAACTTCAACACTTCCGAACCTACAGTTCTGTTTGAGCCAAGTAATGAGATCTCACCTGTAGGACTTCTTGACCTTGGAGAAGGACTGATTGAAATTCACAAAGGGGGGCAGTCATATATAAAAGTTCCAGTTGGAAATCATACTAAGCATGACGTGACCATTCCAAAAAGAGCTATACTTGGGGAAATAGCAACGATTAGCAAGATTATCCAGACTGATCAAATTGAACCAAGCAG
This sequence comes from Leuciscus leuciscus, assembly GCF_965113295.1. Lineage (NCBI taxonomy): Eukaryota > Metazoa > Chordata > Actinopteri > Cypriniformes > Leuciscidae > Leuciscus > Leuciscus leuciscus. Next base: position 22,354,510 of record NC_138747.1, on the reverse strand, counting down.
CTCACAGGAAATGGTGTCATCTCAGCCAGTGCAGCCGGATGACAGTGGCACACTGTGGCATCCTCCCGTAGATTTGAGTCACTTGAAGGCAAGCAGTCAAGCAGTGGTGAAACAACTACTTTATGAAGAGTCTGCTGTGTTTGCCCGTGATGAAAATGACATTGGGAACATCCCCAGTCTACAAATGACCCTGAGTGTAAAGGATGATATCCCTGTGCAAAAGGCCTACACATCTATACCCAAGCCACTCTTGAAGGAAGTAAAAGAGTATGTTCAGGACTTGCTTGCCAAGGGTTGGATCGTAAAATCCCGATCACCCTATGCTGCCCCGGTAGTGTGTGTCCGGAAAAAAGATGGTACGTTACGGTTGTGTATTGACTATCGCCAGCTTAACAAGAAAACCATACCTGATCGCCATCCTCTGCCACGAATCCAGGATCTCATGAACACCTTGGGTGGTTACCGTTGGTTCTCCATACTCGACCAGGGTAAGGCATACCACCAGGGATTTATGGCTGAAGGGTCGAGGCACTTGACCGCATTTGTGACCCCTTGGGGCCTATTTGAATGGGTAAGGATACCCTTTGGTCTATCAAATGCCCCAGCCGCTTTTCAGCGGAGTATGGAAGAGATGTTAGATTCCATCCGCGATGAGTGTTGTCTGCCCTACCTGGATGATGTGCTGTGTTTTGCCAAATCCTTTGAAGAACATGTGGAGAAATTGCGAGTTGTGTTCAGAGCTCTTCGGCAGCATGGAGTCAAGCTACGTCCAGCTAAGTGTGAGTTGTTTAAGCAAGAGGTCCGGTACCTGGGTCGTCTTGTGTCGTCAGATGGAGTAAGAGTGGACCCAAAAGATCTGGAGGCTGTGAGGGTTCTCCGTGACAAAACACCTCAAAATGTTGGAGAAGTCCGCCGCCTTGTAGGCTTCCTGAGCTATTATAGAAGCTACATTCAGGATTTTGCTAGGTTGGCGAAACCCATTTATGAGCTGCTTCAAGCTAGTACAACAGAAACTCCATCACAAATAGGACGTAAGAAGGAAAGGAAGAGAAGTCCACAGATGCCATCTCGACATCCGGTTGTGTGGGAAGACAAGCACCAGCAGAGCTTGGACACACTCATTGACATGCTTACCAGCCCGCCTGTACTTGCATACCCTGACTTTGACACCCCGTTTGTATTACACACAGATGCGTCTGAGCAAGGACTGGGGGCAGTACTTTACCAGAGGCAAGAAGGAAAATTACGGGTCATCGCATATGGCTCAAGAACATTGTCCCCTGCTGAGAAAAATTACAGGCTCCATTCAGGCAAGCTGGAGTTTCTCGCACTTAAGTGGGCGGTGTGCGAAAAGTTCTGCGATTACCTCTTCTATGCCCCGTATTTTACCATCTATACTGACAATAACCCCCTCACTTATGTGTTGAGTTCTGCAAAGTTAAATGCAGCTGGTTATCGTTGGGTGGGGGAGCTCGCAGATTTTCGATTTGAGATCAAATACAGACCGGGCAAGAGTAACAACGATGCAGACTTGCTGTCACGTTGCCCCTTGGACATGGACCAATACATCAGTGAGTGCACAGAGGGCCTGTCACAAAATGCCATCCAAGCAACCTGGGAGGGCAACATGATGTCCAAGAATAGAGATGTAGCCTGGGTGGCAGCTCTAAATTTGAAGGCGCCAGATGCGGTCACACTGCATAACCAGTTCTCATCGACCATCAGTACTGATGAATTAAGTAGAGCCCAGCGGGAGGACATGGTGATTGGACCAGTTTTCGAACTGAAAGAAGCTGGTAAGACGGTGACCCCTGATGTTCGGTGCACTGTGGCTAGCGACACGAGGAAGCTATTAAGAGAGTGGCAAAGGTTGGTCCTAGAAAACAGCATCTTGTATAGGATAACAAAACAAAGACGACAACTGGACTTGCCCGCAAAGTATCGTCAGATGGTTCTTCAGCAGCTGCATAACCATATGAGTCATGTAGGCTCAGAGAAGGTGTTACAGCTAACCCGGGAGAGATTCTACTGGCCTGGAATGAGGAGAAGTGTAGAAGAATATGTGACTCGCCAGTGTCCATGCATAACACAGAAACAGCCAGTAATGCATGTGCGTGCACCAATGGGAGGAATCACATCAAGCGCACCCCTTGAGTTAGTATGTATTGATTACTTGCACCTCGAGGCCAGTCGCGGGGGTTATGAATACATCCTGATGGTGATTGACCACTTCACCAGATTTGCCCAGGCCTATCCTACCAGGAACAAATCTGGGAAGACCGCGGCTGAGAAAATATTCAATGACTTCATACCTCGTTTCGGATTCCCTGCAAAACTCCATCATGATCAGGGGCGTGAGTTTGAAAATTCCCTCTTCCACAACCTACAGAAGCTCTCGGGAGTTGGTCGCTCCAGGACTACACCATACCACCCCCAAGGTAATCCTGTAGAGAGACTAAACAGAACTTTGCTCCAGATGCTGCGGACATTGACCGATAGGGACAAACAGAGTTGGAGGGAACATCTGCAGAAGGCGATCCATGCCTACAACTGCACCAAACATGAATCTACGGGGTACTCACCATTTTACCTTATGTATGGTCGTCATCCCCGTCTCCCTGTTGATTTATTGTTTGGGCTGGTGCAGGAAGATGGATTTACCACCCCACACGGGTATGCGGAACGCTGGGCAGATCGGATGGCTGAAGCCTATAGGATTGCAGCACAAAGCAGCAAACAGATGAGTCTTCGCAATAAGGAATATTATGATCAGAAAGCCAGCTGTGTCATCCTAAGACCTGGAGATCGTGTCCTGGTAAGGAATTTGAGTCAGAGAGGTGGCCCAGGAAAGCTGCGTTCTTATTGGGAGCCTAGCATTCACGTTGTAAAGGAGCAATTAGGTGACAACTTTGTATACAAAGTGCATCCTGAAAATGATAAGAGCAAGATCAGAACACTGCATCGAAATCTCCTTCTGCTTGTGAATGACTTACCAACACCGGAGAGCCTGGACCCAAAGAGACAGGAAGTGCGTCAAAAGGGGAGTGTTGAGACAAGGGGACAGAAAGACAGAAAGGCGACACAAAAAGAGGAAGTAGGAGAAGATGGAGAATCTAGCTCGGAAGAGGAGGAAGGTTACTGTTGGAGGAGCATTCCAGAAGACCCAAGATCTCGAAGAGAAGAATCAGAAAGTATACTGACTCAGCGAGGATTGAATGAACCCTACATCATGGAAGGAGATGATTCACCAAGGACTTGCACAAGAGAGACTTTGGAACAAGTACCAACAGAACCAGAGTACATGTCTAGTGATACTTACATACAAGCTGACACTTACTTACCTGCTGAGAATCCAGAACCAGAACAATGTATGGAACCAGAATGTGGAGACACACAAGAGGAGCAGATGACTGAGGACCAAGAGGGAGAGTCACAGCAACAGGAATCCTGTGGAGCAATCAGACGGTCACTCAGAGATAGAAAACCTGCCCAAAGAATGACTTATCCATATCTTGGACAACCCACATTCCAAACATTGACTACACTAAACACAGTAGCAGCAAACCCAATTCAACCACTACCATTGGTACCCCCAACTGCACACACATGGTTAGGCTATGCCAATGATCCATACAGAGCAGTGCCAATTACTTTTATGGTTCCAATTTATTAAAGTTATGCATAAAGATATTAAGTAAAAGTTTAGAGGTTCACCTTCTGTGGTGGGGAGAGTGTGATGCCCCAATTGTTGGTTCTTCACAATTGATGAATATAATATTATCGCTGTATGTGAAAATACATTGAGTGGATGGTGGTTCTGCCAGACCAGTGGAGGGCGCTATGTGAGTGCAGTGTGTTGCGACGGGTCTGCTGCGTTGCTCGTCATAATCCAGCAAGACCGGAGCTGATAACACGCACATTGTTGTCCTGTGTTTCTTCCACCATTCTACAGGTTAGTCGATTGTTTTATATTTCAATTTCCATGGATGTTGAAAGAATACACGTTAGTGCATATTAAGAGTTGCAAATTGAATAGTTTTGATAAAGTTTAACATGGTTAATCTCGAGGTGAAATCGCGATCTTCTCCCGCGATTGTATGGTATGTATGTTGCATTATAGAGTTGATTAAAGGTGAACATGTTTAAATGTGTTAATATATTAGTTAATAATATGTGTATTTTACTTAAATGCCTATTTAAGTGGTCCAAAATGGGTAGAACACACAGGAATGTCTTTTTTTGAATATGTGTTTCATTGAACACTGAACAGCATTTTGAATATTCAAATGAGTAAAACAGTGATTGGCAGATGGACATATCTTCATGAAAGCATTATGTAATTGTAAGAAAGAGACTGAAACAGTGAAGTTTTGCATATAAAACGAATGATTGTGACATAATGTATTTTTTTGACACTTGTGTTTGTTCTAATGTGAACCTTTTGGAATAAATATATAATCCAGCAAGACCGGAGCTGATAACACGCACATTGTTGTCCTGTGTTTCTTCCACCATTCTACAGATTGCTGGGAACGCTTAACTGTCAGCTGATACTGAGATCCTGTACCCGCTACACTTATACAAATAGCCTACATTTTATTTCAACATTCAGTCGATGTTTACTTATCTCAGTATAGCAATGCAGTTTGCTAAAACATCTTCATTCATTCACACACGCGATTTAAATTTAAACTGTCTTTGCCAGCTGTGGTAAACAGCGCGCATCTCTGCCGTTTATTCATTCATAAACACAGGGCCGGCCCGCGGCATAGGCGGTATAGGCAAATGCTAGGGGCGCCAGAATGAGTGAACGAGTGAATTTTTTTTTTTTTTTTTTAAACTTTTTTTTTAATATATATATATATATAATACTATTTTAAAACCATTAATTAGAAATACTACCAAAAAAAAAAAAAAAAAGTCCGGCTCACCAATCGTCCCCCGCCCATAGAGTGCTTGAAGTGCGTCAGAAACAGAGCGCGCGCGCGATCAGTTGTTGGTAATTTGTTGTGTAGCGTGCGCGACTCCGCATCCAATGTAGACAACACTGCTTTTGTTAACACACAGCTCGTAGAAACGGGCCTGACAGCTCGCGCCAGTTCTAGACGAGGTGAAAGTTTCCTGATTGTGACGGAAGGCCGAATTTACATGACACATTATAAATGAGCATAGTCTGCGATAGATACAGTACCAAAAAGAAGAGAAGAGGATAAAAGGGGATAAAGACAGAGGTAAAGTGATGTAGTGAATGAACAATTTATGGCATAGGAGTAAGATACTATAATTTCATGGCAGTTATTTTTACCTTAAACTTAATGTTAGCAGTTGTTCTGAGTTCTCCAGAGTCCCCAGACTGTGTGGTTTTGTAACAATCATGTCAGTTTTAAGACGCATTTTTTATTATCACTTTTTTATTAATGTTTTACTCTACAGTTGTGCAGTTGTGGGGATACAGTGCAGGCCAAAAGTTTGGAAACATTACTATTTTTAATGTTTTTGAAAAAAGTTTCTTCTGCTCATCAAGCCTGCATTTATTTGATCAAAAATACAGAAAAAATAATAAATATTGTGATATATTATTACAATTTAAAATAATTGGTTTTCAATTTATTATACTTTAAATTATCATTTATTTCTGTGATGCAAAGCTGAATTTTCAGCATCATTACTCCAGTCTTCAGTGTCACATGTGACATCCAGTCTATCACATGATCCTTTAGAAATCATTTTAATATTCTAAATTATTATGAGTGTTGGAAACAGTTCTGCTGCCTAATATATTTGATGAATAAAATGTTAAAAAGAACTGCATTTATTTAAAATAAAATAAAAATATTTTCTAATTATATAAATCATCTTTACGATCACTTTTTTATCAATTTAACACATCCTTGCTGAATAAAAGTATTGATTTATTTCAACCAAAAAACAAAAACAAAAAAACAACTGACCCCAAATTACTGACCAGTAGTGTATATTGTTGTTACAAAAGATTTCTATTTCTTAAAACATTTAAAAAAAATTTTTTTTACTATTTATTTATCAAAGTATCCTAAAAAAGTATCACAGGTTATGAAAAAATATTAAGCAGCAGAACTGTTTCCAACTTTGATAATGAATCATCATATTAGAATGATTTCTAAAGTAGATGTGATAAGTACTACTAAAGTAAATGTGATAGACCGGATGTCACATGTGACACTGAAGACTGGAGTAATGATGCTGAAAATTCAGCTTTGCATCACAGAAATAAATGATAATTTAAAGTATAATAAATTGAAAACCAATTATTTTAAATTGTAATAATATATCACAATATTACATTTTTTTCTGTATTTTTGATCAAATAAATGCAGGCTTGATGAGCAGAAGAAATTTCTTTCAAAAACATTAAAAATAGTAATGTTTTGGCCTGTACATTTTATGGCATAGTAATGATATTTATTTACAGGTTTATTCAAAATAGCAAAGTTCACATTAAATCTTTATTGTAAATCGTGCTATAAAAGATAATGGGGACTTGACTTGAATGCTATGTAATGCTCTTGGTATTTGTGTTTAGGCTGTAATGTGTGTGTGTGTGTGTGTATATAGGCCTATATATATATATATATATATATATATATATATATATATATATATATATATATATATATATATATATATATATATATGCTAAATCATGAACACAATGACGGGGTGAAATGGGCTGTGATGCATGGGGCGCCAGGTAAAATCTTGCCTAGGGCAGCAAATTGGTCAGGGCCGGCCCTGCATAAACAGAAACCCACGTGAAGAAATTCACGTGAGAAGGAAAAAACTTACAGTATTCCTCAGCTCGCTCCTCGATATACCCGCACTTCTGAGGGACATTTTCCATTAGTATTATTCCTCACAGCGCTGCAAGACGGTGTAAACAATGATCTAAATAAACTTGTGTGTTTTCTCGAGCTGATGGGGGCGTTCACAGGATTGCCTCAGCCATTTGCGTTTGAATAGCGCGCGCTCTCCGTGGGCGTGGCCGATTATAACGTAATGAGATGAGATGAGCTCGACTGGAATCGCTCTCTTTTAATACAGATTTCACAAGATGAGAATATTAGCTTTTTATATAAATTACTTCATTTAAAAGAAGATAATTCAAGCTTCATGCCTGTGTGCCTGTATGTCTGTTTGACTGAGTATTCGAGAGAAGACTACACTGCAGAGGTGGGAGTAAGTCACACATGTGCAAGTCACAAGTAAGTATCAAGTCTTAACCTTCAAGTCTCAAGCAAGTCCGAGTCAATTTTGTGAAAAGCAAGTCAAGTCAAGTCAAGTCACTGCTTTATGTCAAGCAAGTCAAGTCAAGTCGTAGCTTGGGTCACAAGTCACTGGCAAGTCATACAAACGTTTGATGATTTCACTGAATTTATATATTAAAATAAGTTAAAACTACATAAGCTGTGGACTATGGTTTTATTTGCAACATTTTTTAAAAATATGCATTTCCACAACCAGCTGAGTGGTTACTACAATAAAAATAAATAAATAAATAAATAAAAATTCAAACTACATAGCCTAAAATGTAAATTTAACTGAAATTAGGCCAACATTAAAGCATGAAAAATAAATATGCAGTGAACAAACATTGCAGAAGACCATTAAAAGGTATTAAACAATTCACAATTCAAGTATAATGGTTCCTATGCCACCAAATGGCATTCTTCAAACTGGCATCCCCTTTATGGAACATGAACACATCCCAACAAGTTAGATCTTTCCTTTTTAACAAAAGAATAACAAGAAAAAAACAGTAATAATTAAATTGACACAAAACTTACACCTGTCAATCAGGTGGATTGACTATTGTACATTATTAATCTGTGTGAGTGAGTGATTTATTAATATTTGTGAATGAATGTGTGTGCATGTGTATGTGTGAAAAGTGTATTGTTTGCATGTCCATGGTTGTGTGTGTGTGTGTGTGTGTGTGTGTGTGTGTGTGTGTGTGTGTGTGTGAGAGAGAGAGAGAGAGAGAGAGAGAGAGGTGATTTGATTGAGTGTGATTGATTCATTAATATTTGTGAGTGAATGTGTGTGCGTGTGTATGAGTGAAGAGTGTATTGTTTGTTTGCATGTGTGCATGGTTGTGCTTGCAAGTTTGAATTTTTGTTTTGTGTATTTGTGTATGCATGGTTCGGTTCGAAAGTCTGTATGTTTTTTTTTCTTTGTGTGTAGTTGTCTTTTTACAATATTTTAGTGGTATTAACTAGCGATTTCTTTTTACTTACTCTATGCCCTATATACAAGCGTTATAAGCTAAACAGTTTTTAGAGATAAAACTCTTTACATTCGATTATCATGAAAACAAATCCCAGAGAACGGTAGACTGTACCAATGCATTATTAATTATTATTAAATTACAGTTAATTTTTTTTATATATTTCTTTTAACATTAAAGTCAACCCTGGGATAGCAGACTATATTGGTAGCATATAACTAGACAGTACAAAGGGATGCATGCAGGTAAGAAAAACTGGAATATGGCATATTTTAACATATTTTAACCTGATTTTCATTTTCAAGAAAATATTTTTTCTCTGTGCTTTTGTATGTAAGGGATTATTCAGATCATAAAAAAAAATCATTAATCCAAGGCACTCGAATATTATTAAAAATATATAGAAAGCCTTTATTTCATCATGGCTTTAATATTTTAAAATCAGGTGACAAGTACTTGCACAACTATGCGTTGTGGCTAATGAGCCTTTGTCAGGGTGTGTGACCAAATATGGAATGCCAAGTCTGCCAATATTAAAAATAAATAAATACATAAATAAATATACAAATAAATGTAAAAAATAAAAAATAAAAAAATAAATATATAAATAAATATACATAGAAAAGCAAAAAAAAGAAAATAAATAATTATTTATACATTTATTTCCTTATTTATGTATATATTTATTTTTTTCCATATTTATTTATTTATTATTTTATTTATTTATACATTTATTCATTTATACATTTATTTATTTATACATTTATTTATTTTTACATTTATTTATTTATACATTTATGTATTTATACATTTATTTATTTATTCATTTATTTCTTCCTACATTTCTTCCTGCATAGGGTAATGAGGAGGGCGTGGTTTACCTCAGACATAGCAATCGAGCTCAGAGTAAGCGAAGGCGAAGGGTTGAGGCCACAGTGACACCCTGTGGCGAAATACAATAAGTATCACTCACTGACGTTGATACGGTCTGTGACTGCGAGGTATATGGTCAGAATCCTAAATCTTACTGTGTGACATGGATAGGCTACTCTTTATTCCGGACATGGCAGTAGAACATCGTTTGGTCTGGATTTGTAAAATGTCCTGGGCTAACAAACATGAAACAGGGACTCTGAAACGGAATTGATATTTTCCATTTTTCGGTCAGAACTCACAGAAAGGAAGCAGGGCACATATAGGCTACAGTGAAGTCGACGCAAGCATATCAAGTTCAAGTTCAAGTTGAGCTTTATTGTCATTCCGCTACATGTGGGGACATACAGTGGAACGAAATGTCGTGCCTCGCAGGACCATAGTGCTACATAAATACAGACATACAACAATGAAGTAAAAAAAAACACTATAAACCTATACACAACTAACCTACTGACAGATTTAACTATAAGTATACTATATATAAGTATTTACCCTATACAACTAAAAGAATAAAGGATAAAAAATTAAATAAAAATAAAAAAATACAACCTATATACTTCACAAAAATATTTACGCTATACAAATAAAAATAGAAGATACTGTAATATGTGCAAAGAGAGACATTTGAGTCAGCAGCTGGTTGGGGAACAGTGCAGGATGATATGTAGTGCATGAGCATGTAAACATATATTGCAGAGTCTTTTGTGGGATTGTGTACACGCAGCAGTGTGTGTAAAGTGTCCATAGTGCAGATAGTGTAAAGTGTCATACAGTTTTTTCTTTGGTGTGGTAAGGTTGGGTTGGGTTGGGTTGGGTTGGGTTGGGGGGGGGGGTCCATGTTTAAGGAGGTAGGGGTATTGACCAATGCTTTTGAAACGAGACCATTGCATTTGAATGTAGCCTAATTTCCAAAAACAATACTGACAGCAACAGAAACCAGGGCCGCGGGAAGAGGTTTTAGGTTGTGGGTGCTCACCACTTTTGAATAAGAAACAATATCAAGACTATAAAACTCGTCAAAAAACGTGCACACACTCCAACCACCTGCCTGCACATTACATTTTTGACTTTATTGATTCTGCTTTTATTCGTAATGCAATGGACCGGTCAATGGGACATAAATGAATCCTTAAAGGATGGGACTTTATGGGACATTTGCACAAAAATAATACATAACTTACCGTAGCCTATTTTATAAGTCGCTCCGGAGACGCATATCAGTCAAAAAATGCGCCACGAGGAAGAAAAAAAAATATATAGCCTAAGTCGCACTGGACTTTTTTTTTTTTTTTTTTTTTTTTTTTACAAAAAAAAAAAAGTTACAGACAGTTCTCCGCTACGGACGTGAGCGCTCTAAAGCAGTACTAAAAGAATGTTTTAAAACTTTCACAGAGACCTCAAACTGAAAGCACAAAGCCTGTCTTTACATTTAATTTCGTTTTGTATTAATTGTATCTTAATTTTAATCGATGTTTCATCAAAAAATTGTCTGATTTTAATAAATAAGAAGACTATTAGAAAATAGATAATCAGGACACGGAGGCGCTGGCGAACCTGAAGCTCGTCTCATAATGAACCGAAACTCAGCGTAGGCCTATAAGGTAGCCTATTGCCTCACAGACCTGAGACACTTTTAAGCAGAACAATTCAAAACGAAAGAAAACAGACTACGCTGCTTATTTTTTATGTCAGTGTCGGCTAGACAGATGAAGTTGACGACTCGCGATCTTCGCAGCGCCAGAGAGAAATGCACATTTCATACGAATTACATAAGCAGCGCAGTCTGTTTTCTTTCGTTTTGAATTGTTCTGCTTAAAAGTAGACATTTCAAGCTATCTATATGTCTCAGGTCTGTGAGGCAATAGGCTACCTTATAGGCCTACGCTGAGTTTCATTATGAGACGAGCTCCAGGTTCGCCAGCGCCTCCGTGTCCTGATTATCTATTTTCTAATAGCCTATATTTAGCTACTTCTTATTAAATTCATCAAAATTTGTTGATGAAACATCGATTAAAATTAAGATACAATTAATACAAAACGAAATTAAATGTAAAGACAGGCTTTGTGCTTTCAGTTTGAGGTCTCTGTGAAAGTTTTAAAACATTCTTTTAGTGCCGCTTTAGAGCGCTCACGTCCGTAGCGGAGGTCTGTAACTTTTTTTTGTGTGAAATAACTTTTTTTTTTTTAAAAAGCAACTTAGTCCAGTGCGACTTAGGCTATTTTTTTTTTTTTTTTCTCGTGGCGCATTTTTTTACTGATATGCGTCTCCGGAGCGACTTATAAAATAGGCTACGGTAAGTTATTTATTATTGCAAATGTCCCATAAAGTCCCATCCTTTAAGGATTCATTTATGTCCCATTGACCGGTCCATTGCATTACGAATAAAAGCAGAATCAATAAAGTCAAAAATGTAATGTGCAGGCAGGTGGTTGGAGTGTGTGCACGTTTTTTGACGAGTTTTATAGTCTTGATATTGTTTCTTATTCAAAAGTGGTGAGCACCCACAACCTAAAACCTCTTCCCGCGGCCCTGGTTTCTGTTGCTGTCAGTATTGTTTTTGGAAATTAGGCTACATTCAAATGCAATGGTCTCGTTTCAAAAGCATTGGTCAATATGCTTGCGTCGACTTCACTGTAGCCTATATGTGCCCTGCTTCCTTTCTGTGAGTTCTGACCGAAAAATGGAAAATATCAATTCCGTTTCAGAGTCCCTGTTTCATGTTTGTTAGCTCAGGACATTTTACAAATCCAGACCAAACGATGTTCTACTGCCATGTCCGGAATAAAGAGTAGCCTATCCATGTCACACAGTAAGATTTAGGATTCTGACCATATACCTCGCAGTCACAGACCGTATCAACGTCAGTGAGTGATACTTATTGTATTTCGCCACAGGGTGTCACTGTGGCCTCAACCCTTCGCCTTCGCTTACTCTGAGCTCGATTGCTATGTCTGAGGTAAACCACGCCCTCCTCATTACCCTATGCAGGAAGAAATGTAGGAATAAATAAATGAATAAATAAATAAATGTATAAATACATAAATGTATAAATAAATAAATGTAAAAATAAATAAATGTATAAATAAATAAATGTAGAAATGAATAAATGTATAAATAAATAAAAGAATAAATAAATAAATATGGAAAAAAATAAATATATACATAAATAAGGAAATAAATGTATAAATAATTATTTATTTTCGTTTTTTTGCTTTTCTATGTATATTTATTTATATATTTATTTTTTTATTTATTTTTTTTTACATTTCTTTGTATATTTATTTATGTATTTATTTATTTTTAATATTGGCAGACTTGGCATTCCATAACCAAAGCCCCTTTCACACAGAGATTCCGGAAAATACACGGATAAAGTGACCCAAGATTTGACCCGGGTTCGTTTGATTTAGGTTCATTCACACTGCCAGTCTGGCAGTGCCAGTGATTTCCCGGAATCAGAGATTGCGTTCACACACAACCCCTAAAGACATGTAATGTCTTAGCAGCGTCTTAAGTTTGCTTATGAGCTGCGATCTCTCTCTCTCTCTCTCTCTCTCTCTCTCTCTCTCTCTCTCTCTCTCTCTCTCTCGAAACCACGCTTGTGCATTTTTTTTTTTTCTCTCTGATTCGATCATAAACTTGCGCATTACGTACCGTTTCACAGCTGGCGAACGATCCCGCGCTTCAGCGTCATCACTACGACACTCCATTATTACGGTTTTTGTTCACACAGCGCGCGTTCCTGCTGCGTCACGTGATTGTTGCGGTGCGTTCAAATACAGATATTTATTTTTAAAAACACAAGTTATTTCGAGTCATTTACCTCAAGTCCGAGTCAAGTCTCAAGTCATGAATATCAAGTCAAAGTCAAGTCAAGTCTTTTATTAATATTTGTCAAGCAAGTCTCAAGTCCTAAAATTTGCGACTTAAGTCTGACTCGAGTCAAGTCATATGACTCGAGTCCCCCATCTCTGCTACACTGGCAGAGAGAAGGCAGAACTCGCTTCGTGTTTATTTTTCTTTATTTGGCAAAAAGCACAACACTTTGTTTTTATTGTGAGTATACACAAAAATAATACACATTTAACAGAATCGATTGATGTATGAAAATCCTATGGAAAAGTTTCCTGCCTGGGTGAGGAACATGCAGCTCTCGTGCTCGCTGACGGCGGATGCCCTCACTGCGAGCTGATGGCAATGGCGACTCTGAGGACTCGCCTAGCCGTCTTCACCGAGACTGCTCCCCCGCCCGCCGCGGCGTCGCGCCGTAAAAAGCGCCGTGCCCAGCGGGCCCCGGAACCCTCCCTCAGCCGCCAAAGCTCGCCGGTTCGCCCGCTTGCTTCCCCGGCTTCTTCTGTTTCGCTTCCTGACGGACAGCGGCCGCCGTCTGCCGCCGCTTCCGTTGATATCGCGGATGAGGAAGCCCTGCTGGGAGAGGATGATTCCTGCTCTATCCTGGCGTCAGGCAGTGAGGATTGGGCGGGCTCTGAGGACCCCGCACCCCCTGCCCGCACGTCGTCAGGCAAGAGAGCTTCCATTGAGACGGAACTCATGCGAGTACTCGCACAGGCCGCGGTGAGCCTCGGCCTCGAGTGGTCTTCGCCTGAGCAGCCCGCTCACAACCGGCTGGATGGATTTTTCCTGCCTGGGGAGCGCGCTTCGCCTGCGTCCAGACCGGCGCCCTTTCTTCCTGAGTTACACGAAGAAGTCGCCAAGTCCTGGAGCGCCCCCTATTCTGCTAGAGTGCGTCCTGCTGTTTCTTTGGCATTCTCCGCTGTTGACGATGCCAAGAACAAAGGATACCTCTCGCTGCCGCCGGTTGAAGAGGCGATAGCGGCCCACTTATGCCCGCCCTCCGCTGGACGGCGCGCTAAGCCGGCCCTACCCTCTAAAGCTTGCCGCACGACGTCAAGCCTGCTCCGCCGCGCTTTCTCCACCGCCGGGCAAGCTGCGTCAGCGTTGCACACCATGGCAACGCTCCAGATCTTCCAGGCCGATCTCCTCCGTAAGTTGGATGAGGAAGGACCTGACGCGATCTGCGTGCCGGACTTAAGGAGTGCCACGGACCTCGCTCTTCGTGCTACTAAGTCCGCAGCACAAGCCATTGGACGGACTATGGCTTCTCTCACCGTGTCTGAGAGACATCTCTGGCTGACGCTCTCGGAAATGGCCGAGTCTGAACGCACCGCGTTCCTCGACGCCCCGCTTTCCGCCACAGGCCTCTTTGGATCCTCCGTCAAGGATTTCGCGGAGAGATTCGCAGAGGTACAGAAAGCGTCTCAGGCTATGAAGCACTTCCTCCCGAAGCGCTCCAGCTCTGCAGCAGGCCGTGCGAAACCGTCTGCTCAGAGCTCACAGCCACAGCCACCGTCCACTGCCTCCACTTCACAGCGCCGCCAGGCCAGAAGCGCGAGACCGCGCTCCCGCTCATCCGGTCGCCGCCCCACAGGACGTGGCTCGCGACCTAGGATCACGGTGAAGCCAGAGGCCCCGAAGTCGTCCTAGCACAGCTAGGAAAACGACGGTGTTCCAGTCCCGCTGCAGCCGGACTCACACCAAAGCTATTCGCTCGTCCAGTTCCAGAAAATGTGACTGTTCCAGTGTTTTCTGCAGCCAACAAGTCGGTTCTGTCACCCGCTTGCCTGCACACAAATGCCGTTTTCACGGCTACCCAGATAAATCCCCAAAAGAGTGTATTTTCTGGTGTCCCGGCCACGGCCGATGGTGTTTCATGTGTAGTAAGAATGCCCACTGCCCGGTGCCCATCCCTACACACAAGCACAGCCTGTCACACAGGGCTCGCGCACATAAAACCGACTCGGTTGCGCTTCAAACATGGTGAACGTGCCCACTACCCAGTGCCCACTAACACCACGTTATGCATGTCTCACGGTTTCTGTAAAAACTGGTAGCACCGTTCTGGAAAAACCAACCTTGGTTCCCAGCCGTGATGCAGTTAGCAAGTACTGCCCCGTGGCCAGTACCAATGAGGAGAGATCTCCTCTCACAGACCCGCGGCTCGATCTGGCATCCTCACCCGGAACTATGGTCCCTTCATGTCTGGGCCATCAACGGGTACATGTTGGACTCCCTAAAGGAGTATTAAACACGATCACGCAGGCTAGAGCTCCGTCTACAAGACGACTCTATTCTTCGAAATGGTCAGTGTTTTCGGGCTGGTGCACAGCCCGTGGTGTGTCACCCACAAACTGTGATGTGACGGAGGTGCTTTCCTTCCTACAAGAGCTGTTGGATGGGGGCAGGGCCCCCTCCACGCTCAAAGTTTATGTGGCGGCTATAGCAGCGTTCTCAGAAACAACGCTTGGTCAGTCAATAGGAAGGAACGATTTAGTCATCCGCTTCCTTAGAGGAGCTAAGAGACTGAATCCTCCCAGACCTCCCTCAGTCCCCGCAGAACCTTTCTACGGTTCTGGAAGCCATGAAAGGTGCGCCATTTGAGCCTTTACAGTCAATCGATTTGAAACACCTGTCTTTCAAGACAGTGTTTTTGCTGGCTCTCGCTTCAGTGAAGCGCATAGGGGATCTGCACGCGCTCTCTGTGAGCGCGGCGTGCATGGAGTTTGGGCCCAATGACTCAAAAGTTATACTCAAACCTAAGCACGGTTATGTTCCAAAATCCCTCAACACACCGTTTAGGGCGCAGGTTATCTCCCTGTCAGCCCTACCGGTCCCTGATGAGGAAAGAGACGCGAGCCTCCTTTGCCCAGTCAGGGCATTACGAGCTTATGTGTCTCGCTCGTCTGTTTTCAGACAGACGGAGCAGCTCTTTGTTTCGTTTAGCGGACGTTCTAAGGGACTAGCCGCGTCGAAACAGAGCCTATCCAGATGGATAGTTGATGCTATAGCGCTGGCATACGCCTCCAAGGGCATGCAGTGCCCTTTGGGTGTCAGAGCGCACTCCACGAGAGGCATGGCCTCTTCGTGGGCCTGGTCAAGTGGGATTGCCGTGCAAGATATTTGTATGGCGGCAGGCTGGGCCTCCCCGTCTACATTTATAAGGTTTTATAACCTAGAGGTTCCCGCCCTGCAGGCCAGGCTGCTGTCGGTCTAAACTACCAGTATTATCTGACCTGATGCGATCAGCTCAGAATGCTGCGTCTGCTGAGCACAGCTCAATGTTCGACAGTATAAAGCTGGGCAAACTGTGTAAGACCCACATTTTCCCCATCAGTTCAGGCCGTACCCCGCCCTGTCTGTATGATGAAATTCGCGTCCCATCGACGCTACTTTATGTGGAAAAGTGAGGCTGCACCCCTCCCTCTTCCCGGACTCCCTGTGAGTTCCCTGAGTGATTGTGCACTATATGTACCCCGGGCTTTCGCCCTTGGGTCTTTGGTGTCAGATCTCAGCATGCACGGCGTTTTACATTGGGTCCCCTAGCGTAAGATATCTTACGCAGTACGAGAGACCTCTCGTAAGAGAACGTACTCGGTTACTAACGTAACCTCGGTTCTCTCTAGAAGAGGGAACGAGTACTGCGTATCTTGCCGTGCATGCACACGCTCTGGTTGCTTCGATGATGAAAAACCAGATAATAGCTGCCTGCGAGCGATATTTATAGGCCTAGACCACGCCCATTTCGGCGGGACGTGACGCAGCGGGCGCGAAGTGCCCTGATTGGGTCTGACGTCACGCCAGGCCTCGCTCGATAGGCTGCTGCAGTTGCCGCAGAGCAGCCAATAGGCGCGCGAGCTGTCTCGCCTATGTCTGCATTGCTGCTGCAACGCGTTTTGCATTATTACAAAATTAAGGATAATTTTTGGCTTCAATATCTCGCGGAAAAGGATTTTCCCCTAGCGTAAGATATCTTACGCAGTACTCGTTCCCTCTTCTAGAGAGAACCGAGGTTACGTTAGTAACCGAGTACGTTTCCGCCCCCAAATTGTCAAAAGTCATGTAGACTCGAGGGAGCAGAAATCAGCTGAGCGAGCAGAAATCCACTGCACGAGCAAAACAGCACTCCGCGAGCAGAAGCCCGCTGCGCGCGAGCAGGATTCCACTGTACAAGCAGAGGTAACCTGTGAGAGTATGCCAGGCGCTCGCTTGCAGCTACCTGTACACCTCTCGGTTGTTGAATTTGTGCGTGAGTACTTTTATCATGCCAGCTGAAGGTTCATTTTTGCGCGTGTGAAATAACATAATGTGCTCGTGAGCATGTCTTACACGCTCATAACTTTTGACATAAAAATAACGCCATACATAGGCATAGGCCTATAAAAGACAAAACACTAATTTTGCAACATCTCGAGATGAACTTTGGACAGATAGTCCCAATAAAGACGATCGTCTTTATTGGGACTATCAAATTAATCAACTGTCCAAAGGACCAGGCATTACAAAAAAAAAAAAAAAAAATGCTCTCAGTGAATCAAATTCACCTTAAAATACAAGACACCAAAAAATATTAGGCCTAGCCTATTTAAGTTCAACAAAATATAAGGCCTAGCCTATACAGTGCAAAATATTTAGGGCTTGCCTTACTTCCACCCGCAAGCATAGGTGATGTCAGTTCTTGAATACAACTTGTTACTGCAGTCGGTAGAGCGATATGAATGTGTATGTACGGCATGATATAAATGCTCGTCACTTCTGCTGCCGAAACTTTGTCAGCCTGTGGGTCATTTGGTTTATTGAAAAACGATTGCACTGATTTGCATGTTTCTTGATGATGTGCTTTTTTTCTGTGGTACTCACATGCACCATGTCGCTTCACGTCGTATTCTCCACCATGTCCCACAGAAAAACTGCTTTTGCATTAAATGCAAAAAGCTCTCTCTGCTTCGCCATCTACAGGTCTTAACCAAGAGTATGTTGCGGTCCATTCGCTATTAAAAGTGCATCTTCTCTTTTTCGTGGCCACACTGGCCATGGCTGCTTTGCTTAACCTGACCGAACAGCGCGCGCGCTTTCCAATTTGAGATTGTTGACAATGTTGAGGAGGCGTTCGTGCACCAGTCAACAGTTTGATTGACGTACGACTCAGCCTATCGACTAACGCTTTTATTGCTCTCCTCTGAACTATTGGACATAAGTTAACAGTACGCCTATGGACGTATCCGTGTATTTATTAGGCAGGGTCGAATGAAAAAGCGGGACAGATGCTCAATTTGCGTGAGGCGGGACAAAGGGTAAAATTGCTGTACAGTACAACGTAAAGCGGGACAGGTGGTCACTCTACCTGTTCTGCAAAAACAGAGCAACTGAAGGTCGGATTGGAAGCCCTTCTGCCGGCGGAGTTCTCGCCACCTTTCGAAGGTTTTTCCGATGTAAATTCGGGACTTCACGCGTTCCTTATCCTTGTCCCTCTTCTTTGCAATTTGTTCATCGAAACGTCGTCTCTTTGGTCGTGTGTCGACCATAATTCAAACTTCCCTCTTCATGCTTCTCTCTCCTCCACACCCCCTTCATGTGTACGCGCACTAACCCCCCAAACCCCACCCTCAAATACTTCTTGTCGGTGATTGGCTGGAGCACTGTTTGTTATGTTTCGTGGTGCGGGTGAGCCCAGTTTGTTTTTGTTGCCGTTTGTGGAGCCTGTGGTGTCTAGAGAGACTGCGTTTTTTTACAGTGTGTTCGGGGGACAGGCAGCTAGCGGATAGTGAGGAGATGTTTGCTGTATGTGACAAAAAATGTTTGGGCCTAAAAAACGCGTCGCATCACTTAGAGCACCTTTAACAAAACTACAAGCACTGCTTGTGGACTTTTTTGGGGGATAAGCTGCATTGGGTCCCACACTTATTGACAACAAAATAGTGACTCTTGGCCGTTTGCTGGAAGTAGCTGGACTTGATTTAAAAAAAAAAAGGAAGCAACATCTCGATGTCTTGGAATCAATTCTACTCGCGTTATAGCACCACTTCTTCAGAGAAGGGAATCTGCTATAAGTGACCCAGGGCCGTATTAAGACAGTGTGGTGCCCCTGGGCACTATACCTCATTTTCTGTAGACGTTAAAAAAAAAAGACACATATGCGCGTACTTGTTGTGGACCAACTCAACTCTGACAGATTGGGGAGGGAGGGGGGGAGTGATAGTGGTCATGTTATCTTTATTTATTTATAATTTATTATTATTATTATTATTATTGTTAAATTAGTGTTCATAAACGAGTTATGTATGGTCTTTCAAGAATTTCAAGTTAATAATATAACAATTTACGTTAGCTTGTGTCATGTGGTGCCCCCCTAGTGGTTGTGAATGGTTGGTGCCCCTGGGCACTGGCCCAAGTGCCCTTATGGATAATCCGGCTCTGAAGTGACGAAGAGAGACTTTTGTTATTGGACTATAAAAATGAACTGTGTAATCCAGACTCAGAAGAGTGTTTTCCAGCCAGGTTTGATTTTTGCCCTTAAGTTGGATGGATGCACTGGGTTTTATCTTGAACAAGCTGATTCTTTCAAGCTGCAGTCCGTAGTTTTTCCTCTTTGTCGCCATCTCTGTTCAAAATCTGCAATTGCAGTTATTTGCGGAATTATCAACTTTACGTGTGTTGTGCCTCGGCATGGCACAGCGCGGATGAATCCAATGTTTTGAGGAGAACGTGCGGTTGTCAATCACCGCGCTGGTGGTGTGGATACTGTCATTCGGAATCACAGATTCTACTTTTTGGAAGTATGACCAACATAAGAATTTTCACCGTAAAATGTCGTCTGAAGAAGTAAGTAACATCCACTTTTGTTCTGACCAACTAAGGGAAAAAAGCATTGCAGTAAATCGCGCCGATTAAATCTAACGATTGCTTATCATATCACGTCAAACCATGCAAATTATACTTTATTCTCAAATTGTTAATGTTAACAACATCAGCATTGCGTGACTACATTTAATGCCCTTCCCATATTTATCCTTGTTTTCGCATGGGCCGGTTGCAGTCTCTTTTTTTCTCCAAAGTCTTTCGCGTTTGTTCGGGTGAATCTCCAGTTGTCACTGGTGATTGTCGTTTGAACCTTTCTGGATACACCATCAAATTTATTTTAATTATATCAAGTGCTGTGAGAAAAGGCTATAAATCTCCACCTCCAACATCCTCACATGCAATATACCCTACTAGCCGAGACACCTTCTTTATGTGTACAGATGTGACGTAATGACGCAAAGACATGCTTGAATTCCCCGCGGAAATCCACCAGTACCACTGGAATTAAAAACATTATTACAAGCTTACCGTTTTGAATCGAGCTAAGGCAAGCAGATAGTTTTGAACACTGGCTGGTTATGTACTTGCTCAAAAAGTTATTTTGGATAATTTTTAACCCAAAAAAAGCTACGGACTGCAGCTTTAAGTGTTTGGTTTTTTTGTGTTTTTTTGTTGTTGTTTTTTTTCTGTGACAGAAAGCTTTTGTATAAATACTGTGTAATTGTTTCTAACAAGAAAAAGTTGAATAATAGGATAGATACACCTTGGCATGTTTTTGTTTTTATTTTATTTTTATTGAATGAAGACAAAAAACCAGAATGGAGAGTCTTTTACAAACCACCTTTGACCAAAAAGACTGGAGATTTACAATGGAGAATTGCTCATGGTGTTATTGCAGTCAATGCTTTTACTTCTGTTTTAAATCCTGAAAGCACTGATAAGTGTCCTTTTTGTGATGACAGAGAAACTATTTTTCATGCTTTTTTAAACTGTTACAGACTTGAACCACTGTTTTCTGTTTTAAAAGATGTTTTAAAAAAATGTAATGAGGTATTCTCACAAGAGATTTTCATTTTAGGATGTAAATATGTCTTAAAGAAAAAGTTTTTGTGTCAACTGCTTAATTTTGTGGTGGGACAAGCAAAAATGGCCATCTATTTGAAACTGAACAGGATGTAGTACAAAACATTGTTGTATTGTTTTTTAACTTACAATCTAGAATCTTAATTGATTGTATTATTATAAATGTATTGATGGTCTGCTTTCCTTTGAAAATATTTGGAGCTGTAATGATTCTCTCTGGTTTTCTCCATTGGAAATGAATGCAAATGTTTTCCCGATCAAATTTGTACAGTGGAGGATGTACTTATGGCTATGGGAAAGGTTGTTGGCCTAAGATAAGGTTGTTGGCCTAAAAATAAGATTGTTTCGGCGTCTAGGATGAACAAGGCCGTTGTTGTGTTTTTAGAAGAAGAGAAATTTGTGAATGTGCTTGTAGAGAGTGGAATCGAAATGTCGGACACTTTTGTGCAGGTGACACCCTTGCGTTCATCTGAGACGCGTGTCATAATCTCGAATGCGCCCCCGTTCATAAAAAACGAAGCGATTATAAAATAACTAAGTCGCTTTGGAAAATTTGCGAGTACAATTAGAGCTGTTCCGCTCGGCACTTAGGTAAAGTTGGTTTTATATTCGCACATTCGCACTTTTTTGCTTAAAAGCTGTCTCAATAACAAGCGCAATAAAGCACATTTTTGCAAAATAAAAGCAGCTACATGATCTTTAGGACAAAGATGGTGAACTACAACACTCTCCACAATCGATCAAAATGGGCAAATATTGTTTTAATGGCATACAAATTCAGTGAACATTCAATGTGTGTGGTAAAGAAGATAGGGACCGTCTAAAAAGTTCTATTTTTTTCCATTGTGTGCAAACAGACAACTACATTTTTGCAAAGTACAGATGTATCAGCAAATCTCTCTCACATTATGTGTTCTAATGCTATTGATTGTATTTTAGCAACAATAAAAAGTGCATTATAATGATTGTATTTAGGAAACCTGCCTCACTGTACATAATGTACATAAATATTTTTAGAATAAAATTACATTAATTCACCAAAGGGATTTTTTACTATCCGGAGGTTGTAGCATGTTCCTAGTGACCACACTGACTTACTACAGGTGAAATTTTGACTAAAACTCCCTTACTGTATGTACAGTTGACAAATATGTTTTAAAAAAAATTACTGTAATTCACCCTAAGTATTTTTTTCGTGTTCCAAAGGCTGTAGTGCTTTCCTACGGACCAGACTGACTTACTACAGGTGAAATTTTGACAAAAAGTCCCTTACTGTACGTACAGTTGACAAATATGTTTTTTTTTAAATTACTGTAATTCACCCTAAGTATTTTTTTCGTGTTTCAAAGGCTGTAGTGTTTTCCTACAGACCAGACTGACTTACTACAGGTGAAATTTTGACAAAAAGTCCCTTACTGTACATACAGTTGACAAATATGTTTTTAAAAAATTACTGTAATTCACCCTAAGTATTTTTTCGTGTTCCAAAGGGTGTAGTGCTTTCCTAGTGACCAGACTGACTGACTTACTACAGGTGAAATTGACAATACCTCCCTTACTGTACAATTATCAAACATGTTTATGTACTGAGCATATTATTACATATGTTTATGAAATAAACTGTAAATCACCTATAGTGTTTTTTTTTTATATCCCAAAGGTTGTAGTACTTTCCTAGTGAAAGCACTGACTTACTACAGATGAAATTTTGACAAAAAGTCCCTTACTGTACCTACAGTTGACAAATATGTTTTTTTTTTAATTACTGTAATTCACCCTAAGTATTTTTTCATGTTCCAAAGGCTGTAGTGTTTTCCTACGGACCAGACTGACTTACTACAGGTGAAATTTTGACAAAAAGTCCCTTACTGTATGTACAGTTGAAACATAAGTTTATGAAAAAATTACTGTAATTCACCCTAAGTATTTTTTCGTGTTCCAAAGGGTGTAGTGCTTTCCTAGTGACCACACTGACTTACTACAGGTGAAATTTTGACAATACCTCCCTTACTGTACAATTATCAAGTATGTTTATGTAATGAGCATATTATTACATATGTTTATTACATATGTTTATGAAATAAACTGTAAATCACCTATAGTGTTTTTTTATATATATATCCCAAAGGTTGTAGTACTTTCCTAATGACCAGACTGACTTACTACAGGTGAAATTTTTACTATAACTCCCTTACTGTAAGTACAATTATCAAATAAGTTTATGAAAAAATTACTGTAATTCACCTTAAGTATTTTGTCATGTTCCAAAGGCTGTAGTGCTTTCCTAATGACCAGACTGACTTTCTACAGGTGAAATTTTTACTATAACTCCCTTACTGTACGTACAATAATCAAATATGTTTATAAAAAAATTACTGTAATTCACCTAAAGTATTTTTTCATGTTCCAAAGACTGTAGTGCTTTCCTAGTGACCAGACTGACTTACTACACGTGAAATTTTGACAATACCTAATAATACTGTTTTACATAATAATATAATACTGTAATTTTTTTTGTTTTTTTTTTTGTTTAAGGTTGTAGTACATTAATAGGGGCTACATTATTATTAACAGTAGTGACTGAACCTGTACGCATTGGTGCAGCAAATCTGACAGATAATGAACAGCAAGATCATGGAGGCATTCAAGATACTGTACAGTGCACTGTTTTATTTCTATTATCTTTCTAATTGTTCATGGAATACCACTGGGATTATACATAAAAGTTGTAATTAATTCCTCGTGGTTAGAGTAATATTTCAATTTCACCTCTTCAAAATTTTGCTGTTGTTGATCCTCTCTTGGTTTAAGTTGTTCTGACATTCGGACCCTGAATTTAGGCACGTCGTGACCTTCCACACTTGTAGTGATTGTAATGAATAATAATTGGACCAATTTTTGAGTCTGTAGGACCAACTCTATAGTGCCACCACCAGTTCAAAAATGCAACATTAAAAGGGTTATAGCTTTTGAACCCTTTGATGTAGATCTGAATGTAAATAGATGTAAAATGAAACTTAGTACACCTGATTCCACTCATTATGGTAATCACAATCAATATCTTACAATAAGACTCTGCCCATTACATTAGTGGCAATTTGAAAAGTACAGTGTTCCATTTTTTGTGCTACTCCTCATTCAAATTTTGTTCAATTTTTCAGAAAATTGGCTCAGATGATCTTTGGACCGAGCCACACAGAAGTGACTGAACAGATTTTTGATTTTTGCTACCGTTCCCGATATATTTTTCTCCAAATTTGACCTGTATTTGTTGACTTATGGTAGTTAGCTTAGCATGCTAATTGGTTAACATGAACCATGAACCATTCCGGTTGTGGGTTTGAATGCTGTGTGGCACATTTCCAGATCGCAAGAGGTATTGTGGCCTTAAGTGGTTGAAAAGTTGCTTCTGTTCCAGACATGCAGCAAATTTATACAAAAATGATTCATTTTGAATTGCTTCTCACTTGATCTATTGGACCTTTTTCATCTTGCCAAAAACACAACTTCCCAGTGGCGCAATGATATGAGTGACAGGTATCTGACCCAGAGATAATGGGTTTGAGCCCTACGTGGCATCCATTTTAAAAAATTGTGTGTAATGTTGTGTCATGTCGATTCCTTTATTATTCAACGTTGTACTAATCTTTCTTCCTCTTGGATTAATGTATGTCTTGTTCATTCTATGTTCATTCTCATCTGAACTTCTGTTCATTTTGAGTTCATTTTCACCTATACTTCTAAACCAGCTCTTTTTTCTTCAATTTCTGCTGTTTTTACTATTCCTGCTCTTGCTGCTTCAGGGGCTTGGCCCCGTATCGCTGCTTGCAGCTATATTTCCACTTGTTCCTTAACCTGTAACCAAGAATACTAACACACACAGACACAGTTTCTTCAAGATTGGATTTGGTGAGGAGGAGAGTCTTCTCAAAACATTAAGATAACATGTTCTTTCTCTCAAGGAGAGGATACTTTAAATCTAACTGTAAAGTAAAGACTTTAACTAAGAAATGGTCTCTCAACTATAGGTTTCAATGACTCCTGAGACCATTGCTATCAGGGTAGCCTAGAAAAGCAGATTGATGTAGTGACACCTGTTAAAGAAGTCATCTTCATCATTTCATCTCTGGAAGCCAGGCTAAATGAGCAAGCACTGTTACTGCATTCCTGGCATGGGCCAGACCCTTACGTTACACCTCAGATATCAAATACAGACATTTAAAGGATACATGAAATAACATTTTCGATAATCACACTGATAATTTCTATAACAAAGTAAAATCTCATAAGTCTAGAGAAGTCATTCAACTCATTTGATATATAGAAGGAAAACGTACTCGGTTACTAACGTAACCTCGGTTCTCTCTAGAAGAGGGACCGAGTACTGCGTAAGATATCTTACGCTAGGGGGAAAATCCTTTTTCCGCGAGATATTGAAGCCAAAAATTATCCTTAATTTTGTAATAATGCAAAACGCGTTGCAGCAGCAATGCAGACATAGGCGAGACAGCTCGCGCGCCTATTGGCTGCTCTGCGGCAACTGCAGCAGCCTATCGAGCGAGGCCTGGCGTGACGTCAGACCCAATCAGGGCACTTCGCGCCCGCTGCGTCACGTCCCGCCGAAATGGGCGTGGTCTAGGCCTATAAATATCGCTCGCAGGCAGCTATTATCTGGTTTTTCATCATCGAAGCAACCAGAGCGTGTGCATGCACGGCAAGATACGCAGTACTCGGTCCCTCTTCTAGAGAGAACCGAGGTTACGTTAGTAACCGAGTACGTTCTCTTACGAGAGGTCTCTCGTACTGCGTAAGATATCTTACGCTAGGGGACCCAGTGTAAAACGCCGTGCGTGCTGAGATCTGACACCAAAGACCCAAGGGCGAAAGCCCGGGGTACATATAGTGCACAATCACTCAGTGAACTCACAGAGAGTCCGGGAAGAAGGAGGGGTGCAGCCTCACTTTCCACATAAAGTAGCGTCGAAGGGACGCAAATTTCATCATACAGACAGGGCGGGGTACGGCCTGAACTGATGGAAAAAGAAAATGTGGGTCTTACACAGTTTGCCCAGCTTTAAACTGTCGAAAATTGAGCTGTGCTCAGTAAACGCAGCATTCTGAGCTGAACGCATCAGGTCAGATAATACTGGTAGTCTAGACCGACAGCAGCCTGGCCTGCAGGGCGGGAACCTCTAGGTTATAGAACCTTACAAATGTAGACGGGGAGGCCCAGCCTGCCGCCATACAAATATCTTGCAAGGCAATCCCACTCGACCAAGCCCACGAAGAGGCCATGCCTCTTGTGGAATGCGCTCTGACACCCAAAGGGCACTGCATGCCCTTGGAGGCGTATGCCAGCGCTATAGCATCAACTATCCATCTGGATAGGCTCTGTTTCGACGCGGCTAGTCCCTTAGAACGTCCGCTAAACGAAACAAAGAGCTGTTCCGTCTGTCTGAAAACAGACGAGCGAGACACATAAGCTCGTAATGCCCTGACTGGGCAAAGGAGGCTCGCGTCTCTTTCCTCATCAGGGACCGGTAGGGCTGACAGAGAGATAATCTGCGCCCTAAACGGTGTGTTGAGGGATTTTGGAACATAACCGTGCTTAGGTTTGAGTATAACTTTTGAGTCATTGGGCCCAAACTCCATGCACGCCGCGCTCACAGAGAGCGCGTGCAGATCCCCTATGCGCTTCACCGAAGCGAGAGCCAGCAAAAACACCGTTTTGAAAGACAGGTGTTTCAAATCGATTGACTGTAAAGGCTCAAATGGCGCACCTTTCATGGCTTCCAGAACCGTAGAAAGGTCCCATACGGGGACTGAGGGAGGTCTGGGAGGATTCAGTCTCCTAGCTCCTTTAAGGAAGCGGATGACTAAATCGTTCCTTCCTATTGACTGACCAAGCGTTGTTTCTGAGAACGCTGCTATAGCCGCCACATAAACTTTGAGCGTGGAGGGGGCCCTGCCCCCATCCAACAGCTCTTGTAGGAAGGAAAGCACCTCCGTCACATCACAATTTGTGGGTGACACACCACGGGCTGTGCACCAGCCCGAAAACACTGACCATTTCGAAGAATAGAGTCGTCTTGTAGACGGAGCTCTAGCCTGCGTGATCGTGTTTAATACTCCTTTAGGGAGTCCAACATGTACCCGTTGATGGCCCAGACATGAAGGGACCATAGATCCGGGTGAGGATGCCAGATCGAGCCGCGGGCCTGTGAGAGGAGATCTCTCCTCACTGGTACTGGCCACGGGGCAGTACTTGCTAACTGCATCACGGCTGGGAACCAAGGTTGGTTTTTCCAGAACGGTGCTACCAGCAGTACTGAGCATCCTTCTTCCCTGATCCGTTCTATCACCTGAGGCAGGAGAGAGACGGGGGGAAAAGCATAGAGCGGGCGGCGGGGCCACACATGGGCCAGCGCGCTCCTGCTCTTGGAGAAAAATTCTTGACAGTGAGCGTTTTCTTGAGACGCAAACAGGTCCACTTCCGCTCTGCCGAATTTCTTCCACAGCAGTTGGACTGTCTGTGGGTGTAGGGACCATTCGCCTGCCGGAACGTTGTTCCTGGACAGTCTGTCTGGTCCTATATTCATGATCCCTGGCACGTGCGCTGCTCTGAGCGAGCGCAGGTTGCACTGAGCCCATACCAGGAGGCGTTCTGCCAGCCTGTACAGTTTCTCGGATCTGATGCCGCCCTGGCGATTTATGTAGGATACCACAGACATGTTGTCCGAGCGGACCAAGACGTGGTGACCTTTTATTTGGGGACAAAAACGCGTCAGCGCGTTGTCTACTGCCAGCATTTCGAGGCAGTTTATGTGCAGGAGCTTCTCCCGTTCTGACCACTGGCCGAAGAACGGTCTGCCCTCGAGCAGCGCTCCCCATCCCGAGGTGGACGCGTCCGTGGACACCACTTTCACCCTCGAGGAAGTCCCCAGGCTTACACCTGATTGGTACCAGTCGTTCGCTTTCCAGGGTTTCAGCGCTGTAACGCATTTCTGATTGACCCTGAGGCGAAGCAAACCGGGTGCCCACGCTTTGCGTGGGACTCGCGCTTTCAGCCAAAACTGCAGCGGGCGCATGCGGAGCAGACCCAGCTGGAGTACTGACGATGCTGAGGCCATGAGACCTAGCATCTTCTGAAATCTTTTGAGCGGGACAGACGCGCCGCAGCGAAAAGAGTTCGCTGTGCGTCGAATGTCTACCGCGCGCCGTTGTGATAGTCGCGCTATCATGGATAGTGAGTCCAGTTCTGTGCCCAGGAAAGATATTTTCTGACTGGGTGACAGGGAGCTCTTCGCCCAATTGACATTCAGACCCAAATCCTCGAGGTGATCGAGTAAAATGGTCGTGTGTTCTATGAGCACTGCGCGAGATTGCGCTAGAATCAGCCAATCGTCCAAATAATTCAGCACTCGCATGCCTCTCATTCTGAGGGGTGCGAGCGCCGCGTCCATGCACTTCGTAAATGTACGGGGTGCTAGGGACAAACCGAACGGCAGGACTGTGTACTGATATGCCTGGCCCTCGAAGGCGAATCTCAAAAATCGCCTGTGACGTGACGCTATCTGTATTTGAAAATACGCGTCTTTCAGATCTATTGACACAAACCAATCTCCTTGGCGAATCTGCACAAGGATTTGCCTGGTCGTGAGCATCCTGAACTGTCGCTTCACAAGCACTTTGTTCAGTTGCCTTAGATCTAGTATGGGTCTGAGACCCCCGTCTTTTTTCGGTACCAGGAAGTATCTGCTGTATAGCCCTCCTTCGCTCTGATCTTGAGAGAGGGGTTCTATGGCCCCTTTTCTCAATAGTTTCGTCACTTCGGCTCGAAGTAGATGTGCTACTTCTGTTTTTACCGTGGTCTCGACGCGCGCCACATAGCGACGAGGGCGTCGGCGAAACTGCAGCGAATAGCCTCTTTTTATAATGTTCAGCACCCACTTCGAAACCCCGGGCAGCTTTGCCCATGCGTCTGCATGGATAGCTAGGGGTCGAATACGAAGCGCGCTCCGCTCGCTCAGCGATGGAGAAGCTTCTGTGTGCTGTAACACAAGCGTGTCGCTCGTGACATTTGAGGCATGGGGCGCGCTGATGACAGCGGGCAGATTGCCCGCGCTCGACTCCTCTACGGTGGTTAACCGCGAGGGGGAGGGCTGGGCGGTTCCCGTGGGAACTGTTATGTCTATGTGTGGATGTGGGCGCGGGACAGCGGGCACATTTATCACACCGAAAACATCGTTCGCTTGCGTGAAGTGAGTGCATGTTGGTTTCGTTTTTACAGAAACCGTGAGACATGCGTAACGTGGTGTTAGTGGGCACTGGGTAGTGGGCACATTCACCATGTTTGAAGCGCAACCGACCTGAGTCGGTTTTATGTGCGCGAGCCCTGTGTGACAGGCTGTGCTTATGTGTAGGGATGGGCACTGGGCAGTGGGCATTCTTACTACACACGAAACACCATCGGCCGTGGCCGGGACACCAGAAAATACGCTCTTTTGGGGATTTATCTGGGTAGCCGTGAAAACGGCATTTGTGTGCAGGCAAGCGGGTGACAGAACCGACTTGTTGGCTGCAGAAAACACTGGAACAGTCACATTTTCTGGAACTGGACGAGCGAATAGCTTTGGTGTGAGTCCGGCCGCAGCGGGACTGGAACACCGTCGTTTTCCTAGCTGTGCTAGGACGACTTCGGGGCCTCGGGCTTCACCGTAACCTTAGGTCGCGGGCCGCGTCCTGCGGGGCGGCGACCGGATGAGCGGGAGCGCGGTCTCGCGCTTCTGGCCTGGCGGCGCTGTGAAGTGGAGGCAGTGGACGGTGGCTGTGGCTGTGAGCTCTGAGCAGACGGTTTCGCACGGCCTGCTGCAGAGCTGGAGCGCTTCGGGAGGAAGTGCTTCATGGCCTGAGACGCTTTCTGTACCTCTGCGAATCTCTCCGCGAAATCTTTGACGGAGGATCCGAAGAGGCCTGCGGCGGAAAGCGGGGCGTCGAGGAACGCGGTGCGCTCAGACTCGGCCATTTCCGAGAGCGTCAGCCATAGATGTCTCTCAGACACGGTGAGAGAAGCCATAGTCCGTCCAATGGCTTGCGCTGCGGACTTAGTAGCACGAAGGGCGAGGTCCGTGGCACTCCTTAAGTCCGGCACGCAGATCGCGTCAGGTCCTTCCTCATCCAGCTTACGGAGGAGATCGGCCTGGAAGATCTGGAGCGTTGCCATGGTATGCAACGCTGACGCAGCTTGCCCGGCGGCGGAGAAAGCGCGGTGGAGCAAGCTCGACGTCGTGCGGCAAGCTTTAGAGGGTAGGGCCGGCTTAGCGCGCCGTCCAGCGGAGGGCGGGCATAAGTGGGCCGCTATCGCCTCTTCAACCGGCGGCAGCGAGAGGTATCCTTTGTTCTTGGCATCGTCAACGGCGGAGAATGCCAAAGAAACAGCAGGACGCACTCTAGCAGAATAGGGGGCGCTCCAGGACTTGGCGACTTCTTCGTGTAACTCAGGACGAAAAGGGCGCCGGTCTGGACACAGGTGAAGCGCGCTCCCCAGGCAGGAAAAATCCATCCAGCCGGTTGTGAGCGGGCTGCTCAGGCGAAGACCACTCGAGGCCGAGGCTCGCCGCGGCCTGTGCGAGTACTCGCATGAGTTCCGTCTCGATGGAAGCTCTTTTGCCTGACGAAGTGCGGGCAGGGGGCGCGGGGTCCTCAGAGCCCGCCCAATCCTCACTGCCTGACGCCAGGATAGAGCAGGAATCATCCTCTCCCAGCAGGGCTTCCTCATCCGCGATATCAACGGAAGCGGCGGCAGACGGCGGCCGCTGTCCGTCAGGAAGCGAAACAGAAGAAGCCGGGGAAGCAAGCGGGCGAACCGGCGAGCTTTGGCGGCTGAGGGAGGGTTCCGGGGCCCGCTGGGCACGGCGCTTTTTACGGCGCGACGCCGCGGCGGGCGGGGGAGCAGTCTCGGTGAAGACGGCTAGGCGAGTCCTCAGAGTCGCCATTGCCATCAGCTCGCAGTGAGGGCATCCGCCGTCAGCGAGCGCGAGAGCTGCATGTTCCTCACCCAGGCAGGAAACGCAGATCACGTGGCGGTCCCCGTCGCTGAGTGTGGCTCTGCACGAGCCGCAGGAAGGCATCTTTAAAAAGACGCTAGCTCTTTTAGAAATGTGTGTCGCAGCGGCGACACACACACACAGAAATACAGTGTAATAAAGAGAAGGATATAAGCGCCGGAAAGCGCAGCAGGAAGGCAGGAAGGCGGCGCGGCCAGCGACTTCAGTGACTCGTCCCGCTGAAGGTGCTCTCTCTCGACGGCGCGGCTCCTAATCCAGCTCCAGCGATGCGTGTGCTTCGCTTGAAGGATGAAAAATCAGATAATAGCTGCCTGCGAGCGATATTTATAGGCCTAGACCACGGCCATTTCGGCGGGACGTGACGCAGCGGGCGCGAAGTGCCCTGATTGGGTCTGACGTCACGCCAGGCCTCGCTCGATAGGCTGCTGCAGTTGCCGCAGAGCAGCCAATAGGCGCGCGAGCTGTCTCGCCTATGTCTGCATTGCTGCTGCAACGCGTTTTGCATTATTACAAAATTAAGGATAATTTTTGGCTTCAATATCTCGCGGAAAAAGGATTTTCCCCCTAGCGTAAGATATCTTACGCAGTACGAGAGACCTCTCGTAAGAGAACTATTGATTAATACCTTGATTATAATCACTCATTAGATATACATTGAAGCAGCAGTGTGTTCCAGAATCCACTTCTTCAGGACTTCATAACAAAAACCTAACTTGAATCATTACAATAAGGGTGTTGCTTATTTATAACGTTGAAAATATGATTAACCTAAAATCTCTGCATTTTTTTTTAATCAATGAAAGAATTGTGTTGTACAAGGAACAGCAGTTCTAATACATACTTTTACCTAATACATTTATCAAAGTTAATTGAGTGATCACTAGGAACATACTATAACCATTGGAACATGAAAAAAGGAGAAATTACAGTATTTTTAAAATAATAATATGTTTGTACTATACTTACAGTAAGGGAGGTATTGTCAAAATTTCACCTGTAGTAAGTCAGTGTGGTCACTAGGAAAGCACTACACCCTTTGGAACATGAAAAAATACTTTAGGTGAATTACAGTAATTTTTTCTTAAACTTATTTGTTTATTGTACGTACAGTAAAGGAGGTATTGTCAAAATTTCACCTGTAGTAAGTCAGTCTGGTCAATAGGAAAGCACTACCTTTGGAACATGAAAAAAATCCCTTTGGTGAATTACTGTAACTTTTACATAAAACATATTTGCGTACTGTATGCCTACACAAAAGTACACTAAAGCAGTCTAGGTGAATACGCAGCAAATATCAAACCTGAAAATATTTTTACCCTGGTTGGCAATCTTTTTTTTTTTTTACTTGACTATGTTCATGGTGCTGTCCACGTATGTGGTACTGAGGTCCTACATGATCAAGTCTGCAACTTGGGTAAAGTTGGTTTTATATTTGCATATTCGCGGAGTTCCGCGTTCAATATCTCGTGAGCTGAATATTGTTACTACACAAATAACATTGTTTTAATATTTAAATCTTCCTCAAAACGAGCTTTCCTTCGGGTTTGCACTTTGCAGATGGTCCCTTCTTAGCAGCCTGCGCATAGAGATCAATGTATTTTGTCCAGTGCGAAGGAAAGATCGTTTTGAGGAAAATTATGTTGTAGCTTCTGGTGTTTTATCTGTAGTTATATGTAATAGGTGTTTTCTGTAGCAACAACGTTTAGTTCACGAGTTATTGAACGCGGAAGTCCGCGAATGTGCGAATATCGAATATAAAACGTACTCGGTTACTAACGTAACCTCGGTTCTCTCTAGAGAGGGAACGAGTACTTGCGTAAGTATCTTACGCTAGGGGAAAACCTCTTTTCCTCGAGATATTGAAGCCAAAAATTATCCTTAATTTTGTAATAATGCAAAACGCGTTGCAGCAGCATGCAGACATGGGCGAGACAGCTCGCGCGCCCATTGGCTGCTTTCCGGCAACTGCACCAGCCTATCGATAGAGGCCCCTCATGACGTCATAACCAATGAGGGTGCTTCGCGCCCTCTACGTCATGTCCCGCCGAAAGCGGGTGGGGCTGGGGCTATAAATATGGCCCGAGAGGGTGGTTTGGTCAGTTTTTTCATCGCTGAAGCGAATCAGAACGTGACGCATCCACGGCAAGATACGCAAGTACTCGTTCCCTCTCTAGAGAGAACCGAGGTTACGTTAGTAACCGAGTACGTTCTCTTACGAGAGGTTCTCTCGTACTTGCGTAAGTATCTTACGCTAGGGGAACACAGTGCAAAACGCCGTGCGTGCTTGAGATATAACACTAAAGTCCCAAGGGCAGGTGCCCGGGGCTCATACAGTGCCCAATCACAAGGGGACTCACAGAGAATCCGGTAAGAGGGGCTAGAATAGCATCATTCCTGTAATATAGAGCTCTAATAAGAGCAGATTATATCAGGTGTTCCACACTGCCAGGGCGGATTCGGCCTGGACTGATAAATATGGGGGACTTACGTACTGCCCACAGAAGTATATAGGCGATCAGTGATCGACGCTCTAGCAGTTTCAGTATCCTGAGCCGATCGCATCGGGCAGGTAATACTGAAAAATCAGACCGAGAGCAATCTAGCTTGTAAAGCGGGAACCTCGAGGTTATAAAACCTTATAAATGTAGACGGAGAGGCCCAGCCTGCCGCCATACAGATATCTTGTAAGGCAATCCCACTGGACCAAGCCCACGACGAGGCCATGCCTCTCGTGGAGTGCGCTTTGACACCTATCGGGCATTGCAGGCCCTTGGATGTGTAAGCTAGCGCTATAGCATCAACTATCCATCTGGATAGACTCTGTTTTGACGCAGCTAGTCCCTTAGAACGTCCGCTGAACAAAACAAAGAGCTGCTCCGTCTGTCTGAAAACAGACGAGCGAGACACATAGGCTTTTAACGCCCTGACCGGGCAAAGGAAGCCGGGCTCTATGCGCAGGCTGCCCCTTCCTCTTCAGATACCGGCAGGGCTGACAGGGAGATCACCTGTGCCCTAAACGGTGTATTGAGGGATTTAGAAACGTATCCGTGCTTTGGTTTGAGTATGACTTTTGAGTCATTAGGCCCAAACTCCATACAAGCCGCGCTCACTGAGAGCGCTTGCAAGTCCCCTTTGCGCTTCACTGAAGCGAGAGCCAGAAGAAACACTGTTTTGAAAGACAAGAGTTTCAGGTCTATTGACTGTATTGGTTCGAATGGGGCACCTTTCATGGCTTCCAAAACCGTGGAAAGGTCCCAAACGGGAACCAAGGGAGGTCTGGGAGGATTCAGCCTCTTAGCTCCTCTGAGGAAGCGAATGACCAGATCGTTCCTTCCTAATGACTGGCCGAGCGGTGGTTCAGCGAACGCTGCTATGGCCGCCACATAAACTTTGAGCGTGGATGGGGTTCTGCCCTTATCCAGAAGCTCTTGTAAAAAGGAAAGAACCTCCGGCACCCCACAGCATGAGGGTGAAGTGCCACGCGCTGTACACCAGCTAGTGAACACGGACCATTTTGAGGAATAGAGCCGCCTCGTAGATGGAGCTCTAGCCTGCGTGATCGTGTTTAATACCCCCGCTGGGAGGTAAACGGGTACCCGTTGATGGCCCACACATGCAGGGACCAAAGCTCAGGGCAAGGATGCCAGATCGAGCCGTTTGCCTGCGAGAGGAGATCCCTCCACACCGGTATCGGCCACGGGGCGGTACTCGTCAGCTGCATCAGGACTGGAAACCAGGCTTGGTTTGCCCATAATGGGGCGACGAGTAGCACTGGGCATCCGCTCTCCCTGATTCGTTCTAACACTTGGGGTAGGAGCGTGACAGGGGGAAACGCATAGAGCGGGCAGCGGGGCCAGACGTGAGCCAGTGCATCCCTGCTCTTGGAGAAATTTTTTTGACAATGAGCGTTCTCTCGAGACGCAAATAGGTCTATTTCCGCTTTGCCAAATGTCCTCCATAGCAGTTTGACTGTCTGTGGGTGTAAAGACCAATCTCCCGCTGGAAGATTGTTTCTGGACAGTCTGTCCGGTCCCACATTCAGGTGGCCAGGCACATGCGCTGCCCTGAGCGAGCGCAGATTGTGCTGAGCCCAGACCAGGAGGCGTTCCGTCAGCCTGTAAAGGACTCTGGATCTGATACCTCCTTGGTGATTTATATAAGCCACCACTGACATGTTGTCCGAACGGACCAAGACGTGGTGTCCTATTATCTGGGGACAAAAGCGCCTCAGCGCGTTGTCTACTGCCATCATTTCCAGGCAGTTTATATGCAGGAGCTTCTCCCGTTCTGACCACTGGCCGAATAACGGTCTGCCCTCGAGCAGCGCTCCCCACCCCGAGGTTGAGGCGTCCGTAGACACCACCTTCACATTCGAGGAAGTCCCCAGGCTTACACCTGACCGGTACCAGTCGGTCACTGTCCAAGGTTTCAGAGGTGCGACGCATTCCTGATCGACCTTGAGGTGCGCGAGACCGGAGGTCCAAGCTCTGCGCGGCGCGAAAGCTTTCAACCAGTACTGCAGTGGGCGCATGCGAAGCAGACCCAGCTGAAGCACTGAAGATGCTGAAGCCATGAGACCTAGCATCCTCTGAAACTTCTTGAGCGGGACCAAAGTGCCGTGGCGAAAAAACTCTGTCATGCGCTGAATACTTAATCTGCGCTGCGGCGACAGATGTGCTGTCATAGACAACGAGTCCAGATCTGTACCCAGAAAAGATATTTTCTGACTGGGAGATAGCGAACTCTTCGCCCAATTGACTGTGAGACCCAGATTCTCGAGGTGATCGAGTAATATGGTCCTGTGTTCTATGAGCTCCGACTGTGATCGAGCTAGAACCAGCCAATCGTCCAAATAATTCAGCAATCGTATGCCTCGGAGCTTGAGGGGTGCGAGCGCTGCATTCATGCACATTGTGAATGCGCGAGGTGCCAGGGATAGGCCAAGCGGCAGGACTGTGTACTGATATGCCTGACCCTCGAAAGCAAATCTCAAAAATCGCCTGTGATGTGACGCTATTTGTATTTGAAAATAAGCGTCTTTCAGATCTATTGACATGAACCAGTCCCCGTGGCAAATTTGCGAGAGGATTTTCTTGGTCGTGAGCATTCTGAACCGTCGTTTCAGAAGTGCTTTGTTTAGTCGTCTTAGATCTAGAATGGGTCTGAGACCCCCGCCCTTTTTGGGTACCAGAAAATATCTGCTGTACATGCCCCCTTCGCTCTGAGCCTGTGATAAGGGTTCTATAGCCCCTTTGCTCAGTAACTTCGCTATTTCGGCTCGAAGTAGGTGTGCTACTTCCTTTTCCACTGTAGTTTCGATTCGCGCCGCTTGGCGTTGCGGGCGTCGACCGAACTGTAGCGAATAGCCTCTTTCTATAATGTTCAGCACCCACCATGATACCCCGGGAAGCTCTGCCCAGAGTGGCTAGGGGTAGAATGATATCTGGGCTCTGGTCGCGACCTAGTGGCGAGTGGAGAGCAACGGTGTGCTGTAACATGAGCGCCGTGTTTGCAGCGTGTGAGACTGGGGGCGCGCTGATCACAGCGGGCAACCTGCCCGCGTTCGGCTCTCCTGCAGCGGTGTGCTGAGAGAGCCCGAGCGAGGTGAGCCCCGTGGGGTTTACTACGTCTGTGAGCGAATGAGGGCGCGGGACAATGGGCCCATTCATAACGCTGAGAACACCGTCTGTTTGTGCAGACTGTATGTGTGTTGGTTTCGTTTTCACAGAAACCGTGAGACATGTAGCGTGTAGTGTTTGCGGGCACTGGGACGTGGGCACAATCACTACATTTGGGGCACAACCGACATGAGTCGATTTTATTTGTGCGGGCCGTGTGTGGCGGGCCGTGTCTGTGTGTAGGAATGGGCACTGGGCAGCGGGCATTTTTACTACACTCATAACACCATCGGCCGTGGCCGGAATACCAGAAAATACACTCTTTATGGGATTTATCTGGGTCGCCGTAAAAACGGCGTTTGTGTGCAGGCAAGCGGGCTGTGTTGTCGACTTGTTTACTGCAGAATACGCTGGAACAGTCGCAATTACTGGAACTGAGCGAGCGAAAAATTTTGGTGGAAGTCCGGCCGCAGCGGGACTTGAACACCGTCGCTTCCTTAGACTGGCTAGGAAGACTTAGAGGCCTCGGGCTTTACCTCGATCTTCGGCCGTGGCCCACGCGGCAGGGGACGGCGGCCGGTGGAGCGAGAGCGCGGTCTCTGATCCTTGGGCTGACGGCGCTGTGGGGCGGCGGCAGCTGAGGATTGCGGCTGGGAGCTGCGAGCAGACGGCTGCTTTGAGCGACCTGCTGCGGAGCTTGAGCGCTTGGGCAGGAAATGTTTCATGGCCTGCGATGTCTTCTGAACCTCCGCGAATCTGTCTGCGAAATCCTTGACAGAAGATCCAAAGAGGCCAGCGGGGGAGACGGGGGCGTCGAGAAACGCAGAGCGCTCAGAATCCGACATCTCCGAGAGCGTTAACCAGAGATGTCTCTCAGCCACGGTGAGAGAGGCCATGTTCTGCCCTATGGCCTGCGCGGCGGATTTAGTGGCGCGAAGGGCGAGATCCGTCGCACTCCTTAAATCCGGTAGGCTCACAGCT
The DNA here is from genome assembly GCF_965113295.1 of Leuciscus leuciscus. Lineage (NCBI taxonomy): Eukaryota > Metazoa > Chordata > Actinopteri > Cypriniformes > Leuciscidae > Leuciscus > Leuciscus leuciscus. The sequence continues at coordinate 22,316,905 of NC_138747.1, read as the reverse complement.
TCCGGTCCTTCCTCGTCCATTTTGCGGGGAAGGTTGGCCTGGAAGATCTGGAGTATGGTCATAGAATGAAGCGCCGAGACAGCCTGCCCGGCGGCGGTGTAAGCGCTTTCGAGGCTTTCGATGGCAGCGCCGTCTTTGCACGCCGTCCAGCAGAGGGCGGGCAAAGATGGGCGGCTACCGCTTCCTCGACGGGAGGAAGAGAGTGGTACCCTTTGTCCTTAGCACCGTCGACTACAGAGAATGATGAAGAACGGGAGCACGCACTCTGGCTGAAAAAGGAGCGCTCCAAGACTTAGCGACCTCTTCATGAAGCTCAGGAAGGAAGGGAGCTAGTCTTGAAGGCTGTGAAGTACGGTCCTTTTTCAGGAAACAGCCGTCCAGGCGGTTGAGTGCAGGCTGCTGGGGCGTCAACCACTCAAGGCCGAGGCTCTCGACGGCCTGCTCGAGCAGACGCATAAGCTCCGCCTCAATGCTGGCTCTTTTTCCCGACATAGAGGGCGCGAAGCACCCTCATTGGTTATGACGTCATGAGGGGCCTCTATCGATAGGCTGGTGCAACGCGTTTTGCATTATTACAAAATTAAGGATAATTTTTGGCTTCAATATCTCGAGGAAAAGAGGTTTTCCCCTAGCGTAAGATACTTACGCAAGTACGAGAGAACCTCTCGTAAGAGAACCAACTTTACCTAAGTCCGCTCGGCTGTAAGAACGATGCACTGAAGCATGTAACGTCTTTTCGGAGACCGGTTTTCATGTTTTTGCAAGCACCGACACAGTTTTGGAAGTATCTTTCCGTATACAACACGATGAAAGCTCTTACATGATTTTCGCAACAGCGGAAAGTATGCAATGTTTTGAATGTGGGGACTTAGGCCATAAGAAATTGTTTTGTCCTCACAGAAAACAAAACGAGGGGAAAAGTGCAGAAACTGAAAACAATGAAATGAGAAATCAGTCGGATCGCGGTAAAACTGACAAAACTCAAAAAAAGACCCACGCTGGTAAAAGAGACGTCTGCGCAATCGAAAAATAAAAAACAAAAAGTACAAAACGAGGAGACTCAGGATAAAAGCCCAAACAACAGTGGATGTACTCATTCCCTTGAGAACATACAGCTTTCAGATGGACAGGTTGAGTCAGATAGAGCCAATGTCAAGATCAGAGGTTAGTGACTCTTCTTTTCCTAAAGTGCTTGGTGTTTCAGAAGGAGCTGATCATGTGGCAAGGATATGGAAATTGAAAAGGCTAGTGGAAGTGGTTTACAGTTTGTTGAGAATGATGATGATGACGATGATGATGATGTGTGTGTAAATGAATCAAGATGTGATAGTGACAGTTGTTCAGAAGTTTCTGAGTTTGAGTTGAGTCAATCATCTGGGGATTTGTATACCTACTGTGGAAGAAGTTAATGACTTTCTGGATCAAACAAAAGGACAGAAAGTAGATGTCCTGAAGTTTTTTCCTGATGCTGCCAAATTCTTGAGGTCAGTTATGAGTCTTCAGAAAAGTGTAGGTTGTGACGTCATATCAAAACAAAAACAAAATCGTTTGAAGAAGCTTTCCTGTAGCTCAGTGGTAAGAGCATTGCGTTAACAACGCAAGGTTGTGGGTTCGATCCCAGGGGATTGCACATGCCTATGTATAAATGTATAGGATAATGCAATGTAAGTCGCTTTGGATAAAAGCGTCTGCCAAATGCATAAATGTAAATGTAAGAAACTGGCTACAGTAGTTCGGAAAGGAAAGAGAAAATAAATAGGTTCACATGGTTATGGGTGCTGCTCTTATCTATTTCCTTCTCTGTCTCTTTCTTTCTTGTTTCTCTTTCCCTCCTTTAACATGCAAATCTTAAGAGTTAGTTCTTTAAACGTTAATGGAGCGAGGAATAGAGAAAAACGAGGTTTATTAACTGAGTTTCTTAAGCTTAAAGAATCGCATGTAACCTTTTTACAAGAAACTCATAGTTCTACCAGAAAGACTCGGGAGAATTAATACTGTAACAATAACATTTATTTAGGAGCTCAGCAAGCAATCAGGTTCTTTGGCGTAGGCCCCGTTCATAACTCGCCTTCAGAGGGTACTGAATCTGCGAGTCCCGCCTGAAGACGAAGGCGGGGGCGCCGCTCACCCCCCGGCGGAGTAAGGAAAGGGGCCATCTGGTGGTGGTGGGGTGGATGGAGGAAAAGACATCTGAAGTCTTCAGGATGGAAGGGATAGCCTGACTGATGGTGTTGGGGTTGATAGAGGGAGGACCCAGCTTGGTTGAGTAGAGGAGTTGGAGGAAAGATCCCATCTTGGTGGAGGCGGGGAGGATGGAGGTACTGGAGTGACAGCATCTGCGAACTCAGACATGTGTAAGCGCTGCCCTTTTAAGCTACAGTAAGTGATATAATTGGATAGATGAGGAGGTAATTAATGACGCGAACGATTGAGTCTTCCTGGCAGAACTTGCGCTAGCTTCATTGATGAGAGTAATGAGGCAGATTGGGGATTGTGTTGGGAGGGCAGTTACTCTTTAAGCCATGGAACAAATTTAAGTGCTGGGGTAGCCATACTTTTTTCACCTTACCTCAATGTTGATATCTTGTCAAGTGTAGAATTAGAAAAAGGTCGCCGCCTTGTTGTAAAAACAAAAATTGATGAATACAATTTTATATTTGTTCATATTTATGCTCCAAACAGAAGTGCAGATAGAATAATTATATTTAAAAGACAGTGAATATTTGAGAAATGTGAATGCAGATGATTTCCTAATAGTAGGTGGTGACTGGAATAGTACAGTTGATTTTACACTGAACCAGATTTTGAATCACCTGCTTTGTTAAAAAATGTTATCTTTCAAAACAATTTGTTGGATGTGTGGAGAGAGAGGAATTTAAAAGTAAAAAAATATACTTGGGTAAAAATTTCACAAGGGAGAATAAGTGCAGCAAGATTAGATAGATTCTATGTTTGTAAAATAACTAATAACAGGATTGTGGCTGCGAACATTGTACCATGTAGTTTTTCAGACCATCATTTTGTTTCTTGTAATTTGACTTTGTCACAGACTCTGCAAAAGTCCTTACTGGAAATTGAATGTACGTTTGTTACAGGAGAAAGACTTTATTGAGAGATTTAAATGTTTTTGGGTTTCTCAGAAAGGTGAATATGAAAACTTGGTGGTGGGAATTGGTAAAACACAAATTAGAATTTTTTGTCAACAGTTTTCTTCTTTCTCTACAACACAGATTAAGAGAAAAATCAACAAATTAGAAAAGGAAATAGTACAGATTACATTGAATTTGGCGCTGCAACCAGATGCTGTGATGACTGAGAACTTATGTGAGAGAAAGAATACTCTTACCTCTCTTTTACAAGTGCAAGCTAAGGGGGCACTTATAAGGTCACGTTTTTTTGTCAGTATGTGATATGGACCAACTACATATTTTTTTAATCTTGAAAAAGTCTCAAAAAAGCAGAGTATAATACATTGTCTGACATTCCCAGATGGGTCTAAAACGTCTGACCCAAAGAAGATGAGGAAAATTGCTGTGGACTTTTATTCAGAACTTTTTAGAGCTGAAAACTGTAATTCACAGAGTACATCGGACTTGATTGAACAACTTCCTACTCCAACTTCCTAAAAACAACGTGGAAGTTTGGACAGTGTTTTTTCTTTTCAAGAATTGACTGAAGCAGTACAACAGGTGAAACCTGGTCGTGCACCAGGTATTGATGGTCTGCCGGGGGAATTCTATAAAGTCATATGGGGACTCATAGGTAAAGACTTCTATGAGGTTTTACAGAAATGTTATGAGGAACAATATCTTCCCAGAAGCTGTCAGAGGGCTGTTCTTGTTCTTATTCCCAAAAAAGGAGACATAAGTCTCATGAAGAACTGGAGACCCGTTTCCATCCTCACTACTGATTATAAAATTCTGGCAAAAGTTTTAGTCAATAGATTGAAGTGTGTTTTGGGTGATATCATTCATATAGATCAATCATATTGTATTCCAGATATAACTATTTATGATAATATTTTTCTAGTAAGAGATTTACTGGATTATTGTAAATTAAAGGCACACTGTGGAGAAATTGTGTTTTTGTCAAACAGCGACCCCTAGAGTCGCTGTGAATACTTGCACTGTCGTAAATACCCCTCCACCCCCCACCCCAACCCAACACAACACAACCTCTACGTTAGACTTATTTATGTCTTGATATTTATGTGAGATATTGAAAACTGTTCTCATGATAATCGCAATAATCAACGTCAACAGCGTCGTCTGATATCCCTCAGGACTACGTGATAAATACACCTCACAACACCTGAGTTCAGCTGGCAAACTAGTTCGTGAGGCAAGCTAGGCAATAAAACATAACGCAAAAAACACGTAAGAGAAACGAGTGTTTGTTACTTAGCAAGTCTGTTAACAGCTCTGATAATCGAAAGCTAGCTAGACATATGTGGAAATTATTGGACTGGTCTAATTATCAGCAATGGATGAATGAACAGCATGTAAAAAAAATGACATACTACAAGCAAGCGCAACAACATACAACATAGAATGCAAACAAATTTACAAATAAGAGATGTATTTACTGGCCACTTCATGCGTTTTCTCAGATAGGATTTCTGATTTATCAAAACGATTCCATTTACACCTGGTCACATAAATGTGTTTTTGCGAAACGGATTTTAATCCGATCTTCAATTCTCGCGCTATATGCAGATTTAATGGAGTGCACATCACCGAAAGCAACAGATATGAACTGCACTTTATTGATCATCAGCTAAAATGTCAAAATCAAAGACAGCAATAAGAGAGAGCAGTAACAGCCCTGGTAAGATCATTTCGTTTCTTTACTTTTAATGATGATGATTGTGTGATAAGCGTCTGCGACTTACTTTCATTTTGATTTGCGATTGTTTGCTCGTTGGCTTGATGAATCGATGCTCAGCTGCGGTAATGCGTGTTCCAGCGCGTCGTCATATCTGGCAATAACATATAGACTATAACACGCTCTCACACGTTTTTTTTTTATTTATTTATTTTTTACATTTTTGGGAGGAGTACAATTACATATGTGGTTTCAACAACCAGATGCATTTACACTTGTCCAGTTTCGTCTGGAATGCGGCACAGACCTCCTCCTGAAGTGGTTTGAGCGGTCGGATTCAAATCTGTCTTGAATGCGTTTCGGAGGACATTTACACCTGGTCTTTTCACGATCAGATAGCTATCCGATCTGAGAAAACGCATGAAGTGGCCAGGTGTAAACAGCCCCCATGACAAAAACATACGCACGAAAGCCGAAAACAAACGCTGGTTGGCCTCTCACGTCCATAGACAGTATATAAACGCTCACGTCCAAATTTGAGGAAGTGGTGGGGGAAGTGACGTATGCCGTAAAGCAGTCGAATTTTGTAGTTCTTTTTGTGCTCTGGTTACTACCCGAACCCCGAAGCTACGTAGTGCCAGTAAAAGCAATACAGACCCCGTCAGGCTATGGCAGACGTGTCATTCAACCTATTGTAAGTCAATGTACCATCACAAGGGTCTTGGAAATATATTATGAAGGTTGAAAAGCTACATAGTGTTCCTTTAAATGGTATCAATTTAGGTCTTCTATCGTTAGATCAAGAGAAGGCGTTTGATTGTGTAGATCATGAGTATTTATTCAGAACATTAAAAGCTTTTGGTTGTGGTGATGGTTTTTTATCCTGGATTAAGATTTTGTATACAATCGCTTTGTGTTTAGTGAAAATTGGAGGAGATTTAAGTCCACCAATTCAAATGCAAAGGGGAATCAGACGGATGTCCTTTGTCTGGTCAGTTGTATGCATTAGCAGTTGAACCTTTGTTGTGTTTATTTAGGAGAAATGTGTCTGGTATATGTATAGGAAACAGTATTCATAATGAAATTAAGCTGACCGCATATGCAGTTGATATTACTGTATTTGTCAAGAATCAAAAAGATGTAAACACAATTAGTAAGTGTCTATGTTTATATGAAAAGGCATCATCTGCAAAGTTAAATTGGAGTAAAACGGACGCTTTGTGGTGTATTGAACATTCAACAGAAGTCTGTAAAATGGGGAAAAATAGGTTTTACATTTTTAGGGATTTATTTAGGAAGTGAAGAGTTTAAAAAAAAGAATTGGGAGAATGTAAAGGATAAAATATGTGCTAAGTTGTCTAAATGGAACTGGTTGCTGCCTCAGCTATCGTATAGGGGAAGAGTGCTGGTTATCAACAATTTAGTTGCATCCACCCTGTGGCACAGGCTAAATGTTCTGGACCCTCCAATGGACTTATTTTGTGGATATCCAGAGAGTTCTTGTTAATTTCTTCTGGACTGGAAAGCACTGGGTGAAAGAGGCAGTTTTGTATCTACCAGTTCATGAAGGAGGACAAGGCCTAATTGAATTAAAATCCAGGTATGCGGCTTTTCGTCTTAAGACTGTCCAACGGTTTCTTTATTATCAAGATCAGAACTGGATGGATGTGGCATGTGCCCTCTTGAGGAGGGTGGGTCGTCTGGGTCTTGACAGACATCTGTTCTTAATGAACTTGAAGAATATGGATCTTAACGGACTCACATCTTTTTATGCTTCAGCTTTACAAGTGTGGAAGATTTTTTCTGTGGAAAGAGTTAGTGTCTGGACTTTGGAAGAACCTTTGTTTTTTAATGGACTTTTGTCTGCTGAACTACTGAATTCAGGCACTCTACGTAATAATCTGATAAAAGCTGGCATTTGTAAAATTGGACATTTAAAGATTAACAACCAGTGGATTACAGCGGAAGAATTGCATCTTAAAACAGACATTTGGTCTCTTCGAGTTCTTCAAAGATTGCTGGAGGAAATAAAGAATCTTTTGTGTCTTCGGATATTACATTTAGAGAACTTTGATGGATTATTCCCTGAAATACGTGTGTCTGTGGAAGTGGGAGATTGGGAAGAGACTGAAGGGAGTCTATTGACTTTTAGAACACCTGAACTTGGAAACTTTGAACTTCTTTCCAAGAAAGCCCTGTATATGATTTGTGTTAAAGCTCTTAATCTAAGAGCTCTTGACAAAGTGATCGAGTCAAAATGGATTGGAGTGGCTGAGCAACGATCTTCCCCGAAAGGTAGTTGGAGGTCCCTGTACAAGAAGCCCACTGAAAAAAAGATTAGGTGATTTTCAGTGGCGGATTGTACATTGGGCAATAGCTACAAACTAGGGCTGGGCGATAAAACGATAACGATAATTATCGCGATATAATTTTTCTCGATAAAACGATATCAAGAGTTCGATAAATGTTCGATAATGTTTATGCGCCAAAAGCGGAACGAAACTCATTTGAACCGCGCGCCACACGGACCATTTATCCGCTCAGCTCAAAGTCCAAACCGCAGCGCAGCGCGAACTCACTAGAGCAGATGCGTTTACTCTGACCGGTCTCGGTCACGAGATCCAGTGAGAAGCGCTTGAATTCAGCGAAGAACACAATGTCTCCGTGATTTACACCAGTTTAAAGGCAGATGAAACGGCGCTGACAAACAGGAGTAACACTGCGCAACAATACAGTCAGAAGGCTTTTCCGTCTACAATTTCCCATCATTTACCATGGATTTGCTGTAACGTTAGCAGGTTCAAGGCTCCCCAGCAAAGCCAGGCAAGAACGTAAAAACTTAATTAACTGTTTAAATAAATATAATATGACATAAAATGGGATGCTAATTCTAAAAAATATATATTCTAAAAACAAAACATTAATTTATTCTTTCATTTTAAATTTGATCGTCAGACAAGTGGTAGGCGGAGATTTGTATTGGCCAAGCAGCCTATCAATGTGCTTCTTGCAATTGCGTGATTCATCAGTGACGGCTAGATAGAATGATCGATTAAGGATTAATTGATCGATTAATGATCAATCAATTAATCAATCAATTAATGATCAATGATCGATTAAGGATTAACTGTATATATTCTTTGTTAAAGGAACACTCCACCGTTTTTTGAAATAGGGCTTATTCACCTTCTTTCCTACATTTAGATAGGTGGGCAAATGCATTTTTGTCTCAGTGCATGCATTGTTTTAGTTTGACAGGGTCGGCACTAGCTTAGCTTAGCATAATGAATGGAATCCTTTGTTGCCAGCTAGCATGTCCTGAGTAAAAGTGATAATTTTTTTTTTTAAAACCCACCTAATTACTTCTTGTGGCCTGCGTATTCACAACAAGTACAAATAGCGATGCAGATTAACACTAGACGATTTCCTATGCAGATATTGACTTGGGACTATATTAGGGGGAAGCACAGGTGAAGCACTGCTACTTGGGCGCAGAGATATCACGCCCAAGTAGCAGTGCTTCGCCTGTGCTTCCCCCTAATATAGTCCTTAATATATAAGTCAATATCTGCCTAGGAAATCGCCTAGTGTTAATCTGCATCACTATTTGTACTTGTTGTGAATACGCAGGCCACAAGAAGTAATTAGGTGGGTTTTTTAATTTTTTTATATCACTTTTACTCAGGACATGCTAGCTGGCAACAAAGGATTCCATTCATTGTGCTAAGCTAAGCTAGCGCCGACCCTGTCAAACTAAAACAATGCATGCACTGAGACAAAAATGCATTTGCCCACCTATCTAAATGTAGGAAAGAAAGTGAATAAGCCCTATTTCAAAAAACGGTGGAGTGTTCCTTTAAGACTACCATAACAGAATATAAAAATGGATATCCGAAAATATATGACAAGTCGGTCCCGTAGTTTTCCAGATGCGACCATGCAACAACAACTGCAACCATCCAACAGAAACTCAGCAGACTTACCAGGTGCCAACACGACACCAACACCGACTGATCGCCTGCTCTCGTCCCCCGGATTGAGCACGTCTGAACTCCCAAGAATGCCTCTCGACCTTGGTGAGGATAAACCGAATCAGGTTAAGTTAAGACGTTATCCTCTTCGCCTTTGCGGCAACCAGCAACGGTCATTGTTGCGTCATGGTTTACGTCACGGGAGTGGTTGGAATACTCCGTGGAAGCAGATGCTGCATTTTGGTTTTCGTGCAGAAAACACTTAATTTCATCATCAGACTCTGCTTTCACTGTAAAGGGCTTCAGTGATTGGAAGCACGCAGTAGAGGCGGGAAAAGGCCTAAACAACGGCGGACAGCAGCTTAAGAGACTACTTGAACAGCGGTGGACAGGGCATCTTCAAACAGTCAAAACAATTCTGAATTCTTTTCAAGACATTACTGAGTTGTTGGCACAGATCAATGGCAATCGCAGATACGAGACAGAGGTGCGCATGGAAGCAGTTGGCCTGATTAAGGAAGTATCAGAGACGAGCTTTAAATTCATTGCCCATATGGTCTATAAGATTCTCCAGCTGCTTGATGCTCCAAACAAACTGATGCAGTCAGAGGACATGGACCTGCTAAGTGCAGTTAAATTAGTTACATGCGCTTCAGAATGCCTTGCGAAATTGCGCTGTGAATCTGACTTCTTAGAGCTGTGGGAGAAGGCCGACGACAATGAAATGCCAAAACCTTCCAAACGAAAACGCACCATTAACAAAGGCCTTCAAGAATATCTGCTGGAGGAGAGCATTGGCCAGGCTTAAGGTGATTTGGGAAATGAAGAAGAGCTTCGACGATTGTACTACAGTACTTTGGTGCTTGCAGAAATCTCTGAGCGTTTCGGAGAAAGAAACAGCAAGTTGAAGCACTTTCAGCTTTTGATCCACAGAATGACAGCACTTTCTTGGATGCGCAACTCGTTCAACGCATGCTGAACTTAACTAATTCGGAAGTGGTTCATTCAGAATGTGCTGTGGCCCGACAATTCCTGCGTAAAGAACTGTCTGGATCGATTTCAAGTGGCGAGAAGATGACAGTTAAACAAATACTCCAGCAACATCATGCCATTGAAGCTATGCCTAGTGTACTCGCTGCAATGAAATGTGCACTGACATTTGGAGCTTCTACAGCTATGTGCGAAAACTCGTTTTCTACTCTAAAAAATGTGTTCACGGACAATCGAAGGAGCATGCTACATCAGCGAAAGGCACATTTAGTGCAACTGGCATTTGAAAGGGACTTGACTAGAAAATTTCGGCATGAATGGAAAGACTCCATACTGAGAAGGTTCAATGACAGTAAGCACCGCAGACTCCAGCTCTTCTAGCAGGTTGGTGTAATTGTATTTATTTTGACTGCTTAGTTTGTTTATTACGCCGTCTTGTATTAATCGTGATTTAAAAAATGTGTGTGTATAGTATAGTGGGTATACATAATATAACCAGTCCTATTCAACCGGCTCCGAGCGGGATTCGAACCGAGGTTTGCACGCACAGGTAGTTACGCAGTTTGAGCCAGTGCTGATGTGCGTCTTGGTCCAGTGCAAAATCAAAATACTGTTTTTTTTTTGTTTTTTTTTGCAATAATGACATAATGATAGGAATCGTTTTGTTGTATAGGCAAAATTACATGATACCGATGTAATTTCTAAACGGCCACTGAAACTCATGTGCCCCCCCCCCCTCCCCCTCCGTGCAGGAGGGATAGCCCACCCTGTTAAAATGTTCTGGCGCCGGGGCTGAACGTTAGCCTAGTAATATTAACTGCACCATGAAATGTGGGATATACATATTGAATTGTATTATATTATTAATGTAGACAATGTATTAAAGGACTAATGGAATATAATTGCAGTATTTAATAATGTATTTATGCTACTGTTTTTCATACAAATACCATAGAAACCATAAAGTAAAATTTTGCCATGATAGTGAGGTGCTGTAGACTATGCCTGGTTTTATCTGTTGTTATCATGATCTAAATGCATGATACTGGATGACCAATGGTTAATTTTAAGAAAACTCAAACAGTCAGAATATTACATTTTACCAAATAAAAATTAGCACATGCAGAAACTAAGAAAATTTTTTTTCTATTAAGATATTTATTTTGTTAAGGAAAAATGACAAATGTTTGAATGTTCTACCTCAGATTTGTGAAATGTTCACCTGTTTGGCAAGTGTTTGCCATGATATGTTCTGTCAATAAAGAGTAGTTTAAAACCACAATTAACGCTCTGGTTTCTACAACTTTCACTTAAAGGGGTCATATAATGGTACATGCACTTTTACAAGTTGATTGTACTGAAATGTGTGTTGGCAGTGCCTGTACACAATCATCATAAAATGATAGAAATCCATCCAGTGGTTTTTAAAAAATCTTCTTACACGTTTCCCCCCATCTCAAATCAAGCTGTTCGATTTTGTGACGTCACAAAATCGACGCCCCTCCCACAATTGCTGATTGACAGGAGCGTTTCAACACAGACCCGCCCTTGCTTGTGAGCGAGCTGTCAATCATAGCCCGCGCGGACCGGCGCACCACAGTCATTGTTGATAGCTGGAGCACTGTCTGTCTATGAGCAGAATGGCGGTGTTCTGTTCTTCGGTGCAATAACGAACACAGCAGTCATATTGATGTTCCTCAATCCGAACCGCTGAAGATGCAGTGGCTGAGTTTTTTTTCGAAGGGAATATTACTCACGATCAACGTCAATGCTTTCATGTTTGCAAGCGTGAATCATTTCACACACCAGACTGCTTTATAAACTAGGTCAGTATAAAGCTGTTTTTGCTAAGAAGCTGCTCCTGAAAAAAGGATCGGTACCAACTATTCGTGTTCCTGCTGCACCTCCAGGAGAACTGAAGTGAGTGTAACGTTTTATTAACCTTTATATTAATATTTATATTAATCTTTGCAAATCGCTTGCACGCTTCACGATGAATGCGGCTATTTTTACACTCAGGGTACATTACGGCATGTTTTCTATGTACGACGTTCTCAATATAATTCATAATCCCACGTTTATAATGAACAACGCGTTATGGTTATTGTGTTATTATTACAAACGGTGTACGCACAGAACAGAGGGGCGGGGTGAGCAAAGCTCATTATCATTTAAAGACACATGCACTCAAACGGCGTGCTGAAAACAGAGCTGTTTTTGACCAGGTAAAATGAGTGTGTTCTTACAATACTAAGGGACCGTTCGGTATTTATGGAAGGGGCCACCGGAGGAAAATAGGGGAGGGTCATGTCTTTTTATTTTTTGTTGAGGGGAGGGTCATCCAACTTTTTTTTAGTCTAGGGGGAGGGTCACCCAACTTTTATATTCATTTTTTCATTTAGCTCCATGTTGATCTCGCGTTATCAGCCCCCCTTCAATATCAGATGGGTCTGACCCAACAAAAATCCAGTTTGGCGCTGTTTGACAGTGCGCGCGCACTTCAATTCATAAAAAGTGCATCATGTCAGAACAGAATGCCAAAGAAATGTTTACCCGGCAAAGCTTTAAACAGGGATGCAAACAGCGCGCTTTTCGGCGCCTTGCGCTTTTTTCACGTCAGTTTGGGTGACTTGGGTCAGAGAGGGTCTGATTATAATTTCACAAAGTCTGATTATAATTTCATTCCATAGCTTAATGTGAGGTACAGAAGTCTATTTACATCATTAAATTAAAGTTTACGGAAACTCGTTTTCCCTCTGCGCTGTCAATCATTCTCCATTCAGTATTCAAACAGCGCGCACGCCTCGTCCGGTTACAGCAGGATGCACGGTAAAACTCTCTCCAATTTGGATTTGCATAAAATAACTTTATTTTGTGTATTTGTATTTTACGTTTGTTGCTGTTATTAAACAACTCGCGTGTGCCTGTTAGATCACACACATCACAGGGACTATAAATCGGCATCAAACTCACAATAACTAATTTAAAACTGTGAAGAAACAAATGATCAATAAACTGTTGGACAGATAACGTACTCTAGGATTTCCGCGCTCGACATTCTTCGCTTTGTGCAGTGAACTTTTAAATGCGCACTTGTGCTGCTGTGCAGCGCTGCACACTGTGACTCCATGTTGCTTTGAGCACATCATTCTGCACCCGCGATGCACATATACGCGCTTTGTGCGCTCTGTTTTGAAGCATTTCATATTATCATGGTTTTGCGCACTGAAAGATTTTTAAAGGCATATATTTTTTATACCTAGCCTGCACAATAATTTAATTGTAGCCTATATTAATATATAGCCTACACTTCTGAATTTTTGACATTCATATATAAATATAAAATTGTGAAATGTATGATTGCCTGATTGAATTTTATAAGAGTAGCCTACTAATAGTAATTTGTTTTTATTAACATGTTTAGATTTGATCAAATTACTGTGCAGATTTTTTCAAGAATTACTCTTTGATGCTGATTTATATACTCACTAAGTTTAATAAAAATACATAATACATTTATGTAATATTTAAAGGTGTTAACGGTAATCTTACACTGCAAAATGATAACTTGCAAAGGATTAAATTCATCACAATTATGTAAGTATCTGGATATTTGCCGCGGGGCGAGGGCTTCGATAACCTCTCTCTTTTTTGACCATAGCTGTGTTTGCATCCCTGTTTAAAGCAATTTAAGTTAACATAATAAAATACGTAGACCTACACCATAAAAACTAGTTAAACTAGTAAATTCGTTAAAATTGGGCGATTCCAGTGTTATGGACGTGACATTTGCAGTCAAAACTTGAAATATAAATTCTCAGAAAATGCATTTAATACCAATATTTTGAAACGTCTGAAAGGAGTCAAGACATTAGAAAAATATCAGTCTACACATGCGTTTTATATTTAATATGAGGGAAATACACATGTGACGTGACACAAAAAATCTTTAACTTTTAAATGGCAAAATATTTTTTAGTAGGCTAATTCTAGGCTATAAATTACACTGTGCAAACCAAAAGATATATACCCACCGGATGAATAAAGATCGGCCTCCACAGAACATAAAATTTAATTTTTATTTTATTTTTCGTGTTCGCATTTATGTGAGTGAAAAAAAAAAAAAAAAAATGTTACGGGCTCAGTTCTCCATTACGGACATGACTGCTCTGAAAGCGACTTTCACAGAGACCTCAAACAGAAAGCACAAAGCCTTTCTTTAAAGTGAATTTCGTTTTTTTATTAATTGTATCTTAATTTTAATCAATGTTTCATCTGGATTTAATAAATAAGAAGTAAATATAGTAGAAAATAGATAATCATGAGTCATGACACGGAGGCGCGGGCGGACTCTTGTCTCATAAATGAACCGAAACTCAGCGTAAGGTATGCTACTTGCCTCACAGACCTGAGAAATATATAGAAAGCTTGAAATGTCTACTTTTAAACAGAACAATTCAAAACGAAGGAAAACGGACTGCTTTCTGCTTATGAAATGTGCATTTCTCTCTGGCGCGTTCTGAGAAGATCACGACGCATCGTCAACTTCATCTTTGCAGTCGACACAGAAAACACTTGTTTATTAATAAACAATTAAAATGTCTCCATATTTGACATATCAATATCATTACTTTTGCCGGTTCTTTGTGACAGCTTTAGATGCTTGTTGGCAGCGCCACCCACTCACATGTTGAACGAGTCACACCGCATCAGCACCGAAAACATGATTTTTTTCAAATCTAAAATAAAAAATCGTGATACGAACCGAATCGTTGGTTTGGTCTATCGTTACAGCCCTAGTAAGATGAGAAAGCAAGAATTTATGGTTTAAAAAAAAAACAATGGCTATATGAACGTCTTTGCCAAGCGCAAACTAGTACAGAAGTAGGATAATCAATAAATTATCGGGGAGGGTCATGCCTTTTTTCACAATCATTTTGGAGGGTCATAGAAAAATGTATTGCTGGCGAAGGGAGGGTCATGTATTTTTTGACAACAGATCTCAAAACTCCTCCGGTGGCCCCTTAAATAAAAAACGAACAGTCCCTAATGAGAATTTTTAATTAAAGTATATTACAAACTCTTAATTTAGACCCTAAAGAATCATATTAGCTTGTACAAAAATGGCATTATATGACCCCTTTAAGAGCAAAAATTTGCCTTTAAACTTGAAAGAAATAAAGATTTGACATTTATCGTGATAATTATCGATATCAACTGATATAAAAAAATTATCGTGATCATTTTTTTTGGGCCATATCGCCCAGCCCTACTACAAACAGATACAAAGCACATCTGGATCCTTTGCATAGTGTAGAGTGTAGTTTTTGTGGGGAATCTGAAACAGTTAATCATCTTTTTGTTGAATGATCAAGGTTAAGTGAACTTTTTTGGTTGTTAAACGATGTTTGTCAAAGGTTAGGTTTTTTGTTTACTAATGGGTTATAAACAAAAAGTTCTAACTCTCGCGTGATCCTGAGACCCCAGCCTGGATATGTGCCCAAGGTTCCAACCACACCCTTTCACGACAGTGAGCTCAGACTTACGCAGGGCACTGGAAGACAGCCGAGGTGGCGTGTTTAGACTGGGAACCCCATTCGTCGTCACTGACGTAACTCGTAGTGACCACGAAAGGGAACGGGGACGTTACGTCTCCCTGCCACTTCCGCTGTACCGCTGGAATGCTTGAGTTCAGTCTCAGCTCCTCAGCGAAGACATATCTGCATGTTGCCGGCGTACTCCTTATATTCCCACGAGGTGGGGCGGAGTTACGCTATGCAAATTCCGCAGACCCATGGCATTTCATTGCCATTGGCTCGTTTTATATACTTGAAGATGACAGACTTTCTAAACGAAACCTCATTCGTCGTCACTGACGTAACGTCTCCGTTCCCTACTCAGGGAACGAGGGTTACATACGTAACCGAGACGTTCTATTGCTTTTATATGGAAATAAATATGATGAACAAGACATCCAAAGTACTTATTTAATTCCCTCCAAAAGACATGTTTTCCATCAATTTTTAGTTTAATGTACAATGCTAGTGTAATGTAAAACTTTGTTTTCTATTTTTTATAAATATGACAACAATCACATATCCCAGAGAGTTTGCACTCTCTGAGAGTTTGGGAATATTCACACATAATTTATACACATTAAAAAATAATATTAGTTTCAAAATCAAACATTTTAAAAGAGAACAATACATGATAGTTGTTTAAACCAATAAACATTAATTTAAGCTGTGTTGTCAGCAAGTCATTTCCCAATGTGCTTTTGATCAGCACAGTCAGCTGAGAGCAACTGCGCCTGACTTTCCACATGGCCTGTGGAAAATCACCAATAAAATATTTTTCACGATAATTTTTTTTGGCCATATCGCCCAGCCCTACTACAAACAGATACAAAGCACATCTGGATCATTTGCATAGTGTAGAGTGTAGTTTTTGTGGGGAATCTGAAACAGTTAATCATCTTTTTGTTGAATGATCAAGGTTAAGTGAACTTTTTTGGTTGTTAAAAGATGTTTGTCAAAGGTTAGGTTTTTTGGTTACTAATGGGTTATTTATATTTGGGCCAAAATATAGTGCTACAAATAAACAAAAAGTTGTATTACTTAATTTTATTTTTGGTAAAGCAAAGATGGCAATTTGGTTAACCAGGAAAAACAAGAGTCTTAATTTAAGTGGAGTAGATCCAATGCATGTTAAAAGGTTTTATAAAGGGACGCTTGATGCTGGAGTTTGCTTATTAAGAAATGATCAATGATATTGAGACCTTTTTTTTTATGTGGGGAACCGAAGGTGTGTTGTGTAAGCCCAGTGAAGGGCAAGGTTATCAGATTATATATTATGTTATAAAAGAGAAGTTGTGTTGTATTGTAATTTATTGATTTTTTTTCTATCAGTATCATTTTTATTATTATTATTATTATTATACATTTTCTTTTCTTTGTTTTTGTTTTTTTCTTCAGATTTTTAAGGTGTTTGAACAATGTTTAAAGGTGTTGGATTATATAATATTTTTTTTGATTATGTTTTGAAAAATGTAATGTAAAATAAATCAGATTTGAAAGGTCTCTCTCTCTCTCTCTCTCTCTCTCTCTCTCTCTCTCTCTCTCCCTCTCTCTCTGATAATCTACAAATGCTGTGAGAAGCAAGTGGTGAATAATGCCTCTTTCTGCAGTCAAAGACTGTAGGCCTGGGAGTTTAGGGAGTCAGATTAAATGCTTCCAATTAAAAAATATTTATGAACGTCAGGTGGGCATGTTATGAGATGTTGAGGAAGACCAAGGTTGATGAAGATGAACCAGAAAATGTACTCATGATAAAAGGAACTAGGAGGCCTTATGATAATCTGCTCATTTGTTTATCCAATCAATTCTAAAAGCCTTTGTTCAATAAAAAAAATATTTTATTGGTGATTTTCCACAGGCCATGTGGAAAGTCAGGCGCAGTTGCTCTCAGCTGACTGTGCTGATCAAAAGCACATTGGGAAATGACTTGCTGACAACACAGCTTAAATTAATGTTTATTGGTTTAAACAACTATCATGTATTGTTCTCTTTTAAAATGTTTGATTTTGAAACTGATATTATGTTTTAATGTGTATAAATTATGTGTGAATATTCCCAAACTCTCAGAGAGTGCAATCTCTCTGGGATATGTGATTGTTGTCATATTTATAAAAAATTTAAAACAAAGTTTTACATTACATTAGCATTGTACATTAAACTAAAAATGTATGGAAAACATGTCTTTTGGAGGGAATTAAATAAGTACTTTGGATGTCTTGTTCATCATATTTATTTCCATATAAAAGCAATAGAACATCTCGGTTACGTATGTAACCCTCGTTCCCTGAGTAGGGAACGGAGACGTTACGTCAGTGACGACGAATGGGGTTTCGTTTAGAAAGCCTGTCATCTTCAAGTATATAAAACGAGCCAATGGCAATGAAATGCCATGGGTCTGCGGAATTTGCATAGCGTAACTCCCCCCCACCTCGTGGGTATATAAGGAGTACGCCGGCAACATGCAGACATGTGTTCGCTGAGGAGCTGAGACTGAACTCAAGCATTCCAGCGGTACAGCGGAAGTGGCAGGGAGACGTAACGTCCCCGTTCCCTTTCGTGGTCACTACGAGTTACGTCAGTGACGACGAATGGGGTTCCCAGTCTAAACACGCCACCTCGGCTGTCTTCCAGTGCCCTGCGTAAGTCTGTGAGAGTTAGACCGCAGAGTTAGACCCCAGGGACCCCAGACCCCAGTTAGACCTCCTCAAAGGGAGCACTCTGCAGGGCAGTTAAAACCACTGAGAGGTCCCAAGAGGGAACGGGAGGAGGGCGAGGAGGATTCAGTCTCCTCGCTCCTCTCAGGAACCTGATGATCAGGTCGTGCTTTCCAACGGACTTACCTTCAACTGCGTCATGATGTGCGGCAATGGTGGCAACATACACTTTCAGGGTGGAGGGAGACAGCCTTCGCTCCAACCCTTCTTGCAGGAAGGAAAGCACGACACTGATCGGGCATTTCGTGGGGTCTTGTTTAGAAGAATACCAGTTGACGAAGAGGTTCCACTTCAACGCATAGGCATGTCGAGTGGACGATGCTCTAGCGGAAGTGATGGTAGCCACCACCGCTGGTGGTAGGGTACTCAAACCTGCCTCGTCCCGTCCAGGAGCCACACGTGGAGGTTCCAAAGATCGGGCCGAGGGTGCCATAGGGTGCCCCGTCCCTGAGAAAGCAGGTCCTTCCTCAGAGGGATTGGCCAGGGAGGTGCTGTCGCGAGGAGTACTAGTTCTGTGCACCAGTGCATCCGTGCCGAGCGTGCCCTCGGTCAGGGAATAAAACAGGTCGCAGTGGGACGAGTCGTGGGAGGCAAACAGATCTACCTGTGCGCCCCCGAAATGATCCCAAATCAGCTGAACCGTCTGGGGATGGAGTCTCCATTCTCCAGGGAGAGGCCGAAGCCGAGACAGCTCGTCGGCCGCACGGTTCAGGTCTCCTGGGATATAAATGGCTCGAAGCGACCTCAGATGCTTCTGACTCTATATGAGGAGGTGGCGGGCGAGTTGCGACATATGGCGGGAGCGCAGACCACCTTGTCAGTTGATGTACGCTACTGTCACGGTATTGTCTGATCGGACTAGTACGTGCTGACCCCTGAGCCCTGATCGCAAAGCCAAAGCTAAAGCGGTCTCATATGAAGCAATCCGAGTGGCGTTACTGCGGCTGCGGATGCCATATGCCCCAGGAGCCTCTGAAATAGTTTCAGTGAAACCGCACTCTTGCCCTCAAACTGACGAAGGCAAGTCAGCAGTGACTGCGCACGCTCGCTTGTAAGCTGCGCACACATGGCGACCGAGTTGATTTCCATACCGAGAAAAGATCCTCTGCACGGGGCAGAGTTTGCTCTTCTCCCAGTTGACCCGAAGGCCCAGACGAGCTAGGTGTCGGAGAATAGGTCCCTGTGCTCCTGGTCAAACCCTGTGCAAACCTGGTCTTGAGAGTGAGCTAGGATCAGCCAGTCGTCGAGATAGTTCAGGATGCGAACCCCGTGTTCCCGTAGAGGAACAAGGGCTGCCTCGACGACCTTCGTGAAGACGCGAGGAGACAGGGCTAGCCCGAAAGGGAGAACCGCGTACTGGTATGCCTGCCCCTCGAAAGCAAACCGTAGAAACGGTCTGTGTCGAGGAAGAATGGAGACATGGAAGTAGGCGTCCTTCAGGTCGATCGCTGCAAACCAATCCTGCGGCCGTACGCATTCGAAAATGCGTTTGGCCGTGAGCATCTTGAACGGCATCCTTAGCGGGGCGGGAGAGGGCTGTGGTGCCTTCCTGCGGCTTCCTCTACGACGCGGCCGCGGGAGGGCGTCCTCGGCGGCGAGCAGACTGAGGCATCTGTGCCGACGGCTGGGTGGAGGCAGCAGCGGGCCGTCGGGGCAGAACATGTTTGAGAGCCTCAGTTAGCTTCTGGGCAGTAAAGAACTACTGGGCAAAGTCCTCGACTGCTCCGCCGAAGAGGCCAGCCTGGGATATGTTTGAGAGCCTCGGTTAGCTTCTGGGCAGTCGAGAACTACTGGGCAAAGTCCTTGACTGCTCCGCCGAAGCGGCCAGCCTGGGATATGGGGGTGTCGAGGAAACTGGTTCGCTCGGCCTCCCGCATATCGGACAGGTTTAGCCACAGGTGTCGCTCCTGGACCACACATGTGGACATCACCTGACCCAGGGAGCGTGCGGTCACCTTCGTCGCTAGGAGAGCAAGGTCGGTGGCGGCACGCAGCTCATCAAAGAGGCCTGGGTCAGACCTCCCCTTGTGCATATCCCTGAAATGGGTTTGAGAGCCTCAGTTAGCTTCTGGGCAGTCGAGAACTACTGGGCAAAGTCCTCGACTGCTCCGCCAAAGAGGCCAGCCTGGGATATGGGGGTGTCGAGGAAACGGGTTCGCTCGGCCTCCCGCATATCAGACAGGTTTAGCCACAGGTGTCGCTCCTGGACCACACATGTGGACATCACCTGACCCAGGGAGCGTGCGGTCACCTTCATCGCTTGGAGAGCAAGGTCGGTGGCGGCACGCAGCTCATCAAAGAGCCCTGGGTCAGACCTCCACTGGTAGACCTGCAGAGTGGCCATGGCATGCAGTGAGGAGGCCGCCTGGCACGCAACTCTGTAGGCCTTCGCCACAAGGGTGGAGGAGAACCTACAGGCCTTGAAGGGGTGCTTTGGGTCACCGCGGGAAGAAGCACTCTGCGGACACAGTTGCATCGCAACAGAGCGTTCAACCTGTACACTTTGGTATCTGTACCCTGATCGAGAGGAGGCGGAGGAGGAGGTCGCCGAGCGATCACGGGAAGACAAGGGTGCCTTCCAGGACCTCGTGACCTCCTCATGCACGTCAGGGAAGAAAGGCATTAGGGGTTGGACGCTTACGGGGGTCAGCGGCCGCACCCAAAAACCAATCGTCCAGCCGCGAGCGCACAGGGCCGGGTGGCGGGGACCATTCGAGCCCAATGGCCGCGGCTGCCAGGGAAAGCATGGCCGTCAGCTCGGGATCAGACTCGGGCAATGCTGGCACGCCCGAAGGCGGCAGCACAGCCGAATCTTCATCTCCCGAGGACTCCTGCCCACCTTGTGATGCAGCGATTGACATTACATCTTCCTCTGGAGCGCCGAAAGAGACCCGCGGCATGCCGAGAGATGATGCCACGGGTTCAATCGGGACGCTCTCGGGTTGCGCTGTACAAGAGGGGGGTGTGGCGCGTGGAATAGTCGCCGCTTTGTTCCACACCGTCACTCTCTGTTCACCCTGGCCGCCAGCCGAAGTACCAGCTCTCGCGGAGCTCCTAGATCGGGGTGCGGATGAGGGGACTCTCCCTCGAACGAGGTCATTGAGTCTCGAACGCAACAGCGCGATGGTCATGTTCCCGCAATGGGATCATGACTCATCCACAAACGCTGCCTTAGCGTGGTCAATGCCCAGACATGGAAGACAGCGATTGTGCCCATCAGAGTCAGATATAACGCGACCGCAACCAGAAGTGCACGGGCGAGGCATCTTTAAAAAGACGTGTCGCGTGCAATGCTCTTTTGTTGAAAGGAGATTTCTCCGCAGAGTGTTGAAGCCACCAGGGAGATGAACACACAAACACTGGCAGATCACTGCACAGATAAGCAGGGAATGTGCACTCGCTGGAACTCGCTGTCACACCAACACCTGGAGAGAGGCTCGTCTCGAAGAGGATAGAGATAATACTCAGAATTGGCTTGTGGAGTGAAGTGAATAACTCGGCTCCGAAGCGAAAACATATCTGCATGTTGCCGGCGTACTCCTTATATACCCACGAGGTGGGGCGGAGTTACGCTATGCAAATTCCGCAGACCCATGGCATTTCATTGCCATTGGCTCGTTTTATATACTCAAAGATGACAGGCTTTCTAAGCGAAACCCCATTCGTCGTCACTGGTCACGTAACTCGTAGTGACCACGAAAGGGAAATTAAATTACATCCAGTTTATTAGCAACACAGCACATGAGTGTGAATCCGCTTTTGATCTCGTAGGTGAATGATCCACTACGAGAAGAGAGAACTGTCTGTCTTGCCTGCACTTTTTTCACTGCTCCACCCACTGCAGCTGCCTACTCTCGCCTCAATTTAAGGTGAGGTGAGGCTCATCTCAAACGAGCCTATTGTTTGATAGACCAGCTTTAACCATGTATTGCTTTCTTTTGAAAATAAATACTAAATTCAGCATTAACATTGGGTATGGAGATCCTTTCATGGATTATCTGCGTCAAACAATCCTTCAACTTTTACACAAGGTGGGTGGCTTTAATTTGGATTACTTTTGGACAATAAAGCCCCTCCAATACATAAAATATAAAAATATATATTTGTTCATGCCCATTCCAACATGACACGTGATATTTTAATATGTTTGTCCATTAATTTAAGACTCAAACTGTAATCTTTGTGTGCCAAAATCACATCGATCACTTCTTGACAATCTTCAATATTTAACTTGCAGATCTGAGTGACATTTAATTGGTATCTCACCATGTCATCAGTGATGTAGAGGCGGAGGGCGCTAGCACTGTGGTACACAAAGCCTGCTGAGTTGATGGAGAAGGCAGATACTCCAATATAAAGCATATTAGTGTCCTGATAAGGCAATGAGAAAGGTGTTGGGGAGAATGGGGGCTCCTTGTGTTGTCCAATGTTGTAGAATTCACCCTATAAAGTGTGAAAACATCTAAATTTAGCTATACAATTAGTTTTTTTTATAGAGAATTTGAAATGTTTTAGAGAAATATCACACATGGTAGAGCTTAAAGGGGGTCACACACCGGACGCGCAGCTCGGCGGCGCGCCGCGCAGCGCCACGTCTTTTAAATTCGAACACATTATTCTCTATGAGAGTACACACACCGGCGGCGCCTTTCGGCGTCTGTCCGCGGCGGCTCAGGACCGTGTTCAAAATCCTGCTGCGCCACAGAGCGCCATTTACATAGTTTTATATTAAATTTACATTTATGTGTCTCAAATCGTAGTTAATGTATATACGGACTTCACCATGTGCTGCAATATACATTTAGTTTTATATTTATTTACAGAAATCAGAAAATTGCTGATGTTATCGGATTTTCAGGTGAGAGTTGTCCTAGACGTGGCGCGGCGCGGCGCGGCGCTGAGCTGCGCATCCAGTGTGCGGCCGCCTTAAGATTACCTTTAAATCCAAGTCAATTGAAGTATTAGAAATGACAGGAGACCCCACCATGGAGTAGTCAATTTCAGCATATTGGTCAACTTTGGCTAAAACTTGAGGGTCAAAAATATTATTATTATTATTATTATTTGGTGTTATCGAGAATTGTTTGAATAATGCTGGTTTTCATACCAATCTTGAATTATTAATAAATAATAATTTATCATATCACCATTTAATGTTTTCAGGTGGGGGTTCATTTCAGCAATGGAGTCAGCCACCAAAGGGCAGATCTGAAACAGCAGATAGATTGTTGTATGTGAAACTCTGGTATGCCCTTACATTGCATCTCAATTTTTTTACTGGGCATAATAGAGGGCATTTACACAGCCTAGATTCCTTACCTGTTTCTGTAGAGCATTGCGTAAAGCCTTATTAATGAAGGAACTGAAGAGGTTATACAACCAGCTGTCATAAATACAGGAAAAAATTGTGCAGAAAATGTAAATGTTTGTTCTAACATATTCATTAGATATAAACTCTTCAATTGTCATTTGTTTTTGTTTTAACATTAATTCCTGATTTTATATTATTATAATTATTAATATTCAACTATTACATAGTTAGTATTTAGATTGTTTAATTCAATTACTATAATTTATCAGCTTATCAAATGTCCTCTTATAAGAAGTTAATATTGACCTGTCCTGCCTCACTGAACTTTTCTAACTCTCTTGCATCAAACAGTTACAAACAACTGCATTCCCCCCCCCCCCCCCCCCCCCCAATAAAAAAAAAAAATGTTTCCTTAAAATTTACCCAACTATAAAATCCTATGATGAAAGATACTGTAAGAAAAATTATACATTTGTTTTTCTTTACATAAAGGTTGTACAACTAAAAAAATAACATGGCACCCAAAACCAAAGCTAATCTTCCCCTTTTACTTGAATCATTTAGAAAACAGCCACAGATTGCACTTCCTCTAAAATATTCTTCTTTTTACATGTAAATGTAAATAATTAAATAATATAAAAAAAGAACAGTTATTTTGTGCAATGGATCCTTCTTCATTAAACTTTTAATTTGTAAGAGCAACTGTAATGACAGATTTTCCTTTCATCTGAATTGTGAAGCTGACATAATATGATAATTTGATATTCATTTTTGACTTTGACTGCTTTGTGTTGCAATTACCTGGCCCCACCATGAAATTTGACGTTGACACTTCCCACAGTTGCTGCACAGTTGGTCATGCTGACTGTTGGGCGGCCAGTGTCATCACTCATGACTGCAATAGTGGTGCTAATGGTCAGTTCACTCACAGCCAGATCAAATGATCCACTGTCTTTTCTGTGTATGAAGTGATAAGATATTTAGCATTTTACTTTTTTTTTTTTTCTGAATTTAATTAATTTAGCTTGTGAGAATAAGTAATGTGGACACTCTACTTACATGATCCTGAGGTATTTGACTCTCCAATTTCCATGCAGATTGATGTAGGCGTCGCCAATTGAAAGCATGACTCCAGTGTTAGGAACTAACCCCAATGCTGATTTGGGAAGTCCCAGGTTTGCAATCTGCATCCTATGATGTATATTTGTGCTATTACCAGCAATCATATCATCAGCAAACCAGTAACTCCCCCAGCCCCATTTAATTTATAAAATGTATTTATAAATTACATTTAATTTATATAAAATGATTGTGGGATCTCATGCTTTTCAGAATCTTTACTTTTTAAAATAATTTTGTTTCTGTATTTTTTAAATGAAACGATTACGATTTTAATGGCATTTTAAATATTTTTAATTTATAGAGTAAAAATGTATTCATCTATTTATCAAAATCAACGGAAAATAGTACAAACTTTGCTTAAAGGAGAACTCTGTAACTCTAGCGAACTCTAGTCACTTCTTCGCTGATTTTCCCTTTTGTTGTCGCATGTTTTCCCCACGAGCTCCCCCTACAGCTGTGGGGGGGCGTATATTTCACAACACAGTCGTAAAAAACTCACTTGCGGCGGCCTCCTCCCCCTCTCTACCGCTGCTCATGTGCGTTTGTTTTGATCGGAGCAAGCCAACTGTATCGCGTGGAGCTATGTCTACCGAGGTGAGTAATCTGGTAATACATCATACATGCGTGTGTGTTTATGTCGAATTGCCGTAAAGCAATTTGTGTTTCGCGCTCGTTCTCGTTCTAGTTCTCGCTTCTCACGAGACTTCCAATTTCACTTTGCCGGGACGGCAGTGCGCAAGTTGCAAGGTTGGTTTTCCGCCTGGGAACGCTGGGGGGAGCGGGGAAAGTCACCAATATCACCAGAACAGGTTGTTTAACCATCCAAATGATTTCTAGACAGTTTTATTAAGTTAAAAAAGTTACCAAGTTCTCCTTTAAGTGATTATTTTGAACAAGTATTAACTTGTTCATTAACATTTTTCAAAACAAGGGTACAACGGGGCTAAAGGCACACCTTAAGAACAATGTCCTTTTCACTACTCCCATATTGTGTGATTGCAGAAAAAATAAATATGTTTGTATTGATCAATACAAATGGAGCAAAAGATTTTGTGTGAAAATAAATCATAAGACTTGTTTATTTTAAATCGTATAAATGTACGAGATGGCAATGTGGGCCTTTTAGTCTGCCCACTGGTCCAACGACGGTTTCCAATAGAGTGGGTGAAATTTTCCTGCGCATTCAGTCTTTTCAGTGTGGCAAAGTAGTTTAATTCCAATTAAACTTTTATCATGACCTCAAATTTAGGTTAAAATGCCAATTGATTTATCAAGACACTTGATTATTAAATTTAACTCTTTTTTTTTAAATTACACTCGTTCATTTGGATTCCTATAACACTTTGAGTCTCGCACCAGCTGAGTATACGAATCTCATAATAACAAACTTGTCAGTCTTGGTCATTAGACAGAGGCAATTGACTAATACCCTTAGTTTGCCGCACCATGCTTGCTTATTTCTAAAAGTATGCTATTTAGTCTCCATAGATCTATACACACTTAATTAAGGTATTAATTAAGTACACTACACCAGTGATTCTCAACTGGTGGGTCGCGACCCAAAAGTGGGTCGCAGACCTGTTTTGGGTGGGTCTCGGTAAGCTGGTCAAAAAAAAAAAAAAAAAAAAAAAAAAATTATTGTGCGTCTCATGTTTGATTGGTCTTTTATTTTTGAAAAAAGGTTTATTTTGACAGGCATTCGTCAGAGACGTGCGGTAGTTTACTATGGTAGCAATGGTAACCATCGCCATGGTAACCATCATGTGATTTACGTTGTTTTGACATTCAGATTCGAGATGGCGAAGCACAAATATGACCCAAACTATTTAAAAAATGGATTTTCGTACATTGAGGATAAAAAGGGACAGAAACCCCAGTGTGTGCTTTGTAGTGAAGTGCTTGCCAATGAGAGCATGAAACCGTCCAAACTGAAGCGCCATTTAGAAACTAAACATCCCGCATCGAAAGATAAGCCGGTGGAGTTTTTTCAAAGACGTCTCCAGGAGCTGAGGGCATCACAAAAGTGTCTGACAGCGTCTTGCTCCAAACAAGAACAAGCTCTTCGGGCATCTTACCTAGTAGCTCACCGCATTGCAAAGGCCAAGAAACCCCACACAGTAGCCGAAGAGCTCATTTTACCTGCTGCAATGGATATGGTAAGAAAGGTGCTGGATCAGTCAGCGGCGGATAAACTGATAACCATACCACTTTCCAATGATACCATAGCTCGGCGGATTGAAGACATGTCTGGTAACATAAAACAACAGACCACAGCCCGCATCGAGGCAAGCCCTTACTACGCCTTACAGATGGACGAATCGACAGATATCGCTAACCATGCCATTTTATTGGTTTATGTGAGGCATGTGTGGGACGGTGATTTGCAAGAACAATTTCTCTGCAGCAGAGACCTCCCTACCACTACAAAAGCAGAGGACATTTTTAACACCCTGGACTTGTATTTGAGCTCACTGGGCCTCAGTTGGGAATATTGTGTGGGAATCACCACTGATGGAGCTGCCTCTATGACCGGGAAACATTCCGGTGTGGTGAAGCGAATTCTGGAGAGGGCACCTAACGCGACGTGGAACCACTGCTTTTTGCACCGAGAAGCGCTGCCGGCTAAAAATATGGTACCTTTACTTGATGAAGCTTTAACAAATGTCATCAAAGTGGTGAACCACATAAAAAGGAGTGCAAAAAGTAGCCGTTGCTTTTCACATCTGTGTAAAGACCTGGGCTCTGAGCACATGCAGGTGCTGTATCACTCAGAAGTCCGCTGGCTGTCGAGGGGCAAGGTGTTGTCACGCTTTTACGAACTTAAAACAGAAATCGCCACATTCCTCTCAGAGACTAACTCCCCGTATGCAGAACTGTTTGACAACGAAATGTGGCTCGTACGAGTTGCATATATTGCTGATATTTTTGAGCATCTCAACACATTAAATGTATCGATGCAAGGGAGAGGACACAATATATTTGAACAGTCAGACAAAATTGCTGCGTTCAAGAAAAAGATCTCACTGTGGCTAAATCATTTATCCAAAGACAGACTGGACATGTTTCCCAACTCTTGCCATGAAGCACAGCAGCTGGACAGTGCGGCCAAAAATAACTTGAAACAAACTTTAAGGGCGCATCTCACTAAACTTCAAGCTCGGTTTGACGACTACTTCCCAGAGAAACAAACAACCATGGACTGGATACGCGACCCCTTCGGTATCAATGTGGAAAACATCACGTTGCCAAGCAACGAAGAGCATCAGCTGGTGGACCTGTCATGTGACCTGACGCTGAAAAAGAGATTTGGTGAGGTAAGCCTTTCCCACTTCTGGTGCAGCGATGTGATGACTGAGTATCCATCCCTCGCCACTTTAGCAGTCAAAACGATCTTACCATTCAGCACAACCTATTTGTGTGAAAGTGGCTTCTCTACCTTGGTCCAGCTCAAGTCAAAGCAGAGAAACAGGTTGGACACTGAGCATGATCTGAGAGTAGCTCTGTCTACTGTCACCCCAGACTTTGAAACTCTTATCAAGAGTAAAGCACATCCCCAATTGTCTCATTAACTTCCACAAATGACCTGGTTAGGTGAAAACTTTATTTTGAGTGATTTTGACATTGATTTTATTCACTTTTGTACATGCAGTTGTCATGGTCCTCCTTAGTTTCTTATTAATTTGCTCATAATGAAGTGAAAATATCTTGTTTTGTGGCCTTGTTTATTTTGAGTGATTTTGACATTGATTTTATTCACTTTTGTACATGCAGTTGTCATGGTCCTCCTTAGTTTCTTATTAATTTGCTCTGAATAGAGTAAAAATATCTTGTTATGTGGCCTTATTTATTTAATTAACTTTTGTACATGCGGTTGTCAGGGTCCAGTTACTTATTAATATGCTCTGAAATGCTCGTTGTACGGGATAATATATGTCTGTATGTAGGGTTATGTTTTTAAAAAGATGATAATATGAGTGTTTTCAACAGTTAATTTTGAAAAATAAATTTTGTTGGTTGAATTCTAAAAAAGTGGGTCGCGACTTAATGACCATGGGAAAATGTAGGTCCCAGGGTGGGACCAGTTGAGAACCCCTGCACTACACTACATCTAATCAGAGGTCATGACCATTACCATAGAAATAAGCTGACCGACTTAACTTCCTCTAATGGTAACTTTATATAGAGTGGATCCAAGAGTGGATGTATATTTATTGTAGCAGAAGCGCAACAAAATAATGCTTAACGAAAACCAAAGCGAAGATGATGAACTAACGACAAGGAAGCACAAAAAATTAACATACTTACACAAAAGTAAATACAAACAAGAGTTGGTTCTAGTTGCTCACGTATGGAGTGGAATCAAAGCAACCTCTGCGTCTGTTTTCAGGCCTTCCCGCACTCAAAAGTTTTTCTAATAGTAACCCGGGTCCTAAAGCTCTTTCCTGATCATAACCCTTCATTTTCCAGTGATATTCTTATGAGCTTTTATCTTTTGTAATGTCTCTCATCCATCTCTCTTTTTACAGTCTTTCTTTAAATCTCCCTCTTGCTGATAATACTGATTGGCTACACGTTTGTTGTGTCTGGTTGTGTTGGTCCGACCAACTTTCAAACAGAGTTTTTTTTTAAATATCGCTTACCCCAACTTTAATATGTTATATTTACCATCTACCTTATTCATTAGATACTAGTACTTATTCATTAGATACTAGTACTTATTATTAGATACTAGTACTTATTCATTAGATACTAGTACTTATTATTAGATACTAGTACTTATTCATTAGATACTAGTACCTATTAAATAGATACTAGTACTTATTCATTAGATACTAGTACTTATATGGCAAGCCGTTTTAACATTTAATCATTTAAACCGACTAGTCTCTATTTTCATGCTACTAGTACTTATTTTTTAGATACTAGTATCTATTCCATTAAGTACTAGTACTTATTCATTAGCTACTAGTGCTTATTCTTTAGGTACTAGTGCCTATTCTTTAGATACTAGTGCTTATACTTTAGGTACTAGTACTTATTCAATAGATACTAGTACTTATTCATTAGATACTAGTACTTATTCATTAGATACTAGTACCTATTAAATAGATACTAGTATTTATTCATTAGATACTAGTACTTATTCATTAGATACTAGTACTTATTCATTAGATACTAGTACCTATTAAATAGATACTAGTACTTATTCATTAGATACTAGTACCTATTAAATAGATACTAGTACTTATTCATTAGATACTAGTACTTATTCCAACAGTGACTAGTAACTATTATTTTGTTACTAGTAACAAATAATTTTTTTTTGCCATTGACTTCTATGGGGATCTGTCATTCAGATATCAACTATTCAGTTCTGACTAGTATGTATTCCAATTGTGACTAGTACATATATATTAGATACTAGTAGTTATTTATTAGGTACTAGTACTTATTTTTTAGATACTAGTACCTATTACTAGATACTAGTATGTATTCAATAAATACTAGTACTAAATCATTAGATACTAGTACCTATTAAATAGATACTAGTACTTATTCATTAGATACTAGTACTTATTCAATAGATACTAGTACTTATTCATTAGATACTAGTACTTATTCATTAGATACTAGTACCTATTAATTAGCTACTAGTACTTATTCATTAGATACTAGTACTTATTCATTAGATACTAGTACCTATTAAATAGATACTAGTACTTATTCATTAGATACTAGTACTTATTCAATAGATACTAGTACTTATTCATTAGATACTAGTACTTATTCATTAGATACTAGTACTTATAAATTAGCTACTAGTACTTATTCAATAGATACTAGTAACTATTTATTAGATACTAGTATTTATTCCAAATGTTACTAGTAAGATTTTTTATTTTACTAGTAAGATTTTTAATTGAACTATCCAGTGGCCGTTCTGACTAGTCATAACATAAGACGAGTAAAAAAGCAGTTGTGACTAGTAAAATAAAAAATCTTACTAGTAACATTCTGAATAAATACTAGTATCTAATAAATAGGTACTAGTATCTATTGAATAAGTACTAGTAGCTAATTTATAAGTACTAGTATCTAATTAATAGGTACTAGTATCTAATGAATAAGTACTAGTATCTAATGAATAAGTACTAGTATCTTTTGAATAAGCACTAGTATCTAATGAATAAGTACTAGTATCTATTTAATAGGTACTAGTATCTATTTAATAGGTACTAGTATCTAATGACTTAGTACTAGTGTTTATTGAATACATACTAGTATCTAGTAATAGTTACTAGTATCTAAAAATTAAGTACTAGTACCTAATAAATAACTACTAGTATCTAATATATATGTACTAGTCACAATTGGAATACATACTAGTAAGAACTGAATAGTTGATATCTGAATGACAGATCCCCATAGAAGTCAATGGCAAAAAAAATTATTTGTTACTAGTAACAAAAGAATAGTTACTAGTCACTATTGGAATAAGTACTAGTATCTAATGAATAAGTACTAGTATCTATTTAATAGGTACTAGTATCTAATGAATAAGTACTAGTATCTAATAATAAGTACTAGTAACTAATGAATAAGTACTAGTATCTAATAAATAAGAACTAGTATCTAATGAATAAGTACTAGTATCTAATGAATAAGTACTAGTATCTATTTAATAGGTACTAGTATCTAATGAATAAGTACTAGTATCTAATGAATAAGTACTAGTATCTATTGAATAAGTACTAGTACCTAAAGAATAAGCACTAGTATCTAAAGAATAGGCACTAGTACCTAAAGAATAAACACTAGTAGCTAATGAATAAGTACTAGTACTTAATGGAATAGATACTAGTATCTAAAAAATAAGTACTAGTAGCATGAAAATAGAGACTAGTCGGTTTAAATGATTAAATGTTAAAACGGCTTGCCATAGTACTTATTCCAATAGTGACTAGTAACTATTCTTTTGTTACTAGTAACAAATACATTTTTTTGCCATTGACTTCTATGGGGATCTGTCATTCAGATATCAACTATTCAGTTCTGACTAGTATGTATTCCAATTGTGACTAGTACATATATATTAGATACTAGTAGTTATTTATTAGGTACTAGTACTTATTTTTTAGATACTAGTACATATTCATTAGATACTAGTACCTATTAATTAGATACTAGTACTTATAAATTAGCTACTAGTACTTATTCAATAGATACTAGTACCTATTAAATAGATACTAGTACTTATTCATTAGATACTAGTACTTATTCATTAGATACTAGTACCTATTAATTAGATACTAGTACTTATAAATTAGCTACTAGTACTTATTCAATAGATCTTTTCAATAGATAGAACTTTTTTTCTCATCTAAGGAAGTTAATGTTATTGTACTTCCATGGCAAGAATAGCATGCATGTCAGCATCTTTATTAAAGTGAATTAGTGTGAATCTCTTTCACGCATAAATCTTACGGCAACAATAACCTTTTAAGCATGATCATAAACATTGCAATTTAAAAAAAAAAAATTTGTATATAAAAACATTTTCTGAATGTCATGTCAACAAATCAGCCAGCTGTTTATTATTATGTTAATTATTGTGCTTTTAGCCACAACAGCAGGGGCGCCTTTTACCCCAAATACTATACTTTTAAATATTCTTCTTATATTGAAAAACTGTTGCTTTAATTACTTTGAACACAATTAAATTAAGAAGACCTTTGTTTCAAAATATATTTAATAATTTTTGCTATTCTCATTTGCTACTTAAATCTTCAACATTTAAAAAAAATATCAAATATTAGATCAAATTAACACAGTATCAACTAGTGATGCACCGAAATGAAAATTCTGGGCCGAAACCGAAAATTTAGGATGCACTTGGCCGAAAACCGAAACTGAAGCCAAAAATGGCTTCTTTTAAAAACGTATACTATATATACATTTAAATTGCTTGAATTTAATGGATCTGAAATGAAAAATCACAATATAATAATCAAACTTTTATTAAAAGTTACATAACAAAACATAAAATATTTTTAACAATAAATATAAATAATAATACCAAATAATATTATTCTTCAAGTTTTATGTTCCATCAAATAAAATAGTTTTTTAAAAGTTGTGCAAAAAAAATCCACAATTTTGGACATTTTTGCAGAACAAATGTTACATATTGCAACTTTGGTGTCCTCTCGTATAGGGCTGTCACTTTTGTGAAAAAAATCCTGTTCGATTTTTGAGACATTCATTGAATCGTTAGTAAATTGCCTATATTTGGCGTTGATCCGTTTTCAACGCCAAATATAGGCAAATCCACGGACAACTAAACAGGCATTAGGATGAACGTAAAGAGGGCGCTTGAGACGCGCACAAGTCCGCAATGTGGACTGCCATAACATCAATGAAAAACATTACTGAAGGCTACATATTATGCACTATATTTATGACTAGGCAAAACTGAATTACAGATATCTGCAACACATATCCAGTCTAGCTTTTAAATGTTAAAATGGCTTGCCATACACTATGTGAATTACGGATATCTGCAATTGAATTGTAGATATCTGTTATTCTAGTTTGAGATATCTTCAATTTGATTCTGACTAGTCATAACTCCAGTTAAAGATATCTTTAATTCACCTCAATTCAAGATATCTACATGTTCCTTTTCAGATATCTTAAATTAAGTTTTGACTAGGCGAAATTACGTTGTAGATATCTGTTATCTGTAACTGGAGTTATGACTAGTCAAAATGGCGTTGTAGATATCTCAAACGGGATAGTCATAATTTAATTGTAGATATCTATTATCAAGTTATAGATATCTTGAAATGAATTTTGATTAGAGATATCTGATATCTTGAATTAGAGTTTTGACTAGGCCAAATGACGTTGCAGATATCTGTATGCATCACACTTTAGGCAGGAGCAGTATGGCAAGCCGTTTTAACATTTAATCATTTAAACCGACTAGTCTCTATTTTCATGCTACTAGTACTTATTTTTTAGATACTAGTATCTATTCCATTAAGTACTAGTACTTATTCATTAGCTACTAGTGCTTATTCTTTAGGTACTAGTGCCTATTCTTTAGATACTAGTGCTTATTCGTTAGGTACTAGTACTTATTCAATAGATACTAGTACTTATTCATTAGATACTAGTACTTATTCATTAGATACTAGTACCTATTAAATAGATACTAGTACTTATTCATTAGATACTAGTACTTATTCATTAGATACTAGTACTTATTATTAGATACTAGTACTTATTCATTAGATACTAGTACTTATTATTAGATACTAGTACTTATTCATTAGATACTAGTACCTATTAAATAGATACTAGTACTTATTCATTAGATACTAGTACTTATTCCAATAGTGACTAGTAACTATTCTTTTGTTACTAGTAACAAATAATTTTTTTTGCCATTGACTTCTATGGGGATCTGTCATTCAGATATCAACTATTCAGTTCTGACTAGTATGTATTCCAATTGTGACTAGTACATATATATTAGATACTAGTAGTTATTTATTAGGTACTAGTACTTATTTTTTAGATACTAGTACATATTCATTAGATACTAGTACCTATTAATTAGATACTAGTACTTATAAATTAGCTACTAGTACTTATTCAATAGATACTAGTACCTATTAAATAGATACTAGTACTTATTCATTAGATACTAGTACTTATTCAATAGATACTAGTACTTATTCATTAGATACTAG
This sequence comes from Leuciscus leuciscus, assembly GCF_965113295.1. Taxonomy (NCBI): domain Eukaryota; kingdom Metazoa; phylum Chordata; class Actinopteri; order Cypriniformes; family Leuciscidae; genus Leuciscus; species Leuciscus leuciscus. Next base: position 22,282,639 of record NC_138747.1, on the reverse strand, counting down.
TACTTATTCATTAGATACTAGTACCTATTAATTAGATACTAGTACTTATAAATTAGCTACTAGTACTTATTCAATAGATACTAGTACCTATTTATTAGATACTAGTATTTATTCCGAATGTTACTAGTAAGATTTTTTATTTTACTAGTCACAACTGCTTTTTTACTCGTCTTATGTTATGACTAGTCAGAACGGCCACTGGATAGTTCAATTAAAAATTTTACTAGTAAAATCCAAAATCTTACTAGTAACATTTGGAATAAATACTAGTATCTAATAAATAGTTACTAGTATCTATTCAATAAGTACTAGTAGCTAATTTATAAGTACTAGTATCTAATTAATAGGTACTAGTATCTAATGAATAAGTACTAGTATCTAATGAATAAGTACTAGTATCTAATGAATAAGTACTAGTATCTATTGAATAAGTACTAGTATCTAATGAATAAGTACTAGTATCTATTTAATAGGTACTAGTATCTATTTAAGAGGTACTAGTATCTAATGACTTAGTACTAGTATTTATTGAATACATACTAGTATCTAGTAATAGGTACTAGTATCTAAAAAATAAGTACTAGTACCTAATAAATAACTACTAGTATCTAATATATATGTACTAGTCACAATTGGAATACATACTAGTCAGAACTGAATAGTTGATATCTGAATGACAGATCCCCATAGAAGTCAATGGCAAAAAAAAATATTTGTTACTAGTAACAAAAGAATAGTTACTAGTCACTATTGGAATAAGTACTAGTATCTAATGAATAAGTACTAGTATCTATTTAATAGGTACTAGTATCTAATGAATAAGTACTAGTATCTAATAATAAGTACTAGTAACTAATGAATAAGTACTAGTATCTAATAAATAAGAACTAGTATCTAATGAATAAGTACTAGTATCTAATGAATAAGTACTAGTATCTAATGAATAAGTACTAGTATCTATTTAATAGGAACTAGTATCTAATGAATAAGTACTAGTATCTAATGAATAAGTACTAGTATCTATTGAATAAGTACTAGTACCTAAAGAATAAGCACTAGTAGCTAATGAATAAGTACTAGTACTTAATGGAATAGATACTAGTATCTAAAAAATAAGTACTAGTAGCATGAAAATAGAGACTAGTCGGTTTAAATGATTAAATGTTAAAACGGCTTGCCATAGTAGGAGCAGAGCGTGTTGTTCAAATCATCAAATCACATAGCACCTGTTAACTGTTAACTTGTAATTAGCACTGATTAGCACCATGTCGGCGCAACCAGAGTTTTTAAACGTCTTTTTAATGCTGTTAGATACTGTTTCAAACTGAAAAAACTAAATAAAAAAATAAGAACTAATCTGAACTAAGAACTTTTTTTCTCATCTAAGGAAGTTAATGTTATTGTACTTCCATGGCAAGAATAGCATGCATGTCAGCATCTTTATTAAAGTGAATTAGTGTGAATCTCTTTCACGCATAAATCTTACGGCAACAATAACCTTTTAAGCATGATCATAAACATTGCAATTTAAAAAAAAAAATTTGTATATAAAAACATTTTCTGGTGTTTTTTTCGATTGCAGCCAACAATCGACTGCTTCTTTCTTCTTCCATTCATAGAAATAAGGAAATGAAGCCACTTCTTCTTTGATTATGGCGGGGAGGGGAAATTACTTATTTATGGATATCTAAAATAGAGCAACGTCATTATGGCAAGCCGTTTTAACAATTAATCATTTAAACCGACTAGTCTCTATTTTCATGCTACTAGTACTTATTTTTTAGATACTAGTATCTATTCCATTAAGTACTAGTACTTATTCATTAGCTACTAGTGTTTATTCTTTAGGTACTAGTGCCTATTCTTTAGATACTAGTGCTTATTCTTTAGGTACTAGTACTTATTCAATAGATACTAGTACTTATTCATTAGATACTAGTACTTATTCATTAGATACTAGTACTTATTCATTAGATACTAGTACTTATTCATTAGATACTAGTACTTATTCATTAGATACTAGTACTTATTCATTAGATACTAGTACTTATTCTTTAGATACTAGTACTTATTCAATAGATACTAGTACTTATTCATTAGATACTAGTTCTTATTTATTAGATACTAGTACTTATTCATTAGATACTAGTACTTATTCAATAGATACTAGTACTTATTCATTAGATACTAGTACCTATTCATTAGATACTAGTACCTATTCATTAGATACTAGTTCTTATTTATTAGATACTAGTACTTATTCATTAGTTACTAGTACTTATTATTAGATACTAGTACTTATTCATTAGATACTAGTACCTATTAAATAGATACTAGTACTTATTCCAATAGTGACTAGTAACTATTCTTTTGTTACTAGTAACAAATAATTTTTTTTGCCATTGACTTCTATGGGGATCTGTCATTCAGATATCAACTATTCAGTTCTGACTAGTATGTATTCCAATTGTGACTAGTACATATATATTAGATACTAGTAGTTATTTATTAGATACTAGTACTTATTCATTAGATACTAGTACTTATTCAATAGATACTAGTACTTATTCATTAGATACTAGTACTTATTCATTAGATACTAGTACTTATTCATTAGATACTAGTACTTATTCTTTAGATACTAGTACTTATTCAATAGATACTAGTACTTATTCATTAGATACTAGTTCTTATTTATTAGATACTAGTACTTATTCATTAGATACTAGTACTTATTCAATAGATACTAGTACTTATTCATTAGATACTAGTACTTATTCATTAGATACTAGTACTTATTCATTAGATACTAGTACCTATTAATTAGATACTAGTACTTATAAATTAGCTACTAGTACTTATTCATTAGATACTAGTACTTATTCATTAGATACTAGTACCTATTTATTAGATACTAGTATTTATTCCGACTGTTACTAGTAAGATTTTTTATTTTACTAGTCACAACTGCTTTTTTACTCGTCTTATGTTATGACTAGTCAGAACGGCCACTGGATAGTTCAATTAAAAATCTTACTAGTAAAATTAAAAATCTTACTAGTAACATTTGGAATAAATACTAGTATCTAATAAATAGTTACTAGTATCTATTGAATAAGTACTAGTAGCTAATTTATAAGTACTAGTATCTAATTAATAGGTACTAGTATCTAATGAATAAGTACTAGTATCTAATGAATAAGTACTAGTATCTATTGAATAAGTACTAGTATCTAATGAATAAGTACTAGTATCTATTTAATAGGTACTAGTATCTATTTAATAGGTACTAGTATCTAATGACTTAGTACTAGTGTTTATTGAATACATACTAGTATCTAGTAATAGTTACTAGTATCTAAAAAATAAGTACTAGTACCTAATAAATAACTACTAGTATCTAATATATATGTACTAGTCACAATTGGAATACATACTAGTCAGAACTGAATAGTTGATATCTGAATGACAGATCCCCATAGAAGTCAATGGCAAAAAAATGTTTTTGTTACTAGTAACAAAAGAATAGTTACTAGTCACTATTGGAATAAGTACTAGTATCTAATGAATAAGTACTAGTATCTATTACTAGTATCTAATGAATAAGTACTAGTATCTAATAATAAGTACTAGTTACTAATGAATAAGTACTAGTATCTAATAAATAAGAACTAGTATCTAATGAATAAGTACTAGTATCTAATGAATAAGTACTAGTATATATTAAATAGGTACTAGTATCTAATGAATAAGTACTAGTATCTAATGAATAAGTACTAGTATCTATTGAATAAGTACTAGTACCTAAAGAATAAGCACTAGTATCTAAAGAATAGGCACTAGTACCTAAAGAATAAGCACTAGTAGCTAATGAATAAGTACTAGTACTTAATGGAATAGATACTAGTATCTAAAAAATAAGTACTAGTAGCATGAAAATAGAGACTAGTCGGTTTAAATGATTAAATGTTAAAACGGCTTGCCATAACGTCATGCACAATAATTTGCACTAGTCATAGTCATAATGACGTTTGAGATATCTTTAACTTTAATTCTGCCTAGTCAAAACTGAATTACAGATATCTGCAATTGTCATTTAAGATGTGTGACAAGTTGAATGTCGTTTTCAATTACGTCATTGCAGATATCTGTAATTCAGTTTTGCCTAGTCAAAACTGAATTACAGATATCTCTATCTGTCGTTTCGACTAGTCACAATTACGTTACAGATATCTTGAATGACAAATCCAACTACCCAAAATGTAATTACGACTAGTCAGAAAGACATTGTTGATATCTACAATGTTAATTTCGGATAGTCAAAATGAGCTTTTAAATGTTAAAAGGGCTTGCCATATGCGCTGGCTGAGTTCTCTGGCTACTCTCGAATTGCTCTCGCGGTACTTTGATGGCATACGTCACAGTCACGTGGCGTCGGCACTGTATCAAGTCGGACAAAATTTCTAACCGGCATGCACTGCTTCAAGTCAGCCGCCGATCGGTCTGCGCAGAGCTGCATGATGTCGAAAAAGCCTATTCATTTTCGGTTTACGTTTTCTAGAGTTGTGACGTTCGCGAACGAACCGATTCTTTTGAACGGCTCATAAACATGAACGATGGGAGCCGAGTCGCGGCTGGAGGGGAGCCGTTCTTTCTGTCGTTCTTTTTTTCCTATGCGTGTTTCACACAGATGCACACAAATGAGCTCTTCCGCGAGACAGAACAGTTGCGCACGGTCCGTGTACGTTTTGATAGTTTGTTTTCCAATTTGAAATGAAATAAGCAGAAACGAGAAAACGTACTCGGTTACTAACGTAACCTCGGTTCTCTCTAGAAGAGGGAACGAGTACTTGCGTAAGATATCTTACGCTAGGGGAAAACCTCTTTTCCTCGAAATATTGAAGCCAAAAATTATCCTTAATTTTGCAATAATGTAAAACGCATTGCAGCAGCATGCAGGCATGGGCGAGACAGCTCGCGCGCCCATTGGCTGCTCTGCGGCAACTGCACCAGCCTATCGATAGAGGCTCCTCATGACGTCAGAACCAATGAGGGCGCTTCGCGCCCATTACGTCATGTCCCGCCGAAATCGGGTGGGGCCAGGGCTATAAATACGGCCCAGAGAGGCTGGTTTGGTCAGTTTTTCATCGCTGAAGCGAATCAGAACATGACGCATGCACGGCAAGATACGCAAGTACTCGTTCCCTCTTCTAGAGAGAACCGAGGTTACGTTAGTAACCGAGTACGTTCTCTTACGAGAGGTCTCTCGTACTTGCGTAAGATATCTTACGCTAGGGGAACACAATGTAAAACGCCGTGCGTGCTTGAGACATAACACTAAAGTCCCAAGGGCAGGTGCCCGGGGCTCATACAGTGCCTAATCACAAGGGACTCACAGAGAATCCGGGAAGAGGGGCTAGAATAGCATCATTCCTGTAATATGGAGCTCTGATAAGAGCATGTTATATCAAGTGTTCCACACAGCCAGGGCGAACTCGGCCTGGACTGGTAAATATGGGGGACTTACGCACTGCCCACAGAGGTATACAGACGATCCGTGATCGACGCTCTAGCAGTTTCAGCATCCCGAGCCGATAGCATCGGGCGGGCAATACTGAAAAATTCAACCGAGAGCAACCTAGCTTGCAAAGCGGGAACCTCGAGGTTATAAAACCTTATAAATGTAGACGGGGAGGCCCAGCCTGCCGCCATACAGATATCTTGCAAGGCAATCCCACTGGACCAAGCCCACGACGAGGCCATGCCTCTTGTGGAGTGCGCTTTGACACCTATCGGGCATTGCAGGCCCTTGGATGTGTAAGCTAGCGCTATAGCATCAACTATCCATCTGGATAGACTCTGTTTTGACGCAGCTAGTCCCTTAGAACGTCCGCTGAACAAAACAAAGAGCTGCTCCGTCTGTCTGAAAACAGATGAGCGAGACACATAGGCTCTTAAAGCCCTGACCGGGCAAAGGAAGCCTGCGTCCCCTTCCTCTTCAGATACCGGCAGGGCCGACAGGGAGATAACCTGTGCCCTAAACGGTGTGTTGAGGGATTTAGGAACATATCCGTGCTTTGGTTTGAGTATGACTCTCGAGTCATTAGGCCCAAACTCCATACACGTCGCGCTCACTGAGAGCGGTTGCAAATCCCCTATGCGCTTCACTGAAGCGAGAGCCAGAAGAAACACTGTTTTGAAAGACAAGAGTTTCAGGTCTATTGACTGTATTGGCTCGAATGGGGCACCTTTCATGGCTTCCAGAACCGTGGAAAGGTCCCAAACGGGAACTGAGGGTGGTCTGGGAGGGTTCAGCCTCTTAGCTCCTCTAAGGAAGCGAATGACCAGATCGTTCCTTCCTAATGACTGGCCAAGCGGTGGTTCAGCGAACGCTGCTATGGCCGCCATACAAACTTTGAGCGTGGATGGGGTTCTGCCCTTATCCAGAAGCTCTTGTAAAAAGGAGAGAACCTCCGGCACCCCACAGCGTGAGGGTGAAGTGCCACTCGCTGTACACCAGCTAGTGAACACAGACCATTTTGAGGAATAGAGCCGCCTCGTAGATGGAGCTCTAGCCTGCGTGATCGTGTTTAACACTCCCGCTGGGAGGTTAATGGGTACCCGTTGATGGCCCACACATGTAGGGACCAAAGCTCCGGGCGAGGATGCCAGATCGAGCCGTTCGCCTGTGAGAGGAGATCCCTCCTCACCGGTATCGGCCACGGGGCGGTACTCGTCAGCTGCATCATGACTGGAAACCAGACTTGGTTTGTCCAAAATGGGGCGACGAGTAGCACTGGGCATCCGCTCTCCCTGATTCGCTCTAACACCTGGGGTAGGAGCGTGACAGGGGGAAAACGCATAGAGCGGGCAGCGGGGCCAGACGTGAGCCAGCGCATCCCTGCTCTTGGAGAAGAATTCCTGACAATGAGCGTTCTCTTGAGACGCAAATAGGTCTATTTCCGCTCTACCAGATGTCCTCCATAGCATTTTGACTGTCTGTGGATGTAAAGACCATTCTCCTGTCGGCAGATTGTTTCTGGACAGTCTGTCTGGTCCCACATTCAGATGGCCGGGCACATGCGCTGCCCTGAGCGAGCGCAGATTGTGCTGAGCCCAGACCAGGATGCGTTCCGTCAGCCTGTGAAGGATTCTGGATTTGATACTTCCTTGGTGATTTATATAAGCCACCACTGACATGTTGTCCGAACGGACCAAGACGTGGTGTCTTTTTATCTGGGGACAAAAACGCCTCAGCGCGTTGTCGACTGCCATCATTTCCAGGCAGTTTATATGCAGAAGCTTTTCCCGTTCCGACCACTGGCCGAATAACAGTCTGCCCTCGAGCAGCGCTCCCCATCCCGAGGTTGAGGCGTCCGTAAACACCACCTTCACACTCGAGGACGTCCCCAGGCTTACACCTGACCGGTAAAAGTCGGTCACTGTCCAAGGTTTCAGAGCTGCGACGCATTTCTGATCGACCTTGAGGCGCGCGAGACCGGAGGTCCAAGCTCTGCGCGGCGCGCGCTTTCGACCAATACTGCAGCGGGCGCATGCGAAGCAGACCCAGCTGAAGCACTGAGGATGCTGAAGCCATGAGACCCAGCATCCTTTGAAACTTTTTGAGCGGGACTAAAGCGGCGTGGCGAAAAATCTCTGTCATGCGCTGAATACCTAGTCTGCGCTGCGGCGACAGCTGTGCTGTCATAGACAGCGAGTCCAGATCTGTGCCCAGAAAAGATATTTTCTGACTGGGAGACAGTGAACTCTTTGCCCAATTGACTGTGAGACCTTAATTCTCGAGGTGATCGAGTAATATGGTCCTGTGTTCTATGAGCTCCGACTGTGATCGAGCTAGAACCAGCCAATCGTCCAAATAATTCAGCACTCGTATGCCTCGGAGCCTGAGGGGTGCGAGCGCTGCATCCGTGCACATCGTGAATACACGAGGTGCCAGGGATAGGCCAAATGGCAGGACTGATATGCCTGGCCCTCGAAAGGCGAATCTAAAAAATTGCCTGTGACGTGACGCTATTTGTATTTGAAAATAAGCGTCTTTCAGATCTATCGACATGAACCAGTCCCCTTGGCAAATTTGCGAGAGGATTTTCTTGGTCGTGAGCATTCTGAACCGTCGTTTCAGAAGTGCTTTGTTTAGTCGTCTTAGATCTAAAAAGGGTCTGAGACCCCCGTCTTTTTTTTTTTTTTTTTTTTTGGGTACCAGAAAATATCTGCTGTACATGCCCCCTTCGCTCTGAGCTTGTGATAGGGGTTCTATAGCCCCTTTGCTCAGTAACTTCGCTATTTCGGCCCGAAGTAGGTGTGCTACTTCCTTTTTCACCGTAGTATCGATTCGCGCCGCTTTGCGTTGCGGGCGTCGACCGAACTGTAGCGAATAGCCTCTTTCTATAATGTCTAGCACCCACTTCGAAACCCCGGGTAGCCTTGCCCATGCGTTTGCACGAATGGCTAGGGGTTGAATGCGAAGCGCGCTCTGGTCGCTCAGCGACAGAGGGGCTTCAGTGTGCTGCAACATAAGCGTCGCGCATATGACATTTGAGGCAGGGGGCGCGCTGATAACAGCGGGCAGATTGCCCGCGCTCGACTCCTCTGCGGTGGTCAACCGAGAGGGGGAGGGCTGGGCGAGTCCCGTAAGACCTGTCATGTCTATGTGTGAATGTGGGCGCGGGATAGCGGGCACATTTACAACACTGAGAGCATTGTCTGCCTGAGCAGAGCGAATGCATGTTGGTTTCGTTTTACAGAAACCTTGAGACATGCAGAACGTAGTGTTTGTGGGTACTGGGCAGTGGGCACATTTACCACATTTAATGCGCAATCGATCTGGGTCGATTTCATGTGCGCGAGCCCTGTGCGACGGGCTGTGTTTCTGTGTAGGAATGAGCACTGGGCAGGCAGTGGGCATTTTGTCTACACTCATAACACCATCGGCCGTGGCCGGAACACCAGAGAATACACTCTATGGGATTTATCTGGGTAGCCGTAAAGCGGCGTTTGTGTGCAGGCAAGCGGGCTGTGTCGCCGACTTGTTTACTGCAGAATACACTGGAACAGTCGCATTTACTGGAACTGAACGAGCGAGAAGTTGCCATAGAAACAGAGAGCGTCAACATGCTGGCTTTTGTTTGCAGGCGTGCGTGCATTACAACAGGCTCGCTCACTGCAGTATGACATTTCCAGTCGTCCGAACTTCAGAGGGGAATGAGAAATAGAATTCGGCCGCAGCGGGACATTAACACTCTTTTCTCCTTTCGCCAGTGGCGCACGGGAACCATAGAAACGGTGTTTGGGTGCAGGCGAGCGGGTTGTACAACGCGCTCGTTGGCTGCAAAATGCACATCTGCAGTCGCCTTTCAGGGAACTGACAGAGCGAAGCATTGGAGGTATAATCAATCTGCCGTTAGACCGAGATTCGAACACCGGTCTCTCGTGTGAAAAAACAAAGATTCCGCCACTGAGCCACAGGGGGGAACACAAAGGCTTTCAGATGCACAAGCATATAAGAGCGTCAACATGTTTTCTTCGGTGTTGCAATATTTATATTTCCAGTCGCCTGATCAGGGAACTGAGAAATGTGTGAGAAGATTCAGGTCAGTTCAGCCTCGGCGGGACTAAAACACAATTTTCTCCTTTCGCTGGTGATTGACGCGTGAATGGGGCACAGAGGCAGGGTAGCTTTCTTGTACGTAAAGAAAAACTAACCCCGACCGTCCGCTTCCAGCCTCCCCTGTGAACGGCGCGGTTTGCGCGGCTCGAACAGAGGGAGAGCAGGTATCATCCTCCAAGCAGGCAAGGCAAGCGGGCGCACCGGCGAGCTTTGCGGGTTGGGGGGGGGAAGGGCTGTCTTGAAAAAGGCTCTTTTAGTGCAATGAGAGTGTGTGTCGCGGCGGCGAACACACACACATACACAAACACAGTAACAGAGAAAAGGATATGTACGCCGAAAGCGTCAGCAGAAATGGCGACTGAAGGCGGCGAGATGTCGACCAGCAGCTTCAGATGCACTAATCCCGCTGGGTGCTTGACTCAGACGGCGCGGCTTCCTCTCAGGATCCAGCGATGCGAAGGCCCGCTGAAGAGATGAAAAACTGACCAAACCAGCCTCTCTGGGCCGTATTTATAGCCCTAGCCCCACCCGCTTTCAGCGGGACATGACGTAATGGGCGTGAAGCACCCTCATTGGTTCTGACGTCATGAGGGGCCTCTATCGATAGGCTGGTGCAGTTGCCGCAGAGCAGCCAATGGGCGCGCAAGCTGTCTCGCCCATGTCTGCATGCTGCTGCAATGCGTTTTACATTATTGCAAAATTAAGGATAATTTTTGGCTTCAATATCTCGAGGAAAGAGGTTTTCCCCTAGTACTTACGCAAGTACGAGAGACCTCTCGTAAGAGAACGAATTTTGAAGTCATTTATTCGTTTTTTGCCTGTGAACTAAAAAACGAAAACTCAAGCCGAAATCTCGTTTTTTCGTTTTTTTTTAAAACGAAAAAACAAATAAAGGGGCCGTTTTCTCGTTTCTGCTTATTTCATTTCAAATTGGAAAACAAACTATCAAAACGTACACGGACCGGCGCACCCAGCGCAGGGGTGCTACTGCCTAACAGCATGATGATAGTTGTGCAGCATCCTTCACTCGAGTACTCCAGTCAGTGGAAAAAACCCCTGCGTGCCTATTGGGTAGGAGCGGAGCCATGACTTTTGCATGCTGCCGTCACATGCTTACTCCAGTTAAAAACTTTTTTTTTTTTTAAACACGTGCGAGTGCCTCTCTGTCTCAGTGCCAACGTCAGTAATAGCGGTTCGTTAGGTATTGTATGAATAACATAAGTCAACGTAGCTTTACACATACACACACTTTGTACTAAAGGTAAATCCAAAATAGTGATGTCACTGTCTAAGCAGAGGGATGTTGTGCAACCCTATGGAATATAGTCCACACATGACAAATGAGGTAATAATCAATATTTCAGAATAATTCAAATATTGGTGTGTGATATCTGAGTTTTAATTATTTGACTACAAATCTCACCTCATCATTCCTCCCAGTGATTATTTCCAGGATAAACTGAGATGCCCCCAAGCTGGCTTCTTAAAACTGACTAAATATTTAAAAAGAGCCGTTCTTTTGAACGGCTCTTTGAAAGGAACGGATCGCCAAGATCCGGATCCCCTCAAAGAGCCATAAATCCCATCACTAACGTTTGCGGCTGTTTTTTTTTTATTTCGGCCCGAAACCGATAATGCCATTTTCGGCTGAACATTTTCGGCGGCCGAAATTTCGGTGCACCCCTAGTATCAACTTTGCCCGCTATCACGTCAAGGATCAGCCAAATTTCCATGTGCATCTTGAAAAGCGGATGTTTTGGAAGTGCTACAACAAGTTTTTGTGCCTTCTAGTGGCTGAGAGGAAAATATAATCAAAGACGCTTTTTACCCTGGTGCGTCTTTTGCCCCGTTGTACCCCACTTGTATCAGGTCATCTTCATTTATATAGCGCTTTTAACAATGTAGATTGTTTCAAAGCAGCTTTACAGAGATAAACGTATAATTTAAGGTAACAGAGATTGTTTTGGCTTTATAGCGGTTCTTTAATAAAGTTATTTTCCAGCTAAAGTTAGTTTTGATTGATTCGCTTCCGTCGCAACAATCATTTGTTATTAAATTAGGGGCTGCTAAGACGACACCATTCTCTCTACACAGACTTTAAACGCGAACCTGTGATAAACGCTGATGCCGTTCACATGCGCATTAAGAATTGGTTCTAAAGTTATGTGTTTAGATTCCCACCACGGTTAAGTTTCTATGGTTACTGTGATTATTAGTTAGTTTGGTTCAGGTGTGTTCACCTCGTAGTATATAAGTTCATGTGTGTTCCCTTTGAGTTTGTTCGGTCACGTTGACGGCTATACCTACTGTTTGTTGGGATCGCTACCCGTTTTGATTATTATTAGTAAAGTTTGTGTTGGAACTTTATTCATCTGAGTCTTAATCTGTCTGCTCACACGTTTGTTACACACACACCATGGGAGTAGTGAAAAGCACATCTAAAGGTGTGCCTTTAGCCCTACTATTCAACAAATAATTCTGTGAAAATTACATAATCTTTTCAGGAAGTTTGCCAAGCCAAGTAAATATATTTTATGTCTATATCTTATTTAGGGGACAATCCTAAAAAATAATCATTTAACATCATGTTAAGTACAAATATAACCAAATGGGTTAACATATTTCATAAAATTATTTTGATTTTGAAGTATAACAAGTATAACTTTTACAACCAAGTATAACTTTTACAATTACATAGTAGGAACTTATGACCATGAATTAGAAGGGACATTCATCTTACCCTGTAAAACTATATTGGACCTTTCCAATAGGATCCACCTTTTCTGTGCCACTTATATCTGGCACTTTAATACTTCTGAGCTTTTGCTGGATTGAGGCAATTCCAATCTGTCGACCTGCATTCAAAATAAAGACATTTAGAAACTGTACCTCAGAATTAGTGTCTTGAGATTTGGTTTAAATAGCTAACTGGTTAACTCCAGTTTAGCTCAAGCAAATTATTATTATTTATGGACATGGATTGTTATCCCTACATCCTTAACATCCTGTAAGTTTCAGAACTCAAAGCTTCCTTGTTAGTCCAAAAAACACTTTATTGAAAAACCAAGCTCCAAAATAGACTCTTTTCAGATTTTGTCCCATTATGACGTAATAGTGTGACGAAAAAACGCCTCTATAGAAACCGTTAAAAAATCATAATACAGCATAGCATAATGCTATCACTTCGCTTACACAGGATAATTCTAAATAAATTCTAAGAAAATTGTTGAGCATCGCGATTTCAAAATAAAAGTTAAAATTTTTTAAAGTTTAAAGTTTTGAATTTTCATGACCACATATTACAGTGATAAAGAAATTACACTGGCTGTAGCATTTCTATCGTAAAGAAGGGCAGATATTATTATTATTTTTATATTTATGGTTTAATTAAATACTGTTTGGCCAAAAACAAGGATTTGATCATGCTGTCTAACAACAAAAACAACAACAACAACAACCACCAGACCGTTGGCACCCTCTGCAGGCTTATATTACATTATGTATTTTGACAGTGTTGTTCATAAAACCATAAAATTACATGCTTTGGTACTTTCTTTGAACCAAGTATTATTGCTTCATTATTATATGCACAACAATACAATTCTGCTTAGGGCACCCATTTGTCCAGCAGCAGGCCTGGTGATGCTTTTGATTGGTTCTCTTGTTTAAATTTGCTGCCCAAAATGTCTGCCAATTACATCAATCCACATTGGAACTGAAAGCTTTAGGCTACAACCTGTCGGAGAGTTGCCACCATGATGAGTGATAAAAATGCGTTCCAGTGCTGGAAATGTTAAAATAATTTCATCCAGAAATCTGTATTTAACCTCAGAACAATCTCAAACTAAAAATATGTGCTAAAGTCTGATTTTGTGGTGGCTGTGCTTTAAAATGATGGGAGGATGTGGAAAAGGGAGGCTGGGTGGGAGTTCAGGAACAGGCTTAGGCTCAGGAACCATCTCAGGCTCAGATTCTGGAATGGGGACAGACACAGGCTCGGGGACAGGCTCAGGAACAGGTCTAGGAACATGAACAGTTCTTGGGGCAGGAACAGGTCTAGGGACAGGAACAGGTCTGTGAGGAGACTCTTGCAAGTAAAAAAAAAAAAGTTGTAGCATCAAGCAATATCGAGACATAGTTATGAGTCACAGTTACATTTTACAAATATTGTTTTTAAATTGGGAGGAAATTCGGATTAATCATCTGTCCACTACATTGGACATCATGTATCAATGGTTATATTTCAGCTACAATTCATACTATTATTGAGACTGTTTTATTTATTTATTTCTAAACAAAAACTTAATCTGCAGTGTAGAAGATTTTATTATTTAGAAAATAAGTAATGTAGCTATATATTTGTACACTATTATTTCCCCTGTCTGTGACTTTGGTTTGACTTTCTTAAGCCTGAAGCAAGGCCTTGGAATGTTGCTTGAAGCAGAAAATTCTATTCTAGTATGTCACATGGTACAAGACCTTTACCCAAAAATATCTATAGGGTGTGTTAACATTTTTGGAAAAGGATATATGGTATATATGTGTGAGCTGAGCAAAGGTCTGGAGTTATCTTCTGGAGGAGATACTCGGATTTGTTGCAAAATAAAGTATAATATTTCTGGCATCAAAGATCTGAGAAGTGATTTCATAAAAGAGAGAAACCACAGCAAATGGCAGCCCAGATGAAACTGTTTTAAGGAGCTGGTGATGAACCGTGGCGGGCTTCGCTGGACAAACAACACAAACAATTTTGGGGATTTGTATTTACTATATCCGTTATTGATTTGTGTTTACTTGTCAAGAGGGCCTCGATGGATGGCAAAGTATTGCATGCACACAGAAGAAGTTTAACCTGCGGTTACCGTTTTTTTGTTTAAACATAGGTTTACCGAAAGTTTGCTCGGTTACGTTAAGTCCTATACCACTTTGTTGTGTTTAGGAAGTGAATCGCAGAGGTCTATCATAGGATAGTTTTAAAAGTATATTGTATTCCACTGTGTTGAGGAAGTGCAGCAGTGAATCTTTAAATGTATTGTTTATAAAATAAAAATTGAGCAGAAGTGATAATTCAGATCTGACAGGGAATAGAGTACAGAATAGTGTGTGTGTGTGTGTGTGTGTGTGTGTGTGTGTGTGTGTGTGTGTGTGTGTGTACTTGTATAACTATCTTTGTGAGGACCAGTTTGAGTTTTAGACCATTGGAGTGAGGACAAAGAGAGTAAAGTGAGGACATTTTGGCCAGTCCTCACTTTCTGAGACCCCTTTAAAGGCCTGTTTGAGGGTCAAGACTTGGTTTTAGGGATAAGGTTATAATTAGGTTAAGGGTAGGTTTAGGGTAAGGGTTCGGGTTAGGCACTTAGTTGTGATGGGTAAGGTTAGGGTAAGCGGCTAGAGATTGCATTTTGTCAATGAATGTCCTCATAAAGATAGATGTACAAGAATGAGTGTGTGGGATCCTGTGTCTTGCTTGACTGTGCCTGTGGTTAAAAATAGTGCCCCCCAACCCTGGTCACTTGAAAGGGATAAAGAATGTGTTAGGGACATGTATAAATGGTGTGTATTTAAAAAGTAAAGGAAATTAGACCACTGTTTCAAGATATTAACTTTGCAGATTATTGTAGTATGAAATACGTTAAAATAATAAGATATATATTTATTCAATAAATGTAGCCTAATAATATAATAGATAAATATAAATAATATTGCACGTGCTTAATATATTTTATATCTGAAGACGTATAAGATTTGTATCTTGTTATCCCTGAGGACAGAATGAAAAAAATATTCCATTGCAGATAAATAAGTGTGTTAACAAAAATAACTTGTGCAGTGTGCTGAAGGTGAGCGAGATTGGGTGACCAAGTTTCAACAGTCATGTTGCATAAACATTTTACTGCAATCTTAGTATCGTAGTAAATGGGAGTTGCTGATTTAAAAAAGGGGGGGGGGGGGGGGGATTCCTTGATGTTGGTTGAGAAAATTTTTATTCACCATGCTAGATTATTTTGAACACAGCATACAAATATAGAAGAAAGATTGAAGTTTGATTTTATGATAGGGAAAATTATTTAATTGTATTATACTCAGATAATCAAAGTTAGATTATTGCTGCATATTGCAACCAGAAATAGCTTGCTTTTTCCTGAAATGAAAAACTTGCTTTACTAAAAATAGAATGGGGGTGTCACACTTAGACAAAGGCAGACAGGACTGAGGTGAATATACAAAGACGTTTTTTTAATAAGCAGAGGGTGAGCGGTGCAGGGAGAATAATGCAGTTAGAATAGAATAGAATATTTATTTGTCATTGTAACAGGTACAACAAAATTAAGTACAGTCCTTGTCAAGTGCCAAACATCTAAAAATACAAAAATACTACTACTGCATACATGTTAATACTAAAAACACATAGGAGACACACCCATCCAGACATCCACATTTAAAAATTGCACATGGGCCTTTTGACACAGATCAGTGGTGGAGACTATAATTTAGCAGCATTATTTAATGCACTTATGGCTGTTGGATAAGAGCTGTTTTGTAGTCTATTTGTTCTTGTTTTCATGGACCTATATCTCCTGCCTGACGGCAGTAGTCTGAACATTGTGTGACCGGGGTGTGATGAGTCCTGTATGATGGTTTTGGCCTTTTTGATGCAGCGGGAGCTGTGAAGTTCTTCCAGAGAGGAGAGGGGGCAACCAGTGATTTTCTGTGCTGCCTATATGACACCCTGGAGCTTTTTCCTCTGTGTCACAGTGCAGCTTGGAAACCACACACAGAGACAGTATGACAGGATGCTCTCAATTGAGCAGCGATAGAAGGACACCAGCAGTTTTTTGGGGATGTTGTTCCTCCTGAGAACTCTTAGAAAGTAGAGTCTCTGCTGGGCCTTCTTCACTAGCTCAGTGGTGTGGACGGCGCAGGTCAGGTCCTCCATGATGTTGACTCCCTGGAAGCGGAATTCAGAGACCCTCTCTACACAGGTTCCGCCTATGAACAGCGGCTGGATAACCGTTTTCTTCCTCCTGAAGTCCACAATGAGTTCCTTGGTCTTTGATGTATTGAGGAGCAAGTTGTTAACTCTGCACCACCCCACCAATTTCTCCACCTCGTCTCTGTAATTGGACTCATCCCCCCTTGTGATGAGCTCCACTACCGTGGTATCATCAGCAAATTTGACAAAGGTGTTGCTCTGATGAGCAGGGGTAAAGTCGTGGGTGTAGAGGGTATAGAGCAGGGGAATCAGCACACAGCCCTGCGGGGAGCCAGTGCTGAGGCTGAGGGCCGTAGATGTATGGGATCCCATTCTTACCCTCTGAGCACGGTCTGACAGAAAGTCCTTAATCCAGAGGCAGGTGGAGTGTGGTATTCCAATGTTGGACAGTTTGGACACCAGTCTGTGGGGGAGGATGGTATTAAAATCAGAGCTAAAGTCTATGAAGAGTAACCGGGCATAGCTCCCCTGCTGCTCCAGGTGGGACAGTGCAGCATGGAGGGCTGTAGCCACGGCATCCTCAGTCGATCTGTTCGCCCTGTAAGCAAACTGGTGTGGGTCAAAGGTGGGAGGATAAAATTACATGATGTGACTACGGACCAGTTTCTCAAAGCACTTCATCACCACAGGGGTGAGTGCTACTGGCCGGTAGTCGTTGAGAGTGGTGATGTTTGTTTTTTTGGGCAGGGGGACAATGATGGAGGACTTCAGGCAGGATGGGAAGCTGGGAGAGTGACTGGTTGAAGATCTTAGTAAAGACCCCACCAGCTGGTCCCTACAGTCCTTTAGTGCGCGTCCGCAGACGCCATCAGGGCCGGCCGCATTCCGCGGGTTGACTGCCCCGCAGCGTACGCCTCACCTCATGCTCTTTTACCATGAGGACGGTGTCGCTGTGCGATCGCAGTTGCGATGAATATGATATGGCGATGACTTAGCTGACCGGGAAGAATGTCTTTGCAGGAGAGAAGTAGACGAGATGAGCCTGGATGAGGAAGAACAATAAGGACGGGAAGATCGGGACTTCAGCTAAGTAGTATTGATGAAGATCACTCAGGTGAACAGTAGGGATGGCTGACGCGAAACAGTCGTTCCAAAGCTTTGCGAGATCCCGAAGCGCAGATGTTTCGAAACACTGATCCGAAGCGTGATTCAAAACACGTGACTATGGCCAAACGAAGCCTTGAAGTGTTTCACAAGTGTTTCATCAGGTGTGGTCCGCCGAATCAGCGTTTGATTGACACGGTCGGGAACAGACCACACAATCGCATATCTGTATAAAAGTGAAATCAACGCATATTGACCTCATGGGTTTTTGTGAGAGGAGTTTGATTTTGAGATAGCGGATTTTTGGTGATATAGTGACATAGTGTGATTTGATTAGTTATAGGCTAGAGACAGACAAAGTATACATATAGTGACACATTAATAGATACATAGATATAAATATATAGACAGCTAGATTAATAGATACATAGATATAAATATATAGACAGCTAGATTAATAGATAGATGCATATATAGATTATAGATCATACATATATAAATACATAGATAGATTATAGATAGATACATATATAGATAGATTATATCTAGATACATATCTAGGTATCTAGATACATCTAGATACATAGATAGATTATAGATACATATCTAGATACATAAATAGATTCATATAGATAGATACATAGATAGATTTGGATAGGCTAGATAGATAAAATGGAGGCTCCCCAGAAGAGATGCCGTACATCTGTGGTGTGGGTGCATTTCCATTTAGAAACCCCAAATAAAGTGAGATGTGTGTATTGTGATATTGTGTCAACATCAGACCCATCATCATCATCATCATCACCATCAACATCAACACCAGTAGAAACACAGGACAGTTTATGGGGACTTTTTGATACTCGTATCCATCAAACCCAGATGATACACAATGCTACAGCTGATGCCACAGTGGAAGTGAAAAAATACATAATGCGTATTTGCCCAGAACTCATGATCCTCTAACTTACTGGAAAGAGAGAGCAGTTTAGAGCATCTCTAAAAAAGTGAGACATTGTGGCTTGATTTCTTTTATTAATATTCATTTTGCAGGACCAAAATAACATTATGCACAGTGAGGAGCCTATAGGTTACAAGCTTCACATATTAGAAAAATACAATAATAAAAAAACAACACATTTTTTTAATGGCTCGTCAAGGTTGTTTCAGATCAACACCTGCAAGTGACCACTAGGTGTCACCGTTGAGACGGGTGTCGGATTGATTCGAAGCCTCGAAACAATATGGCCCATTTGGTTCAACTGTTTCATTGCTTCACGAAGCCTCGATCTGCCCACCGCTAGTGAACAGTCTGTGGCGCTTGTCAACAATGAGGTCAATAAACAGGAACGGCGGTTTCTCAGATGAGTAGACAATAGCGCAAGTCATAGTGCAAATCTAAGACGAGACCAGACCATGAGACTTCTTCTTCTTTTTCGTTTTTATTGGCAGCTCGCTTCTCAGATAGAGCATTACCGCCATCTACTGTGGGCAATGAATCAGAGACTTGTATTTTCCCTCATCCCATACTATTCAGAACCTGGCCTTTCGATGTTGCTGCGTGTTCAGCTCCTCCATCTACAGCCCAGGATCTTCCAGACTAGGGACGAGGGATAATAATAATAATAATACTAAAAAAAAATTCCAATCCCAAAACTAATATTAAACTTCATATTCTATGAATTAACTTAGTCCTTTTTAGAAATATTACTAATAAATTATCACTTCCTACTGGATTTAAGAGTTCTTTTAATGTTAACTGCTGTACACCATTTTTCTGAAGTTCTTCAATTATTTTCCTTCTATCCTCAGTATATTTATTGCACTGAATGAGAACATGTTCTACTGTTTCTCTGACTCCACACCCATCACACAACCCTGTTGGATGTTTTCCTATTATATTTAATGTTGCATTAAGTCCCGTATGCCCCAACCTTAATCTTGAAAGAACACAATCTACCTTTCTACTCCCTCTTGAATTCCTTCTTTTGTTTACCGATGATTGTATAGAGTAAAGATGCCTACCTATTTGTTCATTATCCCAGCAATATTGCCATTTCTCTGTTATCTTCTTTCTAATTATTGACTTAAGTTCGGATTTACTATACAAAATCTGCATATCTATACCATCTTTTGCTGCTGCCTGTTTTGCTAATTGATCTGCTTTCTCATTTCCCACCACTCCTGTATGCGCTGGAACCCACAAGAACTGAACTAGACCATGAGACTCAGTGACAAGAGTCCTTAAATAGAGCTGTAGGATGACCAATGATGATGGGTGACAGGTGACGGTGATCAGTGAAGGAGGTGCAGGTGAGGGCCAAGGAGGATCATGGGAAATGAAGTGTAGACAGTGGAGATTAGCTGGTGACTGTGACGGGGAACTGGCAGTTTTTATATAAATGAACTAGTGAAAAAGATGGTTAAAAAGTGAAATTTAGATAAAGAGCTAATAGCTCAGGCACAATTGGAACTGGTATCAATTTGATTTATGCAGAGTGTTCAAATTTCAGATAGCTTCAATGACAGTGTCCTGACGAATGGAAGCAACAAGTGGTGAAATTCCTAATAGTAATTCCAATCATTTCAAATTACATTGTTTTTCTAATAAATAATAAATAAATAAACAGCAAAAACAAAAATAAAGTGCATTTATTCAGCAACTACAATCGCAAATATTGTCAAGAATATCCTTAGAAGGATTTAGGATTTAGTCGCAGCAAGCAGAAAAAAAGCTGCTAGTAACAGAACACAGACTGACTAAATGACACTTTCATTAAAGCAGAATATCTCAAATGGAGATCGCTAAACTCCAGCTTACTCGTCTGTGTTTTCAGATCATCACTTCTGCAGTGTAGAGGGAGCGTGTGAGCATATTAAGTAAACCACCGGACAGAAAATGTATCCTGATGTATGTAATAGAAAAGCTCTGATTGGATTTAAAATCTGGCAACTGCAAGCATGAAAGCTCGTAGAAGCTTTTTAAAAACAGAATGTAACATTTTTATCTTTTTATTCGACAAAAACAAAGAGAGGTTTTGGTCAAGTTTTTATTTGTTTTAAAATACATTTTAGTCTCGTCTTTTTCGTCAATGATCCCATGTTGATATAGTCACAGTTATCGTTTAATGATGTTGGTGTCGTCTCGTAATCGGCTGTGTCCCAACTCAAAGGCTTCTTGTCACCTAGCAACTGTGACAGCTGGGTTGATGAGTGACAGTAATGTTTGTACTAAAGTTATATTAAATAAAACAGGGTTCACAAACTGTCTAAATATGTTGACCATGGTCAATTTCTGTATATAGCCTAATAAAGAGTATCAAATATATAATATAATAGCATAGTAAGATATGTCAACATTTTAACAAGGTTTTTTTCTTATTTTTTTTACATTTGTATCATTAGATATTTGAGTAAGTTGAAACCCAATACGTTTAAAAGTACAATTCAGCAATTTTTCAACAAAAAAAAATCCTTTCGTCACTGGCATGCAATGAATTCTGGGGTAGGCAAGGACGCGAAGGATCCATCTGTTCCTTCATTTCACAAAAAACAAAGGATGCATTTGGAGGCCGCATTTGAAGGAGCCTTTGAATTGGGACAGCCTTCGCCGTGCCATGATGACACAATCGGCCTTCGAATGAGCCCTTCGAAGAATGCATCCTCTGAATTGGGACGCAGCAAGCAGTCGAATGAATTTCCATGCCTGACCAGAAGATGGCGCCCACAGCTGAATCATACATTCATTTTTCAAACTGCTGGTCCAATGTGGCTACAGTGTAGTCATGCAGGTTTTTTGATTGATTATTAAATTGTTTAATATGCGGGAGGATCAGGAGGCTTTTATTTAGGCACTGGAAGGTGGCAGCACTAGTGGCGTTTTAATAGGGATCACCATCAGTCGACACGTCGACTACGTCGAACGTGAGCGACTGAAAGGGAATGTCTCGGTTACGTATGTGTTAAACTGCAACATTTGTAAGAGCAAGCGAAGAACATGGAAAGAAGACCGAAGAGAAAAACAGCACAAGCTTCCAAAAAAATTAATTATGAGTAGAAAATGCAAGAGAGCATAAAGTACAGATAATAAAACCAAGGAAAACATAATTTTAAAGAAAACATGAACATAAAATGAAGTTTTGTGCAAAATATTTTTTAATGTGTTTAATGTTTTTATTTATGCTTGTTATTTTTTGATTCACGCTTATTATATTTTGATCCGTGACCACGTTGTTTGCTATTCTGATCATTTTGCATTATTTTTTTCAGTTTGAGCGATATATTTTTTACATGTGTTTTTACATTTTTGATTCAAGCTTATTATTTTTTGCTCCATGACCACAATACATTTGGCGGGATATTGATCCCATACATCATACCTACATGCTTTTTTTATTTTTTGTGTTACAAGCAGTCTTGTTTTGATCACTTACCATACTCAAGCATCTTCTGAGTTAGTCTGACTTTAACTCCTGCATTGTTGCTTGTAGACACTGAGACCAGGTTCACAAGAACCAAAGCACACCAAAGGAACATCTTTTTCAAATATAGCCTATGAGAGACACACATCATGGGCATACGATTAGGTGTTTTTAACTGTCAGAATAGGTGACCGATTTAATCAGCTCCTGGCTAATCCAATTGTTTGTATTTTAAACATTTAGTACAAAAGTACTAATTACACCAGCTCCTGTCCTGTGTAGCCAATCCAGCACAACCCCCTTGGACCAAGCTCTTGTTTTGTGCCTAATTTTTTTTATTGTGACATATCCTTAATAAATAAACTTAACATTATTAAAAAAAAAATTATATATATATAATATTATTATTATTATTATTATATATATTTTTATATATATATATATATATAATTTACTACACAATTTGATCTGTGTCTTTTATTAATGTCTTTATATATACAGTTTGTTTAAGAACTAATCTACATTATGACATTGTTGGTCTGACCAGTTTAACTGGCTTTTCCCAAGTGAAAATAAACTTCCTCTATCTTTTTAACACAGCTTCCCAAAGCTCGCTTTAACCAGTTCTCTAATCTCACTTAGTTCTCAAATGCACAATGTTCTGCATGACGAATGACACTGAAAGTAAAAATTTAGCACACGCTTGACTGAAATGTTTCTCTCAAGCCTTATGCTTGAAATAACTAGTTGTGTCCAAACTGTTTCACTGATAGTGTACATGCAACTTAATTAATCTTTAAGTATTTACAATGTACAAATGAATAATAAAAATAAAAGCACTCTGCTTTTGCTGGAGAATGAGGAAATGGTTGAGACAAGCAAGGTTTTGATGTATTATGTTGCCCTAAAAGAGACCTTTGTCTTGCAGTCAGATGAATTAAGCCACATGACTGTGAACAAGTTGATGTTATGCTTATATTGAATTAAGGAAAGCTATAATTGAATGCAGATAAGAGGAGTCACTTTGCTGGAATGTGTCATGTGACATGAGACTTGGGTTTATTTACTGCTGTAGAATTGTTTGTTTTTTTACTTATCTTTTACTAAATTTGACATTTTACAACTTTATTTTTATATCCAACTGTACAATATGAGTAACACAATATACAATATATTCACTAAATGAATATTACTAACACATATGGCCACTCTGTTACAAATCAAGGACAGTTGATATCAACAAATATCTACGCATGAACCATGATATTTCTCTTGTGTAGAACCTTAAACACAAGCAAAATAATTCTAAATATAAATAACACAATCCATAGAAAACACTTAGCATGATCATTAAATGTATACATACAGTACAGATTAGATCTGAACAGATCATGGAAAAAACACATTTCACACATAAATTGAAAATATGTAGACTGGTGTTGTTCAGATACATATTGATATATATGTATGTGCACTGTACCTTAAACTGTTGTGATGTGCTAAATGGCTGGTCTCTTCCTGTCCGGATGCATGAACTGTCTACTCCCTAGCTGGCAGCAGCACTGAGTGGAACTGAAAGAGAAACATTTCACCACTAATTCAAAGCAACAGGAAGACTGTCAAGTTCCCATAAACAGCAGCATGCTGTAGCGTTCATACCTGAGCAGACAAATTATTAAGCCATGAGAGGTTTTATTTAGAGATTGAGGTTTGTGAACTTTGGATTCTCTTATTTTCCCCAATGAATATTCATTTTCCCAATGACTAAGAATCATAACAGTATCATTAAAGAAGGGTAATTCTATGTAAAAGGCTATACTTTAGAATGTTGCACTGGATGGTGATTTGTTGTTGATGTCAAAAGCTGTGTGTCCAACCAAATTATGTATATATATATATTGCATGCATCCACAGTCTCTATTTACACATTCTCTAAATATACTATTTATGACTTTAATGTGCAGTATGAGTTTGGACATTGTTTATTTAATATTCTGCTTTTTCGAATAAAAATTCTCCGTTTGTTTTTTTTTTTGTGTTTTTTTTTACTTGCAATTGAATTTTCTGTTTTCTTTCCCTTTAAAGAATGCCATATTGACACAAAACAAGATATGCTCTCATTGTGTAGTGGCGACATCATGTGGTCAACATGTGAACGTGAAGTCTGATTGTCTGGAACTTACGAAAATGTCTTAAGTGGGACATTTTAGCTCGGCCTCATTGCGAAGGCTGAGTCCTCCGGAGGTCGCATTTGTTGGCCGCATACCCCTTGTGAAAAAAAATGCTTTAGTATACTTTAATAAACTGTACTTATTACACAAATAATATACTCTAAAGCAACACACTTAAGTGTGAATTAAATGTAATGTTTTTGACGAACTTAATACATATTATATGTAATTGATTTCAAATGTATCACAGATTAAGTTCATATTAAATGCAATTAGTTGAACTTAAGAGTGATTTTTTTTAAACCACTTAAGTGGGACTTTAGTACATTTTTATAGCCTACTTTGAAATGTGGAAAAAGTGTACTTCCGAATGTACTGACAAGCAATTAATGTGAACTAAAATATACTTTAATGTAATTGTGTATAATAATGTACAATATTATATAATTAAATACATTTGTAATTTGTAATTATTTGTAATGAAGTTGCAATTTAGTATATTTCAAATTTTATTTTAAATATCTCTTAATTACCTAGTTACAATCATCACAAATGCAATTGAAATCTCAAAAAAAAATTGACAAAATCATTCAAACAAATACCCAAAAACCTTTTTTGTTGATGCACAAGAGAAACACTATACCCAAGCACATACAGTTACAACACTTTAACTCTCATTTGGAAAGAGTCTGGAGGACAATGAGGCTTATATGCACAATCATTCACACACAATTCATACACAAACCCTCACATAAAAAGATATCTAAACCTATACCTACCCATCACAGAAAACATTCTTCATTTTTACATTTTCAAAAAAACATCATTCTGTATGATTGTTTCCTCATGGTGACCTAAAAAAATTTCCCCACACGCTCAAAATGTACTGGTATTACTTTACTTGTGGGTTCACTTGAGTACCTTACACACACACACACAACTCATGAATTAATACAAACAAAATGTAAGGAAAAGTATCATTCCATGAACACTAAGATTCATGGATAATGCTTTACAATAAGGTTTTCTTCAAATAATATGAACTAAGACTGAATAATACTTTAAGCATTTATTAAATCTTAGTTGATGTTAATTTCAACATTTACTAATGCATTATTAAAATCAAAAGTCGTATATGTTAAAATTAGTTAATGCATGTGCAACAGGCCCAGCGGAAGTACTGGCGATGCAGAGGCCATGAGGCATGGCATCCTCGGAAAAGTTCTGAGAGGGGAAAGGGACCCTGCTCTGAACGAATTGGCGAGCCGCTGAACAGTCTGAGCATGCTCGTAGGTTAGCCACGCGTTTATTGGGGCTGAGTCTAGAACCGCTCTCAGGAAAGAGATTTTCAATTTAGTGAGTTCGTTGTGAACCTCAGGGAAGAACAATGCTGGTGAGGGGCCTGCTGGCGCCCCGGCAGGAACCATTCATCCAGGCTGCTGCATGTGGGCTCCTCTGGGGCAGACCACTCGAGTCAGAGCTCTTCAACGGCTTTGGAAAGAACGCGGAAGAGTTCAGCGTCAATACCAGCCTTGGTGTCGCTCATGTCTCTATCCACTGACCCCGACCAATCCTCCGTGTCAGAAGCCGGCAATGACAGACTGTCATCACGAAGATCCTCTTCAGATCCTCCAAACGAGACGAGGCTGCTCGCTTCACACGAGGGGCACTGGTCTGCGCGAGTGAAGAGCACTGGCTAAATCTATCTTGTCGGAGAGAGTAAGGCACGCTGGGGTTGGGCCGGCGTGAGTTCGCTCATGTCCGATTGCTCAGTCCTTTGCCCCCGAGGTTCCTGGGAAAAAGGAAACGGGAGAGTATGAGGGGCGGAGAGAGACTTACTCTCGCAGTGAGAGCAGCTCGTCTCTGAGAGCGCGGCTTCTGCGTGGGATTTCCCCAGACAGGCAACTGTCTCATCAGTTGGGTGTAGAGGGGCTCTGCACGTGCCGCAATCGCGGCGCAACATTTCCAACAACGTTGCAGGAAATTGCAAAAAATTTGCTGTTTTAAATATGCTCGCCGGATAGCCACAGGGGAGAAGTCAGCTGCAACAAGTCTGCTGGTCGCTTCTCTGCTTGATTGCAGGAGAGCACTCGTTTCGCTGCCTGACTTCTTCGACGGCGATAAGGCTACTTTGAGAATCAATGGGTTAAGTTCATCGCTGAAGGAGAATAAATCTGATTCCTATTGTGAATATGAGCAACTTTTATAGGCAGATGCCCCGCCCATTTTCAGCGGGCTTTGCGCTCTCACGGTGGGATGCGCCGCGATTGGCTCGCGCAGACACACTGCTTCGCTATAGGTTAATGCAGTTCCCACTGACCAGCCAATTGGTGCTCTCACATCATTGCACTGTTATGGCTGTGCGTTTTTTTAATTAAAAGGCTTCAAAATTCTGAGAAAATGAGTTTAACCCATTGCATCTAGCAGATTCAATTCGAGTAAACATTTCTAAAGGGAACTTCAAATGTCCATGGAGCTGGGCACCATCTCTCCACAGGATATGTGAATGGACATGTTCCAAAGACGCAGGAAAGTAAGAAAAAATACCTTAAGGGAAAGGAAAAAAAAGATCCAGATCCAGTCCATTATTATAATTGGCTCAATTGAAGTTAGCAACACTTCATCCTGCCAAAAGATGTCTCAATAATGCACCTTGCCCTGGAATGGTGTCTATTGAACCGGGCCTGCACTGGTCCCTGGAGTGGTTCCCTGTAAGGTGTTATAATTCTGATGGGATTGTCAATGCAGGGACATCCACCATCACCTAACAAAAAGTGTCCACGGGGTGGGTATGCCGCAAGCTGGTAAACTGGGCTGCACCGCAGGACTCGGGCAAGTGAAGTTATTGAATATTTTTCATAAAAATCATTTAAAAAATCATAAATTTACAATTGTATATACAACTTAAAATATATTTTTCCCAAAATAAGTGTTGTAGTATAACCTTCAGGACAGCAGTGATGTGTGAACTGAATTTGGAAACAATACAGTGAATTACAGTGAAGTTATTGAATGTTTTTCATAAAAATCATAAATTTACAATTTTATATACAATTTAAAATATTTTTTTCCCAAAATAAGTGTTGTAGTATAACCATCAGGACATCAGTGATGTGTAAACTGAATTTGGCAACAATACAGTGAATTACAGTGAAGTTATTAAATATTTTTCATAAAAATCATAAATTTACAATTGTATATACAATTAAAAACTTTTTTTTTTTCAAAATAATTGTTGTAGTATAACCTTCAGGACAGCAGTGATGTGTGAACTGAATTTGGCAACAATACAGTGAATTACAGTGAAGTTATTGAATATTTTTCATAAAAATCATAAAAATCATACATTTACAATTGTATATACAATTAAAAATATTTTTTTCCCAAAATAAGTGTTGTAGTATAACCTTCAGGACAGTAGTGATGTGTGAACTGAATTTGGCAACATTACAATGAATTACATTGAAGTTATGAATATTTTTCATAAACATTATCAACATGATACATTTACAATTATATATAAAATTAAAAATATATTTTTAGAAAGATGCGCCCTTGTCTTTGTTTCGCGGTATTTTTTAAAACATAGCTAGATAGATGTTTTACACGATAAAATATTTCAGAGAACCTTGTGCGGCATTCTATATCCGCATAAAGGGTTAAAATTAGGGCTGGGAATCGATTAAAAAAAATTTACTAATTAATTGCACAATTTCTGTAATTAATTGCAATTAATTGCGCTTCCCCCAAGCTTGTAATCATCAATATTTAAACTTAGAATCACCTAATTAAACAACACAGGAAAAAAAGGGAACAGAAAATAGCCCTATATTAAAATATTAAACATCAATATATCAATATATTATTCTTTTTCAATAATCAATCAACATAATCAATTTAACAGATTATTATTATTATTATTATTTTATTAATTATTAAAACAAAATATAGTCCTACAAAGCTATTATTACCAGAGCATGTGATCAGAGCAGGTCATTTTACCATTGTTGCCCAGCATGGCTATACCAGCTCAGCAAACAGAAGTCAACAGAGAAATTTCACGTTACTTGAGTGGACTTTACTTTTCCAGTGCTTAGTACATGATTGAAGCCTTTGGGCCGTTAACGACAGAGCCGCCGACACACACACACACACACACACACACACACACGGAACGGAGAGCTCGCCGCTGCTGGGCCATTAACGACAGAGCGAGCCGACACACACACGCGCGCGCGCGGAGCACAGAGCGCGCCGACCGACCGACACACACACACACACTCACGCGCGCGTGCGCGCGGAGCACAGAGCGCGACGCACATACCGAGCGGAAAAGACCCGCTCATGAAAGCTGCCCGAGAATGAAACCTGACCGCCGAACATGGAGGGGCGGGACGGCATATTTCGGCCTTTTTAATAGCAGACGCAACAGGAAATCATTCAAACGAGGCAAAAAAAAAAAGTGCTGCGTCAATTGCGTTATTTTTTTTTTACGCGTTAAACATTTCAAATTAATCGCAAAGATTAACGCGTTAATTCCCCCAGCCCTAGTTAAAATATACATTCAGCGCCGCCGCTCCCACCACGCGCATCACGCGCTGTGCGTAGGGCACCAAGTGCTGACGGGGCACCAAAAATAGCCTAATGAAAAAAAATTTGAATGCCGATATTATTTCATTAGCCTATAGAAATATTATTTGGCACATTTTAGCCATGTATATGTAACAAAAAAGGGGGAACAAGATCATTTAATTGCTCTAGTCTAGAAAGTACCGCCCCCCCCCGCGTTGGATGGTCCGTGCCGGTTGTTCGCGCGGGCGCCTTTGCGAAGGACGCGTTCGCACAGACGAAGTTTGACAGACAGACAGAATCTTTCCGTGGCAGGGGCAGCTCACTCGACCTGCCACCGCTATATGCGCCTGTCACTCGACCTGCCACCTCTATATGCGCCTGTCACTCGACCTGCCACCGCTATACGCGCCTGTCACTCGACCTGCCACTGCTATACGCGCCTGTCACTCGACCTGTCACGGCTATACGCGCCTGTCCCGTGACCCCCCTGCTGAAAAAAACAATAGAAACCATTACAGAATTGCTAATGGTTTCCACTACAAAACCATTACAAACCATCAGCCGTTAACCATTAAAACCATTACCAAGTGGAGTCCATTACGTAGTGTGTTTTGGGCCATATTCCATTAGGATTTACTGGTTTTAAGGGTTTCCATTACAAATTTGTATTGGTCTGTATTTTAATGGTTTCCATTACAGTTTTGTATTGGTTCTGATGGTTTCATTACAAATTTGTATTGGTCTTGAATTCCACATATTTAATGGTTTCCATTACAGTTTTGTATTGGTTCTGATGGTTTCATTACAAATTTGTATTGGTCTTTATTTTGCACATATTTAATGGTTTCCATTACAGTTTTGTATTGGCTAAGATTTGTAGGTTTAATGCTTTTAGCTGTTAATAATTAGGACATGAATTATATTTTTAATAAATTAATTTGAATTATAACTACTATTATACACAATTGATATAAACTTCACACCAACTTTTCAATAGCTTACAGCTCAGGTTTTGTTTTGCAAAGAATGAAGAACTTGCACCTGAAATAAAAATTATAGTATTAAGACCTGCTTTTTTACTCAACCCAGCTGGAAATAAACATCTGACACAAAACATTAATATTACATTTTTATTATTTGATTCACAGTTATTCTTTTACATTGTGTGGCTTCACTGGGGCTGACTGATTAGACCTGCAAAAAGAAGGAGAATTCATTAGGACAATGTACCTCTTAAACCACATTACCAGTACATATGATTCTCCATACATTATACATTTAAAAATATTCATCTAACATCTTTGGGCATACTTTGATACCCATTTTTCTGTGGGTATCATGACTCCATGTCCTAGATCCAAAAAAAACAACAACAAAAAAACATTAATTTGCAGAATAAGACCATTTTAGCTAATTTAAAAGTAGAGGTCGACCATTATATTGGTTTTACTGATTAGTTGGCACCAATAGGTAGCAGGCAGGCCTGGCAGAGTTACTTTAAAAATGTATTCCGTTACAGTTACAAATTACTTTAAAAAAAAGTATTCAGTAACATAATCCAACTACCACAATATGAAAGTAATGTAATATGGTTACTTTTTGATTACTTTAAGGTCACATATATAAATAAAGTCAAGCAAGAAGAAATATTATATAAAAAAAATATATAATTATATAAAAAATATAATATAATTAAAAAATTAAAAAATATATAATTAAAACACGTGTACGCAGACTGGTGCATAGATATATACACTAGATGTCGCCTTAAAGACATTCGTTCCAATGAACTGCCGTAGACAAGACGACATCTAGTGTATATATCTGCACCAGTCTGCGTACACGTCACACACCAGGATGCGCGAGCGCCCTCAGATCACTTGGACATGGCTGTGTATAAGAGCTAAAATCGATATAAATACTGTTCGTTTTCTCACACAAACCGCTCGTTTTGTGTCTTAGGCCATCAATGTGTACTTACGATGGGGAATTGTTTAATTTGGACGATGGGGAATTGTTTTAATTTGGACTCTGTGCATGCTCTTTGAGACCGTGACCATAAACCTGCATTATATGACTGACAGACAAGAACGGTTTGACCTAAAAATATCAAAATTGAAACTACTGCGGAAAAAAAGACACCTACATCTTGGATGCCCTTGAGGTAAGCTAAAACATACCAAAATTTAATTTCAAAGTGAACTATCCCTTTAAAGGCCAGTTACTTCATGGATCCAGGATACTATGCATCCTGATAAAGTTCCCTTGGCCTTTGGAATTAAAATAGCCCCACATCATCACATAGCCTTCACCATACCTAGAGATTGGCATGGTTTTATTTCAGTTAGCCTAATAGCTGGTTTGATTTGCATTGAGAGATGATCTTATGGAAAGTACTCCATGCCAATCTCTAGGTATGGTGAAGGCTATGTGATGATGTGAAAATTAATATTCGAATGTGGAAAAACGCCCGCGGTAGCAGAGGCGCGGCTGTCTGCTTTGCGAGTGGGCGCGCTGCCTGAGGGGTCAGGGACAGGTAACAGGAAGAAGCGTTATTAGAGATGTGACGGTGATAATATTCTCCCACCAGTTAATCGACTTGTGACAACACCGGTATTACCGGTTTCATCGTGGGGGTGGGGGGTAATCACACAGCCATATCAAGTGATCTGAGAGCGCGGGCGGGTATAGATATATACACTAGATGTCGCATTGGCTACGGTTTCGTTCCAATGAACTGCAGTAGCCAAGGCGACTTCTATTGTATATATCTATACCCGCCCGCGCTCTCAGATCACTTGGACGTGGCTGTGTACAAGAGGTAAAAACTATATAAATACTGTTCGTTTTCTCACACAAACCGCTCGTTTCGTGTCTTGGGCCATCAATGTGTACTTACGATCAGTGATGGGCAGTAACGCGTTAGAAGTAACGCGTTACTGTAATCTGATTACTTTTTTCAAGTAACGAGTAAAGTAAGGGATTACAATTGCAAAAGCAGTAATTAGATTACTGTTACTTTCCTGTGAGCAGGCTGCGTTACTGCGTTACACTGCGAGACTGTCTCGCGAAGTGAGCCGTGACTCGTGAGCAGTGATGGGCAGTAACGCGTTAGAAGTAACGCGTTACTGTAATCTGATTACTTTTTTCAAGTAACGAGTAAAGTAAGGGATTACAATTGCAAAAGCAGTAATTAGATTACTGTTACTTTCCTGTGAGCAGGCTGCGTTACTGCGTTACACTGCGAGACTGTCTCGCGAAGTGAGCCGTGACTCGTGAGTGACAAATGACATGAGCGCCGCGAAGTCAGTGGTAAACACTATGGCAAGCGATCGCGTTCAAAAGTCTTTAAACGAAACGCGTGAATTTTGACGCGTCAACACGCACCGTTTGTCCGTGTTCAGACGTCATGTTTATTCATGAATGATGTCGTAATGGTAAGCTGGTATGAACATGCAAACACGTTATATTTGTTCATGAGGGATAATGCATTGTACGTTGTGAGTGATGTCAGTCTTTATGTCATGATTTGTCATGCCTTTTTAAGTTGTTCGTTTAACATTATTTCCCAAGGTAGAAAAGACAACAGCTCTTAGAATGGGTCTTTTATTTTAGCAAACTGCCAAAAAAACCTTTTCAGACTGTGTGCAGCTGAACCAAGAAAAGCTTAAGATTGCATGGAGCTGATAAGCATGAATGGCAGAAGAAAAAGACTGCAATTAAAAAACAAAACAAGAGAAAATTATTTTAATGCAAGCAATAAAAAACTGCACACATCAGCTGTGGAATAAAAGAAAAGAAATGCATGATCAACTAGATTAAGGCAAACTCCTGTCTTAATTTAAACCCTGTCCACCACCCCCAAAGGTTTCACAAAGTTATTCTTGCCACTGTAACTTATGGCTTCCTAAAGACAGGTTTATGGGTAAATAAATGAATAATAATTAGAAAAATATACCAGGGCTTTGCATTTGTCCTTCGGTCGGTCATTCACTTGTCTGAGTAAAAACACTTGTTAGAACAGGAATTTTTTTTTTTTTTTTTGTGTGTGTGTGTTGTAAATATCATTTATTCCGAATCAGTATTCTCATCAGTTCAGTCAGCTTTAACATATATACATCGGCATATTTATGATATTTTAACCTTTATAAAGGGCATTTTTCCCTAATCGTTTGCTTCATCTTTCATTTAAAATTCTTAAATTTGATCAATAAATTACAATAGAATAATAACATGCTAAAGGGCTGTTACCAATCAAATAAACTGCATTAAATAATGTAATGAGATTATTTAAAATATTTTTTGAATATACAAATAAGAAATATTATTTGTGCATAGAAATAATATTTATAAACCGCCAGTAGGAGGCGGCAGGCGACCATCTTAATGAGTGAGTCATTGATGCAATGTGCATAAAGTTAAAATACTGAAACTAATAAAACAAGTTTTAAAAAAGAATGTTTAATTTGATTAAATTTTAGATGATGGAATATGCAGAAAGAATAGAATTAAGCAGAAAGGTCTATGGCTTTACATAGCTTATTCATTTCGTGCATCATGTTTTTGAAAAGTAACTAGAAAGTAACTAGTAAAGTAACTAATTACTTTTGAAAATAAGTAATCAGTAAAGTAACTGGATTACTTTCTTGGAGAAGTAATCAGTAATCAGTAACTAATTACTTTTTCCAAGTAACTTGACCAACACTGCTTACGATGGGGAATTGTTTAATTTGGACGATGGGGAATTGTTTTAATTTGGACTCTGTGCATGCTCTTTGAGACAGTGACCATAGACCTGCATTACATCTTGGATGCCCTTGAGGTAAGCTAAAACATACCAAAATTTAATTTCAAAGTGAACTATCCCTTTAATGGTATCCAATAGAAAAAACATGCCACCAATAGAAGAAAGCAAATCACCAATAGAGACCTACTAGTACCATTACAGTTTCCATTAAAACCAATACAGACAAATAGACAAAACATGCCACCAATAGAAAAAAGTAAATTACCAATAGAGACCCACTAGGACCATTACAGTTTCCATTAAAACCAATACAGTTCTCTTTATAACCATTAAAACCATTAGCAATTATGTAATGGTTTCCATTGTTTTTTTTCAGCAGGCCGTCACGGATATGCGGCTGTCCCGCGACCTGTCACGGGTATATGCGACCGTCCCGCGAACTAGCTGTCACGGGTACATGTGGCTGTCCCGCGACCTGTCACGGCTATACTCTCCTGTCCCGCGACCTGTCACGGCTATACTCTGCTGTCCCGCGACCTGTCACGGGTATATGCGGCTCAGGGACGTGCGGTCAGGGTAGGCAGGGTGGTGCCTCACCAAAGGAAATGTTGACATTACATTTATTAATTCCAAGAGCTTTATTAATTCACCACATTATTAATTGCATTTATTTTATTCCAAATATAAATTTTTGTAACAAAAATTTTCAGGAATACACATAGCCTATAATATACTCATTTTGCCATTGTTTGCTCCTAAAACCATTGTTTCATGCAGGAAATTCAAGGCCATGGCCATTGAGGCAGAGGTTAGCAGTGCCTCTTTGGTCCATAGAACGTAGTTTACGTAGATTTGCGCATGCGCAGTCAGTTCTCATGCTGTCTTGAATGATCAACATTGAGGCAGAGACCGAGCTTGCTTCATGTCACGTGATCCACTCGCTCTCACTCAATCCGCGCTTCCCGATACTTAGCATCTAGCGGCGCCTAGCGTTGGCTGTCAACAGGCCTGGGGTGGGTAATCGGGAGAATTCCCGGTGGGCTGCTTCACTTTTGGGTCTATAAATGATGGAACAGAGATGTCTTCCAACTTCAGCTGCTGTCTT
This sequence comes from Leuciscus leuciscus, assembly GCF_965113295.1. Taxonomy (NCBI): domain Eukaryota; kingdom Metazoa; phylum Chordata; class Actinopteri; order Cypriniformes; family Leuciscidae; genus Leuciscus; species Leuciscus leuciscus. The sequence goes on along the minus strand of NC_138747.1, from coordinate 22,247,960 downwards.
GGTTTTTAAAGGAAAAGCCTCAACCCACTTAGAGAAATGGTCTGTGGCTGTGAGGATGTATTTAAAGCCATCTGCAGTTTCATGTAATGGTCCAGTTAAATCAATGCCAATAAGCTCCCAAACAGCAGAAACCTATCAAGTAAAATAAAATGTAAAGTAAGTTTAGCGTGTATAAAGTAGGTTTAGTATATGTATGCTGTATATGTTACTGCACTTATTTACCTTGAAGCACTGTAAGGTCTGCACAGCAGTCAAAGGCTTTCCCACTTTTTGACATAGATCACATTCCAATACCTTTCAGAAATTGTTGTATATATATATAAATATATTAAATATATATATATATATATATATATATATATATATATAAATAACTATATAAAATAAATAACACATACCCAATTTTCAATGTCAACTGACATGCCATGCCAGTAAAATCTGGCACAGATGGCAACACGTGTTTTACCAATCCCTGTGTGCCCACCAATGGGAGAGGAATGGAATTATTCAAAGAGCATCCTGGCTTCCTCTTTGGTTTTGATCACTCTTTTCCCTCCATAAAAAAGCATTCCATCTACATTAAAGAGAAAACATAACTATGACAAAAGTAGACTAAAAGGACATTTGGCATTGTTGGAAAAGAAAATCAAGATGAATAATAAAATAACCATAATTGAAATTTAAAGTTAAAATAACTACCCTTTAAGTTGAATTTGAGTGCATATCTTCGAATGTTCTGCCTTTTGGACTTATCATACCCTGATGGGTACGATCCCACTGACAGAAGATTATACAATGTTTGCTTCCCACTTATCTTCCATAGCTGTCAAAAAATGCAAGAAAAAAAAAGCACAAATAGATATAGTGCTGTAAATCAATGGGGCATTTTTTTATGTGATTAATCGTAATTACAAACATTAAAGTTAAATTTAATATATTTTATAATGTAATCATTTCACAGTTGATCTTCAAATGAATGCAGAAACAACATAGATTATATTTTCAATATTTGTTTAATGGCCTATATTTATGAATGAAAACTGCTGTCACTTTAACCTGCCGCTGTTTACAGATACGCGGATCTCACACGCCTCACACTCTTTACGCTCATTTGATACTTTATTTAATTCATTTAAGACTGATCTTATAGGGACACTCGACAAAACGGACATTTTGGCATAATTGTGTGTGTTTATATTTTACACTAAAACAATCAAATCATATTGATCATATCAAAATTATAAAATAAAATTATCAATGGTGCTAGCTGGCGTTATATGAATGTGACCGTAAACAGTTCTCATTACTGCTATATATCTTGGTATAATAAAAATTGGCATAAATAGTAAAAACTTACCTCACATGAAGAAGTTCTCAAAGCAAGTAGTAAAAAATGATGGGCGTGTTGTTCAGCGTGACAAAATTGACGAAATATTGATGTGCGCATGCGCAGCAAGCCCTGGTAGGACAATCTGACGGGTAGGATGGAATGTCAGGACACCGGCCCTACCGTAACGGTACGCGTCAGGGAGGATGGATGGGAGGAAGAGGCCAGGAGGTATGGAAGCTTGTTTCCGCCACAGATTAAAACATTTTAAAAGAACATTTCGACTTTTTATCTCACAATTGCGAGTTTACATCTCGCAATTCTGTCATTATTTCTCACAATTGCAAGATATAAAGTCGCAATTGCGTGTTATAAAGTCAGAATTGCGTGAAATAAAGTCGCAATTGCGTGAAATAAAGTCAGAATTGCAAGCCTACCCATGACAAGATTTCACTGCACGTTACTGATGCGGCTGTATGGCAAGCCGTTTTAACATTTAATGATTTAAACCGACTAGTCTCTATTTTCATGCTACTAGTCATGGGCGTAGGTTTAGGGGGGGACGCTAGGTACTAGTCCCAATCAATATTTTGAGATGACAAATTTGTCCCCACCAATATTTAGCAAGCTCCTTTGAACTGCTATTTGGATCTTTGCGCTGCTATTTGGATCGATTCCAACGGCCAAAACAACGACAGTACAAGAAACGCCGTAATTTGATTGGCGGTGGTGTATCTGACAGGCTACACGCGCGGGCCGGGACTACTTTTGTGCTTGCACTGGCAGCGAGCGGGTGGTGTGTGTGTGTGTGTGTGTGTGTGTGTGCGCGCGCGCGTCGACGACGCCAACGGTTATGGAAGGCCAAAAGGGCCAAAACGTGTGAAACTGTCGCGTTAACGCGTATTTACGTGTTAACACGCAATTTACGCGTTAACACGTCATTACGCGTTAACGCGTATTTACGTGTTAACGCGTAAATTGCGTGTTAACGCGTAAATGACGTGTTAACGCGTACCTAAATTTGGGACATTAGCACCACCTACTGGTTTGGTGCTGCTCTTGCTCAAACACAGAGAACCTAAATTAAGCTTGTAAATAGCAGTTTTTAAGGTGAAAATACATGTTCAACAATGACTTTTCAGAATAATTACAGCATATTTTAAATGGGCATATTTAGACAGTTAACTATAACTGTTCAAGCCCTAAAAGTCATGACCATTTTCACAATCACAATAGAAATTGTGTAATATATTTAACAGTATTTACATGTACACTTATACTGTAGCATATTTCTAAAGTATCTTTTTATAATTTAACCACTATGCATTATTTGTTAGAGAACCCCTTCTGTTAACACCATTAAGCCTTGAATCTGAGAATTTAGAAGAATCTGAGATTTGAGATGCATTGTTTGTTTTGCAGTATTTTTCGAAGATAACAAGCTCAATAAAATATAACAAATAATATATATATATATATATATATATAGGCTATAAAGGTGGTTATAAATTAGAATGTCTTGGAAAAGTTAATTTTTTCAGGAATTCAACTTAACAGGTGAAACTGTCCATAAGCAAAAGTGGCCCAAACCAAGTATTGAGTACATATGCATTATACTTTTCAGAGAACCAACATTTCTGTATTTAAAATCCTTTTTTTGTTGATTTCATGTAATATTAAAATTTTCTGAGATTTTGAATTTGGGGGTTTCAAAAGCTGTAAGCCATAATCATCAAAATTATAACAAATAAAGGCTTGAAATATCTCACTTTGCATGTAAAAAGTGTATATTAGTTTCACCTGTAAAGTTGAATTCCTGAAATAAATGAACTTTTCCACGACATTCTAATTTATTGAGAAGCACCTGTATGTGTATATATATATATATATATATATATATATATATATATATATATATATATATATATATATATATATATATATGTATGCTATATTACAAAGTTATATTACAACACACACTACACACAAACACAAACACACACACACACATGCGTAATAATAATAATCTAAAGTGATTGGCTTGAATTTTTAATAAATGAAATGAAACAGAACTTCTGCTTTTCTTTTTTTACAATGGATATTACATTGTGAAATCATGAATATAGGACCAAAAGTAATAATATATATTTTATTAATACTACACAGAACAAGAGATTAATCTATATTCTCGCCAAAATGTTGGATAGATTTGGAGTGCTAATACACTCGTGATCTATCTATTCAGTTTCCTGGAAGTTACCCTTCCATCAGTGTCGTTGCTCATGATGGCTCATGAGGTATGTTCAGCGTAGTGCTTGAGTCACTCTATCATGAATAATTCAAATAAAATAAAGGTGTTGTGTCACGGTGACACCGCCTGTCGTTACTGTTTGTAATCATTCTCATGCAGGGGCGGGTCTACGTGGTGGCCAGGGGGGGCACCGGCCCCCCCTGAAATTCGATTGGCCACCCCAGGTGCCCCCCCTATAAGATGTCTTGTGATTGGTTCATTTTACGGCCAATCAGTTTATAGACTCTACTGAAGTTCGCGATTCAAAGAAGTGCAGCGCCAGAGAAACAACGGTCGCAAGTTGTGAGTAAGTAACCCATCTTAAGTACACAATGATGGCCTAAGACACGAAACGAGCGGTTTGTGTGAGAAAACGAACAGTATTTATATCGTTTTTTACCTCTTGTACACATCCGAGATCACGTCCGGCTCTTTCCGGAGCTTGCGCAGACTAAGCCAGAACGCGCGCACACGTCACACACCAGGAAGCGCGCGCGCCCTCAGATCACTTGGACGTGGTTGTGTAGAGATAAAAACGATATAAATACTGCTCTTTTTCTCACACAAACCGCTCGTTTCGTGTCTTAGGCCATCAATGTGTACTTACGACAGGGAATTGTTTAATTTGGACTTCATTGTGCATGCTCTTTGAGATAGTGATCATAGACCTGCATTATGACTGACAGACAAGAACGGTTTGACCTAAAAATATCAAAATTGAAACTACTGCGGAAAAAAAAGACACCTACATCTTGAATGCCCTTAAACATACGTAAGCTAAAACATACCAAAATTTAATTTCAAAGTGAACCATCCCTTTAACTCTGAGTTACTCAGCTTTTTTGTAAATGAGTCTGAAAGAAATGCTGAATGAAACACTGATGTTTTGGCCAAACCATTTGAATTATTACAGTGGGGGGAATTTGTTTTTATTTTATTTTTTTATTATTATTATTTGAAAGAGATTGTGAATAAAACTACTCTATATTGTAATGGCCAAACTAATTAAAAGAAAATAGTTGACATCGTTTCTGCTTCTGGGTTTTTAAAATGGCTCATTATTAAAATTGCTTTTATTTTATAAACTTGTTAGTTTTATGAAAACACAAAAAATAATAAACACTGGCTCTCAAATTTAACTTAATGGATGCAGGGATGACAAAAAACTAAATTAATAAAAAATGTGCTTTATTACTACATTTGTTTACAAGTAACTTTATTCAAGTTAAAAAAATAAAATCAGTAGGATTTACGTAATATAGGCTACTGTAGAATTTAGCTTCTTTTTTTTTTTTTTGGTCACTGGCGGCCACCCCGTTTGGAGGCAGTGCCCCGGCATGGCCCCCCCACTGAAAATGCTCTAGACACGCCCCTGTTCTCATGACTATTAATTTGGTGACGCACACCTTCGTTTTATTGTATTTATTCATGAGATTGCGAAAAAGCGCTTACCTCATGGATACGATGAGCCTACGTCACCTGGCATCTTCCGTTCGGTGCGCGCCCGTGATGAGAATCGTATAGAGAGACGGGAATCCATACATCGTTTTTCCAAATTATATATTACACTTCTTTACAGGTAACTGTGAACAAACTAGCTTTCGGTTATAATAAACACTGTTAAACATATTACGGTGGGTTGAAAATAGTTTTTTTTTTAAACTTTATTTAAGTTTGTCATGAGATTGTTGCTTCGCAATTAGCGCGACAGCCTGCCATTATATGCAATAGGCTACATCAAAAATACCGTTGCATGGAATCCATAAGAGTTGATGTTTCAGAGTTATGCATTTTCTTCGACTCACATATTTGGTCATTTAACCCCCTGTGATATGTCTATTAACAGCGAGTTATAGTACTAGAATAGGCTAGCCTATGTCTTAACACATTTAATCATTTTTTCCCCCAGAGTTTCCCCACATTTGTATGGTATTTACAAGATAATTAAATAATCGATATCAATTATATATATAAAAAATAAATACTTTAAGGCTTTAACTAATCAAATAAAATGATGACACAATTACAAAAAATCTAGAAATTGGATGCAGTTATTATAAACTTTATTATAAACTGAATAACACAACAAATAAGTAAAGATAGATAGATAGATAGATAGATAGATAGATAGATAGATAGATAGATAGATAGATAGATAGATAGATAGATAGATAGATAGATACATGGTTTTACTACAGTTCTATTGTATCAATACAGTAAAACCATAGTAGCCTAACCATCACTGTAGTAACCATGGTTTTACTAAATTATCTAGAATTACATTCAAGCCATTTTGTTACAACAAACATAGGCTATAGGCCATCTGCGCATCTATACTTTTACAGCTATTATATGGAGATACATTTGCTGCCAACACTGATTAAGAATACACTATTAATAAACAATTAAAATGCTATGTAATTTTTTCAGACACATTTATTATCATTAGCCCACTTTTGCCGGTGCTTTGCGGCAATATGCATGCGCTTTGCACTCAGGATTGAATATAAACATGCGATTAGTCCGTGCTTAAATAAATGACCCTAGGAAAAATATTTAGTCTATGACAACTCTAATCAATAGCCCATTAAATAGCTGACATGATTTAATTAGTAGCCTAATTAGTTCCCAGCTCTTACATTAAACTGAGTTAGCATAATTAGTTAATTAACTAATAAAATCACAAAATAAATTTTCATAAGATGCTAACATATAGCATTGCTTATTCCACCACACAAATGACTGTTTATAAGGTGACAATCCGTTATACGATTGTAGGCTGTATCTTGAAGATTTTTGTATTTTATTGTATCTTCGATCTGTTATAAACACGAAGATTGACATTTCGTTAATAAAATAAATAATAACACAATGTTGTAAAAAAATAAACAACTCTAAGTTCTGGCTATTGTCACAACGCGCTGAGTGGAAGACAGACTAGAACAGGATGATGAAGAAAGTTTCTTTAATACTCAAAATAATTTCCAGAACAGAGAGATACTCACACACATGTAGCCAGGGCCGTTTCTAGGCATAGGCAAACTAGGCAGTTGCTCAGGGCGCAAACAGCCGGGGGCGCCAGTAAGAGCCCTAGTCACACCAAGAGATTTTTTTCTCGCCCAAGCAAGTGGAAGAATTTTTTTTTTACATTTCCAATAACAGACAGTATATTTGCACAAAATTCCTGTGTTTATGACAAAAAGACACCTGCCACTAAATATCTACAGTGGGTAGGTCGTTGGGCGCGAGGTGATTGAAAGTAGCTTTTTTTTACACATTATAATGTATAATGTGCAAAGTGTGTGTTGATATATATACGATATATATCAGTCAGATTCACAAGGCTTAATGTGTTATCAGAAGGGGCTCTCTAACAAATAATGCATAGTAGTTAAATTATAAAAAGATGCTTTAGAAATATGCTACAGTAGGAGTGTAGGCTACATGAAAATACTATTTGAAGGAAATGTGTAATATTATCCTAACACAACTTCTATTGTGATTGTGAAAATGGTCATGACTTTCAGAGGCCAATTTAAAATATGCTGTAATTATATGTAGGCCTAGTTGTAACCTATATTCTGAAAAGTCATTGTTGAACATGTATTTTCACCTTAAAAACTGCTATTTACAAGCTTAATTTAGGTTCTCTGTGTTTGAGCAAGAGCAGCACCAAACCAGTAGGTGGTGCTAATGTCCCAAATTTAGGTGCGGGTTAACGCGTATTTACGTGTTAACACGCAATTTACGCGTTAACACGTAAATACGCATTAACGCATAATGACGTGTTAACGCGTAAATTGCGTGTTAACACGTAAATACGCGTTAACGCGACAGTTTCACACGTTTTGGCCCTTTTGGCCTTCCATAGACGGTAAGTTACCAGGGCTGTCTCTCTGCCACATACAAAGGCCAGAGTAAAACATTTTAATATTCCGTTTTTTGCCACTTTTTGTACTTTGTAGATAGATCAGCTATGCCACCCAAGAAGAAGAAAGGGGACATACGAAGCTTTTTCATAAAGCAGAGTGTAAGTAGGCAAAATAACTAGCCGCAGTAGTAGTGACTGACCAGGCTTTCAAATGCAGATTCTACTGTGGAAAATAGTATTGATTGGTGATAGTATGTGTTACCATGTTGTTACAGTTAAACCTAGCAGCAGCAATCTTTCAACTAAGGTTAAGAGTATTGATTAGGCTGTGCAGCACTGATAGACTCATAGAAGTCACGCTATCATGATAGAATGCTACGTTAGCAAGTCACTGAATGTTAATTAGCTGACCTTAACTTAGAATCTTGCAGTCAACATAAACAGTGGATCTGAGACATTTTTCGTTTCTACATTCTATTTATGTAATGTATTTGTGAGTGAGTGTAGCCTAAGAATTTAATATTTAAGAATAGAATATATCAATAGAATTTGATATAGAATAGTAGATACAATTTTAGTATTAATGGAATACTGTAATCATGGATAATAATAATAATAATAATAGATAATAATAATGGATTTGTTGTGTTGAATGCATACTATGATACGTGTGTATTTTATTCATTTGTTCATTATTTAATTACATTTTTGAGATTATACAGTTATACTAGCTCTTTAGGGACAGTATACAGGATGGTGTATTGGGGTCAGGATACAATATAATGAGATGAAGTAGATTCACTTCTGTATTGTGATATTCTGTATTGCCAACAGTCTGAAATCGCCATTAAAGCACTGGTATCTTACAACAAAAGAATTCCAGGGGGAGGGGGAGGGGGATGTCCCCACCAAAGCTGAGGCCAAACCTACGCCCTTGCTACTAGTACTTATTTTTTAGATACTAGTATCTATTCCATTAAGTACTAGTACTTATTCATTAGCTACTAGTGCTTATTCTTTAGGTACTAGTGCCTATTCTTTAGATACTAGTGCTTATTCTTTAGGTACTAGTACTTATTCAATAGATACTAGTACTTATTCATTAGATACTAGTACTTATTCCAATAGTGACTAGTAACTATTCTTTTGTTACTAGTAACAAATATTTTTTTTGCCATTGACTTCTATGGGGATCTGTCATTCAGATATCAACTATTCAGTTCTGACTAGTATGTATTCCAATTGTGACTAGTACATATATATTAGATACTAGTAGTTATTTATTAGGTACTAGTACTTATTTTTTAGATACTAGTAACTATTACTAGATACTACTATGTATTCAATAAATACTAGTACTAAGTCATTAGATACTAGTACCTCTTAAATAGATACTAGTACCTATTAAATAGATACTAGTACTTATTCATTAGATACTAGTACTTATTCAATAGATACTAGTACTTATTCATTAGATACTAGTACTTATTCATTAGATACTAGTACTTATTCATTAGATACTAGTACCTATTAATTAGATACTAGTACTTATAAATTAGCTACTAGTACTTATTCAATAGATACTAGTAACTATTTATTAGATACTAGTATTTATTCCAAATGTTACTAGTAAGATTTTTTATTTTACTAGTAAGATTTTTAATTGAACTATCCAGTGGCCGTTCTGACTAGTCATAACATAAGACGAGTAAAAAAGCAGTTGTGACTAGTAAAATAAAAAATCTTACTAGTAACATTCCGAATAAATACTAGTATCTAATAAATAGGTACTAGTATCTATTGAATAAGTACTAGTAGCTAATTTATAAGTACTAGTATCTAATTAATAGGTACTAGTATCTAATGAATAAGTACTAGTATCTAATGAATAAGTACTAGTATCTTTTGAATAAGTACTAGTATCTAATGAATAAGTACTAGTATCTATTTAATAGGTACTAGTATCTAATGACTTAGTACTGGTGTTTATTGAATACATACTAGTATCTTGTAATAGTTACTAGTATCTAAAAAATAAGTACTAGTACCTAATAAATAACTACTAGTATCTAATATATATGTACTAGTAGTCACAATTGGAATACATACTAGTCAGAACTGAATAGTTGATATCTGAATGACAGATCCCCATAGAAGTCAATGGCAAAAAAAAAAATATTTGTTACTAGTAACAAAAGAATAGTTACTAGTCACTATTGGAATAAGTACTAGTATCTAATGAATAAGTACTAGTATCTATTTAATAGGTACTAGTATCTAATGAATAAGTACTAGTATCTAATAATAAGTACTAGTATGAATAAGTACTAGTATCTAATAAATAAGTACTAGTATCTAATGAATAAGTACTAGTATCTAATGAATAAGTACTAGTATCTATTTAATAGGTAGCCTACTAGTATCTAATGAATAAGTACTAGTATCTAATGAATAAGTACTAGTATCTATTGAATAAGTACTAGTACCTAAAGAATAAGCACTAGTATCTAAAGAATAGGCACTAGTACCTAAAGAATAAACACTAGTAGCTAATGAATAAGTACTAGTACTTAATGGAATAGATACTAGTATCTAAAAAATAAGTACTAGTAGCATGAAAATAGAGACTCGTCGGTTTAAATCATGCCCCGCGACCTGTCACGGCTACTCTCCTGTCCCGCGACCTGTCACGGGTATGCGGCTGTCCCGCGACCTGTCACAGCTATACTCGTAACTCGCCTGTCACTCGACCCGTCACGGCTATATGCGCCTGTCCCGCGACCTGTCACGGGTGGGTCATTCTACAGAAACGTCCACTTTTGGTATGGCAAGATGTCTTAAAATTGATTTCTTTTTCTAACATTTAAACTTACACCACATTATTAGATTACCCTTTGACTTTATGAATACGCATAAATGACAGCTTAATGATTTTTTATATTTTTTGTACATTTATTTAAAGACCACATGTACCATTTTTTTGTCACTGGTGTTACCTTACTTCTTTGGCAATATTAAAGGTTTTTATGAAATATTATTTCTAATTTTTTTTCAGCACATGTAGACAGAGTTACCTAAAAATAATAATAATGCAACAAATAAGGAGATTATGTTTTATTTATTTTAATCAGGTTTGTTAAAAGTGTGCTTGAATGAGGTTAGTTCATCTGCACTACCATCTATTTGCTATAACAATGAAAATATTTGAAAACCAGTTAAAATCGAGTAATGATGCAATCCTTTAAATCTTAACTTTTGAGTGTAGCAGAATTAAATGGATGTAACATTATTACTATGTCACATGCAGGCTTGGGAGGGTTACTTTAAAAATGTATTCCGTTACAGTTACAAATTACTTCATAAAAAAAGTATTCAGTAACGTAATCCAAGTACTATAATATGAAAGTAATGTAACTGATTACTTTTGGATTACTTCAAGGTCACGTATATAAATAAAGTCAAGCAAGAAGAAATATTATAAAAAATAAAATAAAATAAACTTTTATTTATTAATAATTTGGTCCAGTGTACAATATTTGCAAAATATACACACAGGCCTGAATATATATTTATGTAAAGGGCTATACAGACATCTAGTGGCTAATGTATGGTATTACAGATTATTTTGTTTTATTTTTAACACATTTTTAACAAAAAAATTAAAACACAACATTTAAAATTTTTACACAATCTACATATTAGTTTATTTTAAAATAGGCCTACATGTTGACTAAAGCCGTGATCTTTCTTAATTTGCCTGACTGAATTTAGGGGCGTTGGCAGTGGGAGAGGGAGACAGCGAACATCCCGTTACGCGAGAAAAGATTAAGAAAGGACATTTTGGGTACTAAAAAAGCTACTCTCCTAATTTCTACAAAATAGCAGCAGAATTTCCATGAATTAAAAGCGATTTTACCCGCAGGCAGCATCGTTTCTACTAGCAGCAGTGATTCAATCTGCGTCTGAGGAGATTGTAGACAGCTGTTATTTGCACATGCACCAGCGGGTGGCACACGTGAGTCATTACTGGCAACAGAACCAGGAACTACTGTATAATCAAGCAGCGCTTAATATAGTGTTATTATGCCAAAATACTGATTTATTTAGTTTTAAATGAAACCATTGTAATCCTGAAAGTATTCCCCCTTTTCTTCAAAATGTAACTATAATCTGATTACAACGTTTTTTGACGTAACTGTAACGGATTACAGTTACTGGATTTTTGTATCCTGATTACATAACGCCGTTACATGTATTCCGTTACTCCCCAACCCTGGTCACATGTATTTAATGTGACAGAAGAAAAAAATACAGTAACACCAGTGACACAATGAATCACCAATGGCATGAATAAGACCAAAGATCATTATTCTTCAACTATAATTAAAGGAGTCCTGACCTGTAATTTTCACTTTTCCACGAGAAAAAATTTATGTTATGATTGCCTAACGATTATACACTGGCCGGGAAGCCGATATTTAAAAGTGAAGCGTTTGTTTACCCCTTGGTTCGTCAACCAGCCCACGTGCACGCGCACTCAAATACGTGATGTTAATTTCTGCGCCGACTTGACGTCAAGTCGGCGCAGGATATACCATATATGGACACCGCAGACCTATGCTGCAGGAAGCCCGCCCTGCCCCTCTCCCCCTCCAGTCGAGCGCCGCCATGAATTCCGATTCGAAGTACGCACTCGACCGTGAAAGATGCAGAAACGTGGTGCACACGTGAGTTGCTCTGTTGTTGACTGCCAGAATCAACATGGAAATGTTTTTTCTCTCCCAAGAACGGACCAAGCTATCAGGGACCAGTGGATTAAATTCATTTTTAATGACGCGGTTCCTACAACCCTTCCCACTGGCTTAGGTGTCTGTGCTAAACATTTTACAAAACGCGATCAACAGACTGTCTGTCATCTGCTCAGTCAGTGCTCATCATGCTGCAACCTTTCATGTGATGGAATAGATTTAAATATAATGCTTTAAACGATAGTTCTCTTACGAGAGGTCTCTCGTACTGCGTAAGATATCTTACGCTAGGGGAAAATCCTTTTCCGCGAGATATTGAAGCCAAAAATTATCCTTAATTTTGTAATAATGCAAAACGCGTTGCAGCAGCAATGCAGACATAGGCGAGACAGCTCGCGCGCCTATTGGCTGCTCTGCGGCAACTGCAGCAGCCTATCGAGCGAGGCCTGGCGTGACGTCAGACCCAATCAGGGCACTTCGCGCCCGCTGCGTCACGTCCCGCCGAAATGGGCGTGGTCTAGGCCTATAAATATCGCTCGCAGGCAGCTATTATCTGATTTTTCATCCTTCAAGCGAAGCACAAGCTGGAGCTGGATTAGAAGCCGCGCCGTCGAGAGAGAGCACCTTCAGCGGGACGAGTCACTGAAGTCGCTGGCCGCGCCGCCTTCCTTGCCTTCCTGCTGCGCTTTCCGGCATTATATCCTTTCTCTGCTACTGTGTTTATGTATGTGTGTGTGCTCGCCGCCGCGACACACACTCCCATTGCACTAAAAGAGCTGGGCGTCTTTTTCAAGACGCCCCTTTTCCTGATCACGCAGCTCTCGCACTCGCTGACGGCGACTGCCCTCACTGCGAGTTAGGTACTGCCTATGGTGACTCTGAGGACTCACCTGGCATCCTTCTCCGAGACTGCTCCTCCGCCCCCCCCCCAACCCGCAAAGCTTGCCGGTTCGCCCGCTTGCCTTGCCTGCTTGGGGGACGATACCTGTTCTCCCTCTGTTCGAGCCGCGCACACCGCGCCGCTCACAGAGGATGTCAGGAGCGGGCGGTCACGGGGCTAGCTTTCTCTCTCCCTCTGTTCAAGCCGCGCAAACTGCGCCGCTCACAAGGGAGGCTGGAAGCGGACGGTCGGGGTTAGTTTTTCTTTACGTTATAAGAAAGCTACCCTGCCTTCTGCGCCCCATTCATGCGTCACTCACCGGCGAAAGGAGAAAGATGTGTTTTTTAGTCCCTCCGAGGATGGACTGACCTTCAATTTCTCATACATATTCCCAGTTCCCTGATCATGCGACTGGAAATATCAATATTGCAGCAGGCGAGCCTGTTTTAATACAAGCGCGCCTGCAAGCATACGCCGAAGAAAGCATGTGACGCTCTTATATGCTCGTGCATCCGAAAACCTTTGCGTTCCCCCCCTGTGGCTCAGTGGCGGAATCATTGGTTTTTCTCACGAGAGACCGGAGTTAAAATTATGCCGCCAATGCTTCGCTCTGTCAGTTCCCTGAAAAGCGACTGCAGACGTGCATTTTGCAGCCAACGAGCGCGTTGCACAACCCGCTCGCCTGCACCCAAACACCGTTTCTATGGTTTCCGTGCGTCACTGGCGAAAGGAGAAAAGAGCGTTTTCTGGTCCCCCCGCGGATGGACCGACCTCCTCTTTCTCGTACATTTCTCATTCCCCTCTGAAGTTCGGGCGACTGGAAATGTCTGTATTGCAGTGAGCAAGCCTGTTGTAATACACGCATGCCTGCAAACAAACGCCAGCACGTTGACGCTCTCTTATAATACTCGCGCTAACTGAGTTACAATGTGTCTCCCCCTGTGGCCCAGTGGCAGACTCTCAGGTTTTTGCACGCGAGAGACCCGCGTTCGATCCCCGGGTCTACCGGCAGATAAAATTATGCCGTCAATGCCCGCTCTGTCAGTTCCCTGAAAAGGCGACTGCAGATGTGTATTTTGCAGCCAACGAGCGCGTTGTACAACCCGCTCGCCTGCACCCAAACACCGTTTCTATGGTGTTCCGTGCGTCACTGGCGTAAGGAAAAAAGGGAGTTTTTCTGGTCCCGCTGCGGACGGACCAACCTCCTTTTTCCTATACATTTCCCATTCCCCTCTGGAATTCAGGCGACTGGAAATGTCAATATTGCAGTGAACAAGCCTGTTGTAATGCACGCAGGCCTGCAATAAACGCCAGCATGTTGACGCTCTCTGTTTCTATGGCAACTTCTCGCTCGTTCAGTTCCAGTAAATGTGACTGTTCCAGTGTATCCTGCAGTAAACAAGTCGGTTCTGTCACCCGCTTGCCTGCACACAAACGCCGTTTTTACGGCTACCCAGATAAATCCCATAAGTGTGAATTTTTTCTGGTGTCCCGGCCACGGCCGATGGTGCTTTATGTGTAAGAAGAATGCCCACTGCCCAGTGCCCATCTCTACACACAAGCACAGCCCGTCACACAGGGCTCGCGCACATGAATCGGCTCAGACCGATTGCGCTTCAAACATGGTGAATGTGCCCACTAACACCACGTTATGCATGTCTCACGGTTTCTGTAAAAACGAAACCAACGTGCACTCGCTTCACGCAAGCGAACGATGCTTTCGGTGTGATAAATGTGCCCGCTGTCCCGCGCCCACATCCACACATAGACATGACAGTTCCCACGGGAACCGCCCAGCCCTCCCCCTCGCGGTTAACCACCGCAGAGGAGTCGAGCGCGGGCAATCTGCCCGCTGTCATCAGCGCGCCCCATGCCTCAAATGTCACGAGCGACACGCTTGTGTTACAGCACACCGAAGCTTCTCCATCGCTGAGCGAGCGGAGCGCGCTTCGTATTCGACCCCTAGCTATCCATGCAGACGCATGGGCAAAGCTACCCGGGGTTTCGAAGTGGGTGCTGAACATTATAGAAAGAGGCTATTCGCTGCAGTTTCGCCGACGCCCTCGCCGCTATGTGGCGCGCGTCGAGACCACGGTAAAAACAGAAGTAGCACATCTACTTCGAGCCGAGGTGACGAAACTATTGAGCAAAGGGGCCATAGAACCTCTCTCTCAAGATCAGAGCGAGGGAGGGCTATACAGCAGATACTTCCTGGTACCGAAAAAAGACGGGGGTCTCAGACCCATACTAGATCTAAGGCAACTGAACAAAGTGCTTGTGAAGCGACAGTTCAGGATGCTCACGACCAGGCAAATCCTTGTGCAGATTCGCCAAGGAGATTGGTTTGTGTCAATAGATCTGAAAGACGCGTGTTTTCAAATACAGATAGCGTCACGTCACAGGCGATATTTGAGATTCGCCTTCGAGGGCCAGGCATATCAGTACACAGTCCTGCCGTTCGGTTTGTCCCTAGCACCCCGTACATTTACGAAGTGCATGGATGCGGCGCTCGCACCCCTCAGAATGAGAGGCATGCGAGTGCTGAACTATTTGGACGATTGGCTGATTCTAGCGCAATCTCGCGCAGTGCTCATAGAACACACGACCATTTTACTCGATCACCTCGAGGATTTGGGTCTGAGTGTCAATTGGGCGAAGAGCTCCCTGTCACCCAGTCAGAAAATATCTTTCCTGGGCACAGAACTGGACTCACTATCCATGATAGCGCGACTATCACAACAACGCGCGGTAGACATTCGACGCACAGCGAACTCTTTTCGCTGCGGCGCGTCTGTCCCGCTCAAGAGATTTCAGAAGATGCTAGGTCTCATGGCCTCAGCATCGTCAGTGCTCCAGCTGGGTCTGCTCCGCATGCGCCCGCTGCAGTTTTGGCTGAAAGCGCGAGTCCCACGCGAAGCGTGGGCACCCGGTTTGCTTCGCCTCAGGGTCAATCAGAAATGCGTTACAGCTCTGAAACCCTGGAAAGCGAACGACTGGTACCAATCAGGTGTAAGCCTGGGGACTTCCTCGAGGGTGAAAGTGGTGTCCACGGACGCGTCCACCTCGGGATGGGGAGCGCTGCTCGAGGGCAGACCGTTCTTCGGCCAGTGGTCAGAACGGGAGAAGCTCCTGCACATAAACTGCCTCGAAATGCTGGCAGTAGACAACGCACTGAGGCGTTTTTGTCCCCAAATAAAAGGTCACCACGTCTTGGTCCGTTCGGACAACATGTCTGTGGTGTCCTACATAAATCGCCAGGGCGGCATCAGATCCGAGAAACTGTACAGGCTGGCAGAACGCCTCCTGGTATGGGCTCAGTGCAACCTGCGCTCGCTCAGAGCAGCGCACGTGCCAGGGATCATGAATATAGGACCAGACAGACTGTCCAGGAACAATGTTCCGGCAGGCGAATGGTCTCTACACCCACAGACAGTCCAACTGCTGTGGAAGAAATTCGGCAGAGCGGAAGTGGACCTGTTTGCGTCTCAAGAAAACGCTCACTGTCAAGAATTTTTCTCCAAGAGCAGGAGCGCGCTGGCCCATGTGTGGCCCCGCCGCCCGCTCTATGCTTTTCCCCCCGTCTCTCTCCTGCCTCAGGTGATAGAACGGATCAGGGAAGAAGGATGCTCAGTACTGCTGGTAGCACCGTTCTGGAAAAACCAACCTTGGTTCCCAGCCGTGATGCAGTTAGCAAGTACTGCCCCGTGGCCAGTACCAGTGAGGAGAGATCTCCTCTCACAGGCCCGCGGCTCGATCTGGCATCCTCACCCGGAACTATGGTCCCTTCATGTCTGGGCCATCAACGGGTACATGTTGGACTCCCTAAAGGAGTATTAAACACGATCACGCAGGCTAGAGCTCCGTCTACAAGACGACTCTATTCTTCGAAATGGTCAGTGTTTTCGGGCTGGTGCACAGCCCGTGGTGTGTCACCCACAAACTGTGATGTGACGGAGGTGCTTTCCTTCCTACAAGAGCTGTTGGATGGGGGCAGGGCCCCCTCCACGCTCAAAGTTTATGTGGCGGCTATAGCAGCGTTCTCAGAAACAACGCTTGGTCAGTCAATAGGAAGGAACGATTTAGTCATCCGCTTCCTTAGAGGAGCTAAGAGACTGAATCCTCCCAGACCTCCCTCAGTCCCCGTATGGGACCTTTCTACGGTTCTGGAAGCCATGAAAGGTGCGCCATTTGAGCCTTTACAGTCAATCGATTTGAAACACCTGTCTTTCAAAACGGTGTTTTTGCTGGCTCTCGCTTCAGTGAAGCGCATAGGGGATCTGCACGCGCTCTCTGTGAGCGCAGCGTGCATGGAGTTTGGGCCCAATGACTCAAAAGTTATACTCAAACCTAAGCACGGTTATGTTCCAAAATCCCTCAACACACCGTTTAGGGCGCAGATTATCTCTCTGTCAGCCCTACCGGTCCCTGATGAGGAAAGAGACGCGAGCCTCCTTTGCCCAGTCAGGGCATTACGAGCTTATGTGTCTCGCTCGTCTGTTTTCAGACAGACGGAACAGCTCTTTGTTTCGTTTAGCGGACGTTCTAAGGGACTAGCCGCGTCGAAACAGAGCCTATCCAGATGGATAGTTGATGCTATAGCGCTGGCATACGCCTCCAAGGGCATGCAGTGCCCTTTGGGTGTCAGAGCGCATTCCACGAGAGGCATGGCCTCTTCGTGGGCCTGGTCAAGTGGGATTGCCTTGCAAGATATTTGTATGGCGGCAGGCTGGGCCTCCCCATCTACATTTATAAGGTTTTATAACCTAGAGGTTCCCGCCCTGCAGGCCAGGCTGCTGTCGGTCTAAACTACCAGTATTATCTGACCTGATGCGTTCAGCTCAGAATGCTGCGTTTACTGAGCACAGCTCAATTTTCGACAGTTTAAAGCTGGGCAAACTGTGTAAGACCCACATTTTTTCCCATCAGTTCAGGCCGTACCCCCGCCCTGTCTGTATGATGAAATTTGCGTCCCTTCGACGCTACTTTATGTGGAAAAGTGAGGCTGCACCCCTCCTTCTTCCCAGACTCTCTGTGAGTTCACTGAGTGATTGTGCACTATATGTACCCCGGGCTTTCGCCCTTGGGTCTTTGGTGTCAGATCTCAGCATGCACGGCGTTTTACACTGGGTCCCCTAGCGTAAGATATCTTACGCAGTACGAGAGACCTCTCGTAAGAGAACGTACTCGGTTACTAACGTAACCTCGGTTCTCTCTAGAAGAGGGAACGAGTACTGCGTATCTTGCCGTGCATGCACACGCTCTGGTTGCTTCGATGATGAAAAACCAGATAATAGCTGCCTGCGAGCGATATTTATAGGCCTAGACCACGCCCATTTCGGCGGGACGTGACGCAGCGGGCGCGAAGTGCCCTGATTGGGTCTGACGTCACGCCAGGCCTCGCTCGATAGGCTGCTGCAGTTGCCGCAGAGCAGCCAATAGGCGCGCGAGCTGTCTCGCCTATGTCTGCATTGCTGCTGCAACGCGTTTTGCATTATTACAAAATTAAGGATAATTTTTGGCTTCAATATCTCGCGGAAAAGGATTTTCCC
This sequence comes from Leuciscus leuciscus, assembly GCF_965113295.1. NCBI lineage: Eukaryota > Metazoa > Chordata > Actinopteri > Cypriniformes > Leuciscidae > Leuciscus > Leuciscus leuciscus. The sequence continues at coordinate 22,229,295 of NC_138747.1, read as the reverse complement.
CTAGCGTAAGATATCTTACGCAGTACTCGTTCCCTCTTCTAGAGAGAACCGAGGTTACGTTAGTAACCGAGTACGTTTTCACGATTTGTTAATCTCGACAGCTGTAATAGTAAAAACGTAGTAAAAGTTTTCGACAGAGTTCATGTAATACTACTAGCTATTTCATATGCAAGCATGTCAGCCAATCACAGCAGTGGGCGTTTGCACTGCAGTCTCAGAGCAGACACGCCCCTTAAAACAGAGCGTTCAAATCTGAGGCTGAAATCAGGCTTGGAAAAATGGCTTTTATTTATAAATTATGACAATTTTTGATGTAAAAATCATACTAACATTATAAGGGCACCCCAGGCAACATTATAAAATAATAAAACAATCCAGTTCATGACTCCTTTAAGTAGATGAGACTAAATAGTTACATTTGGCATATAATCTAAATTAATAGCTTTGAATAAAGTTTATCTATAAATGGGAGTCACTGGTGTTACCGGTGTTACCCATAAGAAAGGTGACACCAGGGACAGTAACACCAGTGACAATTTTCATGAAAAATTCATTTTACAAAATGGCTGCTGCAAGGTAACAAACCACATGTTGTCAATCATGGTATACTAACTAAATTAAGTAGTTTAATCCATTTGTATTCTAGTTTTTTACAATTACCTAACAGTAATGTAGGTCATACCAGTGACTTCAACTAAAAGCTTCATATGAAATCATAAATGAGAAGATTTCTGATAACTGAAAAGAGACAGTGGATCTACCATGGGCTTTTCTTCATAGATATTCAGGAAATTGGAAGAAGGAACTCAAGTGATGTCATCAGTGTGATTTTTATTTCAAAATAAGAGATTTGTGTTTAACGGTAACACCAGTGACACAACTCCAGGGGACCAGTACTTCCATTATAAATTTTATAATATTTATTCTGCTTTTTTTTTTTTAATATATTATTTACATAATATATTTGATAGTTATGTATACATTATTGTATTTTAAATGGTGTAAAAATCTGTTATTGACCTCAAAATAAAGCATTTTCCTGTGGGAAATGGGGGGGCGAGCACTTCTGTGGTGCTTGGAATTCTATATAATGAATAAAAATCAAATATTGCCACATTGATGGCTCAAGAAGGTGTAATTGTTCAAATAACATATTGTTTTATTTTAAAATGTAAAGAAATTGTAACTCTAAAGTTTTGTTTTAAGTGTAATATTTCTGTAAAGGCTAGGGACAGAAAAGTGGACATTTTCATAGAATGACCCGGGTATACTCGCCTGTCCCGCGACCTGTCACGGGTGTACTCGTCCCGCGACCTGTCACGGCTATATGCGCCTGTCCCGCGACCTGTTGTCTTGTTCTTATTTTACTACTATTGCACAGGGCGTGCAGTCCTAAATAAGGAGGCGTACAGCGAGTACCGAACAAACTTGGGATTTTTATTAGCCAACGTGCAGCCGTCTTCACATGTCACACATGTCACATAGTGCAAGTCACTCTGGCGCCAAACCAATATCCCCCAGCAACCTTGCCGTGGCGCCGTAAATCAGTGTCGCAAATATTCAGTGCTTACGTGAATATTACATCTCCTTTCTTTTGAAAGAATAAAAAAAAACACATTAAGTCAATGCAGTATGCATACTCAAATCACTGAAACATTACCCTAGCATAAACACAGAGGTTGCTGTATTTCACAAAACATCTAAACACCTCTGACACTTAACTTTAAGGTATCACACACTTTGCAACAATACTTCCGAACAAAACGTCCATTATTCTCAGACAGCCCATACCAGATCTTAGATTCCATTTCTCTCATAGGGGCAGCGATCCGCCTACACCCCAGACGAAATACCAATCACAAATCAAGGATTGTTCTCGGTCGCACTGCCCGACCCGATCTGGTATGGTATTGTATGGGCTGGATCTCTCTGTCATTTGAATGCTGTGCTGGTACTTCAGTGTGTACCTGAAGCATTGATGAGGCAGTGCTGTTTTGCTCTTCCTCTATGTTTGCAGAAACGCAGGTATTTTCCACAGGCTCTTCTTTTGTGCTGAGAAGATGACGACGGTTTCTGCGATACACCCGACCATCTGAAGTGCAAACATGATATGATCTTTGTGTATTGGCAGGGTGCACAACGACAGCTGGTTTCCAGAGTCCGTGCTCTTGAATGCGAACACGTTGTCCAGTGTGAAGCTGTGACAGTGGACGAGTCGAGCGATCGTAATACTTTTTCTGATGCTGCTGCTGCTTTACTCTTTTAGAGCGTGCCTCTTTGAGACTGACAATTTCGGGTAGGAGCTGCTTGATGGTGGTTGGCAGTATGGATCGCAGTCTGCGACTCATGAGAAGCTGGGCAGGTGACTTGAAGTTGTCAACAGGTGTATTCCTATACTCTAACAAACTGAGATGGGGATCTTTCCTGTCCATCTTGGCTTTTGTCAAGATCGATTTTGCTATCTGCACAGTCTTCTCAGCCAAACCATTGCTCTGGGGGTAATGGGGGCTCGTGGTGGTGTGCATGAAACCCCATGTCTTTGCAAAGTTTTCAAACTCCTTGCCCCGATATTGTGGACCGTTGTCGGATACAACTTTCTCTGGGATGCCATGTCTTGCAAAAATGACTTTGAGTTTGCTGATGACAGTGGCAGCTGTGGTGGTGTTGAGTTTATCCAATTCAAAGAAGCGGCTATAGTAGTCTACTGTAACCATGTATTCTTCGCTGTTCCAGGTAAAGAGGTCTGAAGCTATCACCTGCCATGGTCTGGTTGGAATTTCATGAGGAATAATGGGCTCCTTGGTGTTTGAACAGCGTCGCTCCAGGCAGGTATCGCATCTTTCGACCATGTGTTCTAGTTCTATTCGAATGTGTCCGAGCATAAATACTTTATTTATAAATAAATTACACATATCAGCATTTGAATAATCTCTGTAGCATATTGGTATCATATGCAATGTTTTAATTAGTTTATATAACATAAACTCCAAAATAGCCTGCAGGGAACGTTCAAACATATTTGTTTGACGGTTGTGAGCACGTGCGGCAAACACGACTAGAATTTGGCTAAAATAACCTCTGATGATGACGTTCTCTGTAGGTTATAAAAATAAACCCCCAAAAGATTATATCGTATTATTATTATTTATGTTGATACATTGTTCAATATTATATTGAAAGCACTTTTTGTTAAACTTACTATTGTAAAAAATGATCGTAATTTTAACGGTAAAAGACTAAAAATGCTACAGTGAAAAACTGTTAATTGGTTAACAGAAAGTTTCCGTACTATATACGGTAAATAACTGTGATAGATCTAACGGTACATTTAATGTAATTTTACTGTAACATACCGTTAAATTTACAGTTTTTGAAAGTGAAAAAAACAACTCATTGTATAATTTACAGTGAAAAACCGTAAATTGACATTCCCACAATTCCCTGTGACACTTCACATTTGATGTATTTTTATTGAAATAACTATGTTTCTTCATAGTTTTCTTCGTTTTTTTTTTCTAATCAGTTATGTACATTAGGGGTTTATGTTACATTTAATGTTGTTAAATTAATGTTTATTGCATTTTTAAAATTTCATGTGTTACCATGATGGTGTTTAATGTTTGTGTGAATGACACTCTGCAGCTTTTATATATGTTAGTATTAACTTTCTTGTGGAAGAACTGCTTGTGTTGAGCTTTGACTGATCATGTGACTCTCATCACTGCTGTGATTGGTGGTTATCAGTGTACAAAACAGATATTAATACTTCAATAAAACGGTAAATTAACATTATATCATATTACTGAAATCCAATGTTAAATATACAGTTTTTTTCCGTAAAAACAACGAGAAGAAATTACCATTTTTTTACAGTATTTTTCCGTTTTTTAACAGAAATTTTCTGGCGCCCCTGCTGCCAGAAAATTGCCGTTTTTTTACGGGTTTTTTTTTTACAGTGAAGAAAATACTTCAAGTAGGCTATACAGAATGTCTACCAGTTGTAAAGGTGTGTGAGTTTTATCATTTTAATTATATGCACTAGTGTATGTGTATGTATATTTTTATTAGGCTACTATTTATTTATTTTTGGTACATTTCTTAAGAAGCATAATTTATTTTTAGACTTATTTGTTGGCCAGTTGTGGTCTGTGCAATAAATATTAAAAGTTCTAAACCATCTATTGTTTTATTGTTGCACTATAGTAATGATAATATTTGAATATTTAAGTTAATAGGTGTCTCTCACATTGTCCCACAGCAACATTAAAATAGTGTAGATTAGTGTACAATGTTTTATAATAATAAGATGTTCTATTTAGTGTCAATTTCATTCATTTAACATTTCATATTGGGGGTATCCAAGAAATTTCTTATATTTAAACTTTTTTTTTTTTTTTTTAAGTAACGCAATAGTTACTTTCCCTGGTAATTAGTTACTTTTGTAATTATGTAATTCAGTTACTAACGCAGTTACTTTTTGTGAGAAGTAACTAGTAACTATAACGAATTACTTTTTTTAAGTAACTTGCCCAACACTGCCCGCGACCCGTCACGGCTATACTCGCCTAGTCACTCGACCCGTCACAACTATACTCACCTGTCACGGCTATATTCGCCTGTCACGGGTATATGCGACTGTCCCGCGACCTGTCACGGTATATGCGGCTGTCCCGCGACCTGTCACGGCTATACTCTCCTGTCCCGCGACCTGTCACGGCTATACTCTCCTGTCCCGCGACCTGTCACGGGTATATGCGCCTGTCCCGCGACCTGTCACGGGTATATGCGGCTGTCCCGCGACCTGTCACGGCTACTCTCCTGTCCCGCGACCTGTCACGGCTATACTCTCCTGTCCCGCGACCTGTCACGGTATGCGGCTGTCCCGCGACCTGTCACGGCTATACTCGCCTGTCCCGCGACCTGTCACGGCTATACTCTCCTGTCCCGTGACCTGTCACGGCTATACTCTCCTGTCCCGCGACCTGTCACGGGTATATGCGGCTGTCCCGCGACCTGTCACGGCTATACTCTCCTGTCCCGCGACCTGTCACGGCTATACTCTCCTGTCCCGCGACCTGTCACGGGTATATGCGCCTGTCCCGCGACCTGTCACGGGTATATGCGACTGTCCCGCGACCTGTCACGGTATATGCGGCTGTCCCGCGACCCGTCACGGCTATACTCGCCTGTCACTCGACCCGTCACAACTATACTCACCACGGCTATATTCGCCTGTCATTCGACCTGTCACGGATATATGCGCAGGTCCCGCGACCTGTCACGGCTATATGCACCTGTCAGTGAAAAGTAATACTAAAGTACTTTGTAACGTAGTTACTTGAGTAGTTTAGCCCAGACTAGCCCATGACATCTTTATTTAACCGTGAGTGACAGGCTGTCACTCACGGTTAAATAAAGATGTCATGGGCTAGGTAATTCTACATGTAGCCTAGCCTACACAATATATAGTAGGCTAGGCTTAGCCTAATAATAATAATAATAATACCAATAATAATATTGATAATGATGATAATACTAATAATAAACATAGTGATAATAATCATTATAGGCTATCAAGCCAACCTCACTGCATGCTATCTTGAGGTCAGTGGTGGAAAGAGTACTAAAAAACTGTACTTAAGTAAAAGTATTGCTACTTAAGTAATAATTTACTTGAGTACAAGTAGAAGTACTGAAAAATAATATGACTCAAGTAAGAGTAAATAAGTAGTTTGCTTAAAAACTACTCAAGTAACTACGTAAAGTACTTTAGTATTACTTTTCTATTTTTACCCAAAATGGGGAGATGATAGCGATATGGAGCGCTAAACACTCTCATGTCAATTCTGTTTCATTTATACTGGAAGCCCAGTACATACTGATTCATACCTCGTGCAGAAAGTCCACAAGTGAGATTCATAGAAGAGATTCACTTATGACATTTCAGGAAATGCCAATATGGATATAATAACATGCAAATAGAGATGAAACTGAAGACAAACACATGATAGCAATAATATACCTGTGTTCATCAAGCTATCTCAGGTATTTTCATAAGAATGATGTATGTCTTTAAAGGGATAGTTCACCCAAAAAGGAAAATTATCCCCAGATTTATTCACCCTCAAGTCATCCTAGGTGTATATGACATTCTTCTTTCAGACGAACACAATCAGAGTTATATAAAAAAAATGTCCTGGCTCTTACAAGCTTTATAATGGCAGTGAATGGCTGGAGAAAATTTGAAGCCCAAAAAAGTGCATCCATCCATGATAAATGTGCTCCACTTTTACTCCAGGGGGTTAATAAAGGCCTTCTGAAGTGAAGCGATGTGTTTGTGTAAGGAAAATACCCATATTTAAAACTTTATAAACTATAATCACTAGCTTCCGCCAGACGACCATACGCATCGATTTACGGTGGAAGACTAACCCCTGACCCGACACACAATGTATATATATATATATTATAGACAGGGCCGGCGCGTCCATATAGGCGAACTAGGCAATTGCCTAGAGCGGCACTTTTGTAAGGGCGGCAAAATGTGTGCCAATCGGGAATGAACAATTCACAAAATAGGCTATATGATTTGCTGAGCTGCCGCTGCGCCGCCCTGCGCCGCCCCGCGCCGCCCCGCCCCCTGCTCTCACGAGTCATGACTCATGACTGAGTGATGGGAAGTTCGGATAATTTTACTGACTCTCTTGTTCGATCTCGTTCATAAAAATTAACGAATCTTTATTTGAGTCATTTCGTTAATTTAAGTGGCTTTAAATGTTACACAGCCAAAATCCCCGATCACATCCACCTACGCATAGTATACCGGTATGTATATATTTGCTTCCTCTTGGCCTAAAGTGTTCCTGCAACGGGAGTGTTCTCTGGCTAGAGCGCAGAACAGCGGAGTTTGTATGGACAGAAGTGCATGCCTGAGCTTGTGTTTTGGGTTAAGCTGCGTTGCTTTGACATTGTGGAAAATATAACAATAGAAACAAAATATAGGCAATTAGCATTTTTACCCATTATTATCAATCTAAATTAATCTCGATTTTAATTTAACTTAATTTCGTTTTTCTTTATGTAAATTTCGTTTTTCTTTATGTAAATTTCGTTTTACTTTATTTAAATTTCGTTTTTTCTTTATTTAAATTTAAAATGTTGTTTTTTCTTTATTTAAATGTTTTTTTTCTTTATTTAAATTTCGTTTTTTCTTTATTTAAATTTTACATTTAGTTTTTTTCTTTATTGAAATTTTGTTTTTCTTTATTGAAATTTTGTTTTTCTTAATTTAAATCTACCCTTTACTGTGTCAGTAATTTGTTAGTCAGAAAAATATAGACTACCTTAAAGTATTGCTTAATTTAACAGACATGTGTGTGTGCGTTTTATATTGCTAGTGCAGCGTGGATAGGGGCGTCACCACTTTTGAATAAGAAACAATATCAAGACTATAAAACTCCTCAAAAAACGCGCACACTCTCAAACCTGACTGCACATCACATTTTTGACTTTATTGATTCTGCTTTTATTCCGGAGTCCCTTTTATTTTATTGCTCCGGAGTCGCATATCAGTCACAAAATGCGCCACGAGGAAGAAAAAAACATATATAGCCTAAGTCGCACTGGACTAAGTCGCTTTTTTTTTTTTTTATGTATTTCTCTAAAGCGGCACTAAAAGAATGTTTTAAAACTTTCCCAGAGACCTCAAACTGAAAGCACAAAGCCTGTCTTTAAATTTAATTTCGTTTTGTATTAATTGTATCTTAATTTTAATCGATGTTTCATCAACCAATTGTCTGGATTCAATAAATAAGAAGAATATATAAGCTATTAGAAAATAGATAATCAGGACACGGAGGCGCTGGCGAACCTGGAGCTCGTCTCATAAATGAACCGAAACTCACCGTGGGCCTATAAGGTAGCCTATTGCCTCACAGACCTGAGACAGATAGCTTGAAATGTCTACTTTTAAGCAGAACAATTCAAAACGAAAGAAAACAGACTGCGCTGCTTATGTAATTCGTATGAAATGTGCATTTCTCTCTGGCGCTGCGAAGATCGCGAGTCGTCAACTTCATCTGTCTAGCCGACAATGACATAAAAAATAACTGTTTTATTAGTAAACAATTAAAATGTCTCCTGCTATATTTTACATATTTGCCTGTTCCTTACAAAACACTGACAGTGGGGTTTTTGACGGGGTTTTTTTTTTTTTTTGAGCAGCTGCGGACAAATTCTTTCGACACACACACACACACACACACACACACACACACACACACACACACACACACACACACACACTCACACACACACACACACACACACACACACACACACAATATTACGTAACACTCTGCGCTTATGTTTTAAAAAGATAATTTAACATATAAATAAAAAATTTTAAATAGCCCACTTAAAGTGTTTATTACAAATAAATGACTAAATGCTAAAAATTATTACATTTTAATGAACAAACATATGCGTTGCATTTACAATTCTGTGAAAACAGGGGGTTTTGCCCCAGCACCCCCACTTCCCGCGGCCCTGTTCGGACCAGCCCTAGGGGCGGCACAAACGTTTTTCGCCTAGAGCGGCAGAAGTGCACGCGCCGGCCCTGATTATAGAAGAGCAGCTTCAGTTTGTTGCACAGGCCTATTTGTTTGAGCCGTGAGAGGCGTCTAAGTTCACGATACTCCTACAGTACATCCTACGTCATACATGTGTCACAGTATGTGTCACCGCACTCTTTTGGCGCAAGTCAATTTGCGTAGGATGCCTCTGGCGGAAGCTAGTTATTTTAGATTATAAAGTTATAAATATGGGTATTTTTCAAAAACCCATGGCTTCGCTTACGAAGGCCTTTATTAACCCATGGGAGCCGTGTGGAGTATTTTTTTTTATCATGAATGGATGCACTTTTTGGGGTTTTACATTTTTTCCAGCCATTCACTCCCATTATAAAGCCCAGAGGAGCCAGGACATTTATATGAATTAATATAACTATTCGTCTGAAAGAAGAATGTCAAATACACCATGACTTGAGAGTAAATCATGGGCTAATTTTCATTTTTGGGTGAACTAACCCATTAATGCAATGCTAATCAACATAGCCTGTATTATAGAATTTAATAAAATAATATATTCTCCTACATGAAACCACAGAAGTGATTTCAAGTAATTTTGATTTCGAAGCAAAACATGATATTAAACTCATAAATTGTAGTTTTTGATGGTATGTTATGCAAACATACACAGTAAAAAATGGGGTGTTAATATTACAGAGTAAAGTTATTTTAACCCAGAGAGAGTATTTTCAACATTTTGGAGAGTAAAGTTGCTCTATCAGTGGAGTTAAAAGTGAGTGTAAAAATCTGCAGAAACGCATGACAATTTCAACTCTACAGCAGTGATGACAACCCGTTCTCATCTCAGGGCGTCATATAAGGCCGTTTTGTCACGTCCTTCGGCGTTTTCTGCCCACGCATATAGCACCCTTTTGCGTATAGATGACACGCACATGGCTTTCAACCAACTTCAATGTAAAACCATCCGCGATGTAATTACACGCTCAGGGCTTCGCCAGTCGTCAATTCACCTCAACATTGACCGACTGCACAGACTAAAGACGTTTTCAGCAACGACTTATGTTTGCTCTATGATTAGGATTGCCTACACCTAATATAGGAGGTCATAGTTTTCCATTATTTATCTTTCGAGAGGAGATATTCGCCATTTTCAACACCCTTATCGTCTGTGAGAGACGCTCGCGGCTTAACCACCTCCAATGCAACCCATCCGCGTTTTACAGGACGCAGTTGGACTTTGCTAGCCAATCCAAGTGCGTGATATCAGACGCTTTCAGCAACAGTAGCATGCGTAGGCTACAATTTCGTTTAGTTTTAAATAAGCCTGTGGTAGCCTACTCAATTTAAACGTGAATGTGTGCTAGGTATCCTAACTAAAAACACGACAATATAGGTTCCATCATCCCTTAATTGCCCGCAGGAGTATATTGGCCGAATTCAACACGCACCCTTTATCGTGTGTGAGAGACGCTCATGGCTTTCAACCATCAATGCAACCCACGGGCGTTTTACAGGACGCAGTTGGACTCGTTGAATATGGACGCTTGGCCAGGACCCCTTGGCGTCACTTTTTAACGCACTGGGTATACCTTTGGCGTCATTTTTCAACGTGCAGGGTAGTCTGTTTGACTTCTATAGAACTCTGAACCGGAGCCTGCGGCGTTGAAATTTGACGTCTTGGGAAACACCGCAACCCGTCTGCTGTGTATGGGTCGAGGCTACAATAAATAAAAATAAAAAGGAATAGACTACAATGAATGATCTATGCCAGGGCTAGTAAAATGGCGGCCCCCAGATGATATTTATCTGGCCCTCCAACTGGTTTTTGATGTTTAAAAACCCTCGCAATCTGATATCAAAGTGCCCTCTCTGCGCAAAGGTTTAGCGCGTTCGGCAACCGCATTCAGCGGTGAGTTTAACAACGCACATGGTGTGCAACCGCATTCAGCGGTGAGTTTAACAACGCACATGGTGTGCAACCGCATTCAGCGGTGAGTTTAACAACGCTCCACAGCAGGTAAAACGGCATTCAGAGGTGAGTTTAACAACGCACATGGTGTGCAACCGCATTCAACGGTGAGTTTAACAACGCTCAACTGCAGGTAAAACTGCATTCAAAGGTGAGTTTAACAACGCTCCACGGCGTGCAAGTAAGCAGTTTAAGCGTTTTCTTGTCATAGGAACTGGTACATAGGTACACTGCTTTAACTAGAGCATGCTGGGTAACGTATTTTTATCGGAGGTTTGTTGATGTTAATAAATATATAATATGCTACGATTGTGTTCAATTAATATTTTATTTTTTATTTTATTTTTTATTGATTAAATCCTCTAAATGAATAACGCTGACGTCACTGTATGGGGCGATCCCAAGGTCCATTGCGATTTCCCACTTGGTAAGTAGAAGAGTTAATTAATAGAGATGGATACTATTCTTAAATTTACACATCTAAAAACTGTTGAATCAGGACAAGAAGTTGTGTTTAGAACCTTTAGATGTGTAAGGTGGCAATTTCGTATGACGGTAAATAATAGAAGGCATTATAAAAATATAGCTTGCTGCACCAAATGTGCAGGCTAGCAAAGTTAGCTAATTGAATTCAAGTTCATTTTTGTCGCATATAATCATGTATCATACTGGGGAATGTAATATTTTCAGTATTACATTAGCCCACAACTATTATCCAATATTAGAAATGTTCAGATGAAGAACGGTTGCCAGATTGGTTTGTTTTACAGCCTAATTGTTTAAAATCCACGCAAAATTATATAATTAACACCCAAATAAATCTATAATTAACAATACAAATTAATTTATAACTACAACATTATTGTGGCTCATCACAATATGAAATGATAAATAATTTGTGTGTTCTTTCAGAGGCTATTTAAGGCTACTACAGTGAACAGTGCAACTGTAAAATTATTTTCCATTTCTGTCCTTTGCCTTAAAATAAAAAAAAATTCCACTTGCCCAAGCATTTTTTTATCACACATAGAACAACCCAAAACCAACCAAATGGCTGGGAAACTATCCAATCTGGCAACATGAAGAATACTGGTGTAAAATATAAGGTGTTTGATTCTGAATTGCTGAATTGCAGGTCCTTCAATTTTGCCTGCTCTTTATTCTAATCCCCCACCACACATACACACACAGAAACACACACAATAAAGGCACTTTTAAGAGCCACGTCTGTCTTGTGTTTTTCTGTCAAGTATTACTGTAAGTCATGATGGCAATGGCAGAAACTGCAGAGTACCTCTGGCCTTATCTGAAACTGGCCATTGATTGCATACAGTTGAAGAGGAATGTTTCTTGCATTGTACTCCAACTCCATTAAATGTCCTTAAAATAAAATTGATTTAGGCTATATATTACTGATGTTTCTAATAATTCAGTGGATTTAACTAATGTCTGATAACTGCTTTTGTTCATTTCAGGTGAGTAAACTTGAAGCTGTAGGATACAAGCCAATTTGATTTATTGGTAAGCCAGATAAAAGGGCTTCGAATAAATGGATTGCAGAAATAATAACCCATCTGCACCCCACTCCTGTCACTAAAATTATTTTGGAGAAGATGCGGAGGGCCTAAGAATTTATCTTGACAAAATGTAAGTAATGTTTTGATTTAGAAATTATGAATGTTTAAAATGTATATTTCTTTGTTAATATGTAAAGATTTTAAATGAAAGTAAACTTGTATTATAGCAACCTCCACAGCACAGCAACCGGAGAGTCAAATGGTGCAGCAGGCGGAGAGTCAAGCGGCGGCGGAGAGTCAAACCAAGGAGTCTGAGACTGTATTTGTTCTTAACCTTGTTCCTCTGTCTTCCCCACTCTCTCCAACCTCTCTCTTCTACTTCTTCTACTTGTACAACTATTCTTCCTTCACTTTCTTCCAAACTTCCACTGCCATGCTCTAAGTCTTTGCAACAAATGAAAAGGACAAACACCTCTGCCTCTTCACACTATTCTCCCTCTGTCTCTCTTCCATCTCCGTCTGCCTCTTACATTTCCACGTCTTTGTGTCAGGAAGGGCCACGTGTGAAGAACAGAAGAAAAGGTAACCTTTTGCATGGTACATCTTACCCCACACTGGTAATAAATTTGCTCCCAGTCAGAGTTGACTTCATGTAAATTTGATTAATTTGGCTAACCGGGTCATTGGTAGCCAGTTCACAGTATTTAGTTATTTAGCTGTGGCCAATGTCCAAGGCATGTGGTTAATGTCAGTCCCTGACTTAAGGTCCTTCCACACTGAGTCTGACATTTTCGTATGCGTTTTTCCGTATTCGTCATTCGGTGGCTCTGAATTGTCAAAACACCATTCCAAATTCTTGCTACTGATCCGAAAAACGCAGAAAATCGAACCCGATCCGATTTTTTTATGACGGCAGTGTGTTAACGTGATTGACAAAACATATTTATTCGTCGTATTTCAGAGTCAGTGTGCAAGGACCATTAAGCTAAGAGGACTTTGGGAAAGCCAATCCTGTACATTTTGCTTTCAAAAACAGGGACAAATTTACTTTGACATGAATGAAAAGTACTGCATATTTCCTCACATGTGAAATTATAAATTTGAACTGATTTAGCTACAAAGCATGGCATCATGGCTTAATAAACTTTCCGTGTCTTTTCATCATTTCAGGTTGCCGAAAATGTAGTAGGCAGAAGGTTTTCCTCTTTGATCGAATAACTGGGGAACGGATAAATGAGGTAAAATGTGTTCTGTTAGGCTGCTTTCTTGTCTAAATGACTGATTCTGACCTTTCAAAGATAATAAAACAATATGTTATGCCCTAATCAGTGATTGCTAAAACAGTTAAAATAATTATTATTCGTGTTTTTGTGTGTAGGGGAAAGCCGAGTTGAAAGTCCACTGGTTGCCATGCACTGTGTGGTAAGTCATATTTTATTTATTATTTAATTCTCAGTACTCAAGCAAATAGCGATGAGGTGGAGGCATTTCGAAGAGCTAGATCCGGCAGGTAGGCCCTTGTAACCTTTAGGACATGCATTCCGATGATGAAAAATTATGGAATAGTCTTCCGAGCATTCCAAAATCAGACACACTCTCTCAGTCCAGACTAAAGACAAATATCTGGACTGTCTTTAGTCTGGACTGAGAGAGTGTGTCTGAATTTGGAATGCTCGGAAGACTATTCCATAATTTTAAAGACAAATGGGCGAATGATCTACCTCCTTGTCTTTATTTAGAATATTCTATTTGTAAGATCCTGGAATTTTGTGATTAACACAATGGATTGTAGGTAATGAGGAGCTGAACCATTCAGTACTTGCTGAGTAATTAATAGAACTCTAAAATTAGCTGACAGACAGCCAATGTATGGACAATAAAATGGTCCTGATGTGATCTGGTTTTACTGTTTCTAGTAAGTTCTCTAGTGGCTAGCTCTAGCTCTGAACTAGCTTATTTATTGAGCCTGCACTGCAGCAGGACATCCACTTGGTAATGCTTTACAAAAGTAGCAGTGTTTCATGCACACATAAATTAATCTTTCAGCATCTGAAACACTTGTGTGTCATAATTTAGTTGTTTCCTGTTGTACATGTGTTGGAAATGTGATTTTCCTCATCCCACTAATGACAACTTCATCCCTCAGTTTATCAGAAACATTTTGAAATCCGTAAATTGAGATACATGGCTTTCAATGTACCGGAACTGTGTGGAACATTGTGTAACTAGAGCTGCCAGACAATTGTAGTTTAGTAAAAAGTACAATAGTTTCCTGTGAGATGCAATGTTGTATAAAAATGTGTAAAATGAAAAAACACCGTAAATTGAGTGAATGTACTCAGTTGCATTCCACCACTGGGCTTAACCAGGGTTAATGCTACTTTAACAAACATAAATACATTTCAATGAACTCTCTAAATTTAACCCAACAGGTTTTTTTTTTTTTTTTTTTTTTTCTCTGTGTTCTAATGAATTTTTTTGCACTTATGATATTTTACAGTGGCAAAACCTGGGATGACACATGGGAGCCTGCCAGTGAATTCCTGCTTGTTATGCCTAATTCCCCACATCCCAACCAGCTTTCAGCATGACAGCCTAGTCACCTGGACTCAAGCACCCTTAATTTCTTTTCTTTTTTTTTGTGAGTTTTTTCTTTTCTTTTTCTTTTTCTCTTGCTTTTGTTCATTAAAGTTTTTTGCACAATACCCAGTCTCTTTTTGTGTTTATTTTCTTAATGGTGTGTAAAAAAAAAAAAAACTTTTGCATTTTCAATAACTGCACAACAGCCAGGAAGTGTGCCATGGAGATCATAAGGGAGAAAATGAGTGCTGTTTGGCATAATGGCATTCCCAAAGGCATTATTTGTACTTTTAAAAAAAAAATTTATATAGTTTAGGTAAGTCTACTTGAACTATTTGTTTGGTATGCCAGCCATGAATACATACCACAGAATACTCCTAAAGATATTAAAATGTTGTAATCCTACAATTTCCGATATTAATTCCTTTAACATTTATAATTGTAATTACCTATTTATATTTGCCTTTTTACAAAATAATGTAAAATTAATCATGTAAATATATATTGTTTTTATTTTGGGGGGCAAAGTGTTCTTCAAAGGGAAGAAAATAATGTATTTTCTGGTGGCAGCCTTGCATCTCCTGGGTTTTTTTTCTTTTTTTTTTAAGAAAAGAAAAATTAAAGTCTTTAAATAGTTTGGCATATCAATACATTTTGGGAAATTAGTACAAAGTGTGAGCGCAATCATCTTTAAATGTTACAGACGCATTTTATTTGATTAAGAGATTAACTTACATCTGTTTAAAACAAATACTGCATGCTAGAATAACTATCAAGAGTAATTTTCTTTCTGTAAGATCCCTGTAGGGTTACATAACATAGGTTACATAGCCTATCTTCAGTCAGAACTGGGAAGAGTCTGTTTTTTTATTTATTTTTATTGCAGAACTTATACATAAATGATCATGGAAATTAAGCGTTGTTGTATATCTTTCAATGAAAAATAACAACAAAATAAATAAATATCCTGGATTTGCGTACATCAAAAGTCGGAAGAGCCTGTAAATACCATATATGGACAAGTGTGACGAGGCTTTGACGTTTCCATGGCCCCAGAAGGACAAGCTGTGGTTGGACTAACGTTTAGGTCAGAATAAAAAGCGCTCCATATCGCAAACTATGTTTTGCTTGCGTTATGTTGTCAGTAATACTGTCAGTTAACAATAGGGTATTGCTATATTGAAAGAAATTACACGTTTACCGAGATCCTAACCCTAACCCTATAGTGTAACTACACACTTCAATGAACTACAATTTACAGCGCCCGTCCCATGGACACAATGATAGAGGCTTATGGGTAATGTAGTTTAAAAACGTTTAGTAATGGAATTAAATAAATACAATCTTTAATGAACAAAGGGACATCCAAATATGTTCATTATACAAACCTCTTTGACATATTTGAGAGCCAGACTGAAATTTGGTATTTTACTGTGAGCACTTTTTAAAATGCTTTTTTAACACCTTTCCATGTATGCCAGACATCTCTGTCCAACATTATGTATTAAACAAAGCATAAATAATTGTCCTACCAATTTTCACTTTTATACACTTATCAGACTTTGCATTTGCAGACTTTGTAGAATGTGCAGTTTTTTGCTCTTCCAGGGGTGCTACGGGACCCCTGGGGGAGGAAGGGCAGTAAAACCTACACATATGTACTCTCTTCATCATGGACAACAAACTGTATTGAGTCACATTTATATCTGAACATTATTTTGCTTTCCCGCCTTTTCTATATTTACATCATGCTTGTGTTAGGTTTTGATTAGGCCTATATTGCAAGACTCTGAACTCGGAATACAAAAATACAGTAATATTTTACAAATGTTGTAAAATAGACCTTTTCTGAATTGCTAAAACACTAAACCTCCCAAATTCTCAATAGCCTAATCGAATTTGTCGAGTAAATCACTCTTTCTGTAAAACATTAAACAAGTTCAGGTAGTTAAAACACTGTTTGCAAATCTCATGCACTCTTTTGGCAAAACTCTAAACACATTCTCACTCACTAAAACACATTTCGCACTGACACATTTATGTTTCAAAACACTAAACACTGGCAGGCAAAAGTTAAACAACTACAACACAGTTGTCATCGTTAACACACAACTACTCAAAATTGTTCACTTATTTCTAATGATGAGACCAAACCAACTGTACATCATACAAGTCAGTTCAGAGTGCCAAAACTGACTCAAAATGTTGCACTAATGTTACCAACAATGGATGGAAACAATATAAGAGGGAGAGGAGGAAGAAGAGTATGTGAAATAGGTGGTGAACAAAGAGGAAGAGGAGGAGGATGAGAAAGAGCAAGGTGTGAAGAATGTTGTCAAGGCTGGATCTGCTTTAGGGATTTTCCCTTTTCCTGAGATGACATTGTTATGTGGAAGAAGTCATCAGGCCGGACCAACATGAAGACATGATGCTGAAGCAGAATAAAATCTCTCTCACTGACCTTGATTCCTCTAGTTGCACAACTCTTCTGAGTGACTGTAACGCTTTTCATTTAGAGTTTTTTACTGTAACCTTTTTGTCTTTTGCAGTTGGGTCACTGTATTTTCACAGTATAAAAAGTGCTGAATATACAGACCTTCAATACTATACTTGCAGTGCAGTGCAGTATACAATTTATTCACCTTACTACTGTAAGTTGTCATTACTATACTTTTTTTACGCAATTGCAAAATTTGTTTACTTAGTTACGATAAACTTTTATTTCGGTAACTGCGTGTTTCGGATTCTGCTCTTCATTTTTCTCTGTAGTGTCTAACGAATGATCTGTAGTGTTTATAATATTGACTGATGTGTGTATGATCTGAAAGCATTGTTTGATTTGAGCACAGATAAAATGGTTTTGAGGCAATTGTTTGATTTTGCCATAAGAGTCAGATGTTCTCTGAATGTGGTTTGAAAATTTGGTTTTGTGTTTAAGGTTTTGAGAATGTGAGTTTCAAGAAATGTGTTTTAGCAATCCAGAAAACTGTAACATTATACTGTTAATCAGGTCACAGCTGATAAATCTACACAATTGAGTGGTGAAATGTTTTGAGTACCACAGAATCACATCAGTTGACTATGAAACCTGTACTAGATTACACAGAAAGCACATTGAATATTATGTTGGGGAGAAAATTATTCCTCATCATTATGGTGTTCTTCCTTATAATCTGCTTCTTCCATGTCTCTTAACAGGTTTCAATTGTTATACAGCACCCTACAGTTCAACTAATGAAAGTTACTGTACCACACAGTGCATGCATGCACACATTTCTATGTATGTGAAAGAAGAGGTAACACTTTGGTTATATTTATGGTGATAAAAAGCAGATTTTATTACATGCTTTATATTACTAGTTAAGGTCATTGTCCAGAAGTATGAAAGGTGTTACTGTCTTGTAGATTACAGTCCATCATCAGATATTTCGTAGTCACTGTCGTACTCATCAGCTGAAGCACTGTACAAGAAGTTGATGTCCTCTGCTCCAGACAAAACTTGCAGGTAACAGTCTCTTGCTTGCACCTTCATTTCTCTGATTTGATGCCACTTTCTGAGGATGATGCTCTGCAGACCTTTCAAACCTTCTTCACTTAGGCCACATTGCGAATCTTAAAAGAGGAACACAAGAATATAAGACCAGCATTAGAAACTTTATAAACAGTCATCATTGTTGTGTATATTTATTAGGGCTGCCCCCTAATAGTAATCTTTGGTCGGGGCAACCCTATGTTTATGTAATTTATTACATATACATACTTTTCATTGTCTCACTGGAAAACAAGCAGGACAGCTCTCTGAGGGTATCGGGACGAGTTGAAAGAGATTTCCAATGGTGGTCCATCTCTGCAACAAGAATCTTCTGCTCCTCCTCAAGTCTCCTTACTGACATGATGATGTCAAACGCCTTTCTCTTTGTCCTTAGATCGACAGAGTCTGGAATGCATTTATGATAAATAAATAAATAATTTGTATTAAACATCAACCTTCAAAGAATCTCTGAAATAGTATGGGGTTACAGAATGACATTTGAAGCATTGTGGGTTATGTGTCATTATGTATCAGATTTGTCAGAAGCAGTCAACAAACAGTAACAATTACAATTATTTGTGACTAAATGTATTACAAGTAATCATTTCCTCACCGTCAGCCCAATCCTTTACATCATTCTTCCAATTGGCTCGCTGTCACTGTCAATTGCGCTTTCATGGACTCTAGGTTTTGTAACTGGCTTTGCAGAGCTTTTGTGGTCTACAATAACAAACAGTGGTAAGAAACAAAAAACAAATGCTCAATGCACAGCTTCATACACTGCTAACATGCAGTACTGAACATCTAAAATTAATTCTACTGATGTCATTACCTTTTGATATCGGCAGGTCAGTGAGATAGCCAAATTGTTGAACTTTTGCTGATTCCAGCGCATGGCCATGAGAGTCAGCAAGTCTGTGCATCCTGAAAAACAAAGAAAATATGATGTTACCATATTCCTCCTACGTATTATGTAAGGATGTAACTAGTGCAGTATGTGGTAATCTTACCTGCTTTTGACATATGCTTACTGGTTACTGCAATCCTAGATAGGAAGGCATTGCACTGTTCCACCTCCTCCCCTAGTGTTAAACCAGCACCGTCCTGATATGCCCACTCCATTTTACCTGGTTAAGAAAAAAAAAGAAAAAAAAAAACAGATGTTTGCAGATGTTCAGTTTAGATAATACGATTCTATCACATAGCAACACTTCCTTACCTCGCATTTAAAATCATGGGCTTTGGCATGAAAAACCGAAAGGAATGGCTTCATGTTAAGAAGGTGCTGGAGCTCTGGAGCAGGACTCCGTGCCGACACACCACAAGCTCCAATCCCTCCTCGTCTACCTTGCTGGCAGATCTTTATGAGGTATCTCTGGCTGCTGACCACTCCCCTCCACAAACACTTCTTCCACTGAACAACAATATGGAAAATTGTTGATGAAAATAAGACTCTCCTAAACAAACTCTTCAGAAAGAGGTTATTATAGTGCTGTAGTCTAATTATCATCTAGAATTTTACATGTTTGGTTGTGTTGTGAATGTGGTCTACAAATCTTTTTACGTCTTCATCCTTGGCTATGAAGACGCCTTCAAAGATGGCCTGTTCCTCAGATCTAAAAAAACAAAAAAACAACAATTGATGATTGACAACAATTTATAACTTAAAATCTGAGATTTCTTAGTTCACATTAAAGAGCTATGTTTTCTTATTAATACAAACACTGTGATACACAGTTTGGAGTAGCTAGCAGCATTCTTGAAACGGTAATGCTTGCGGTTTCCATCAACTGAAACTGCAAGCATATCTAGGGTGCATGCAGGACAGTTGAAGGGCTCTTCCTTGCATATGTTGTCCACCTCAAATCGCACAGCCTCCCACTCAAAAAAACTTTTCAGAAAACTGTCTGCTGAGATCTTGCTTATCAACCAACAACTCAAAAGATATCAACAACACTGCAGGATAGATCAATTCAATACTCACACGACCAAAGCGGACCGTTGGCTGATTCAGTATTCTTAAAAATGCTTGGCAGGACAGTCCTGGTGCCGCCATCTTCATTTCTTCAAATGAAAAAAAGACATCTGTGGCATAAACTGTGGCAAATTGAAGGGTTGCAGGCCAGTAGTCACTTCTGTTTAGGGCATCGACTCCAGCAGTCCAAGTGGATTGGCATGCCTCACAAATTAACTCAGGCATGGTTCGATCATGTCATCCTGGAAATATCAAAAACACATCCACTGTAATGTAAACCAGGGTTTGGGTTCTTTGTACTATTTATATATTACTTTGTATACTTCATATATTTTTAGTTTTATATCTATGTCAAACTTGTAGGGAGTCGCGTATGGATATATATTTATTTTAAAGATGCTTCTCAAACAGGACAAAATAAAGTTCTTCACATTCTTACCATTCATTGTGACCACAGCAACAATCTTTCCTGGACTAACCCTCAATAACTCTGGTGAACAACCACAGATTTTGTCAGGCATCTCCACAGGTACAAGCCGGACTGAAAAAGAGCATACAGTACACTTGAATTATGTTAAGGGGGTAAGGCTAAAAATAATTTTTGAAGCTGCCGAAGAGGGACCTAAAGAAAAAACACAAAAAAAAACAGAATTGAACATTTTACACCAGTATTCTCTTCATCTGTGTTGCCAGAATGGGCTAAATTGTATGTGATATTCCTTTTCAATAAACAAGAAGTGAATATTGTTAATTACATTTTAGATAGAAATTAGACAAAAATTGTCAATAAATGTAAGTTTTGATCTATTAAAAAAAAAAAAAAAAAAAAAAATGTTCCAAACAAAGCCACATCAGAACTTCTAATATATATATATATATATATATATATATATATATATATATATATATAAATCAGTCAATAAGTTATGACAGCATTACTTGTTACATTAATTATATACATTAATTGTTTTATTTCATATTGAAAAATTGTGATGAGCCACAATTTAGTAGTTATGAATTAATTTGTATTGTTAATTATAGATTTATTTGGGTGTTAATTATATAATTTTGCGTGGATTTTAAACAATTAGGCTGTAAAACAAACCAATCTGGCAACTGTTCTTCATCTGAACATTTCTAATATTGGATAATAGTTGTGGGCTAATGTAATACTGAAAATATTACATTCCCCAGTATGATACATGATTATATGCGACAAAAATGAACTTGAATTCAATTAGCTAACTTTGCTAGCCTGCACATTTGGTGCAGCAAGCTTTATTTTTATAATGCCTTCTATTATTTACCGTCATACGAAATTGCCACCTTACACATCTAAAGGTTCTAAACACAACTTCTTGTCCTGATTCAACAGTTTTTAGATGTGTAAATTTAAGAATAGTATCCATCTCTATTAATTAACTCTTCTACTTACCAAGTGGGAAATCGCAATGGACCCTGGGATCGCCCCATACAGTGACGTCAGCGTTATTCATTTAGAGGATTTAATCAATAAAAAATAAAATAAAAAATAAAATATTAATTGAGCACAATCGTAGCATATTATATATATTTATTAACATCAACAAACCTCCGATAAAAATACGTTACCCAGCATGCTCTAGTTAAAGCAGTGTACCTGTACCAGTAGGCCTACCTATGACAAGAAAACGATTAAACTAATTACTTGCACGCCGTGGAGCGTTGTTAAACTCACCTTTGAATGCAGTTTTACCTGCAGTTGAGCGTTGTTTTGGTTAAACTCACCTCTGAATGCCGTTTTACCTGCAGTTGAGCGTTGTTAAACTCACCGCTGAATGCGGTTGCCGAACGCGCTAAACCTTTGCGCAGAGAGGGCACTTTGATATCAGATTGCGAGGGTTTTTAAACATCAAAAACCAGTTGGAGGGCCAGATAAATATCATCTGGGGGCCGCCATTTGACTAGCCCTGGCATAGATCATTTATTGTAGTCTATTCCTTTTTATTTGTATTTATTGTAGCCTCGACCCATACACAGCAGACGGGTTGCGGTGTTTCCCAAGACGTCAAATTTCAACGCCGCAGGCTCCGGTTCAGAGTTCTATAGAAGTCAAACAGACTACCCTGCACGTTGAAAAATGACGCCAAAGGTATACCCAGTGCGTTAAAAAGTGACGCCAAGGGGTCCTGGCCAAGCGTCCATATTCAACGAGTCCAACTGCGTCCTGTAAAACGCCCGTGGGTTGCATTGATGGTTGAAAGCCATGAGCGTCTCTCACACACGATAAAGGGTGCGTGTTGAATTCGGCCAATATACTCCTGCGGGCAATTAAGGGATGATGGAACCTATATTGTCGTGTTTTTAGTTAGGATACCTAGCACACATTCACGTTTAAATTGAGTAGGCTACCACAGGCTTATTTAAAACTAAACGAAATTGTAGCCTACGCATGCTACTGTTGCTGAAAGCGTCTGATATCACGCACTTGGATTGGCTAGCAAAGTCCAACTGCGTCCTGTAAAACGCGGATGGGTTGCATTGGAGGTGGTTAAGCCGCGAGCGTCTCTCACAGACGATAAGGGTGTTGAAAATGGCGAATATCTCCTCTCGAAAGATAAATAATGGAAAACTATGACCTCCTATATTAGGTGTAGGCAATCCTAATCATAGAGCAAACATAAGTCGTTGCTGAAAACGTCTTTAGTCTGTGCAGTCGGTCAATGTTGAGGTGAATTGACGACTGGCGAAGCCCTGAGCGTGTAATTACATCGCGGATGGTTTTACATTGAAGTTGGTTGAAAGCCATGTGCGTGTCATCTATACGCAAAAGGGTGCTATATGCGTGGGCAGAAAACGCCGAAGGACGTGACAAAACGGCCTTATATGACGCCCTGAGATGAGAACGGGTTGAGTGATGAATACCCGCCACTCTGCTGTGCTGAAGATTGGCACGTTTGTCGGTGGAGGAAGATCGCTCTGGAGTAACGTTAGGCCACTGATATTGCTAGGTAAGTAATAAAGTATAAAACTGTATTTTTTTACTTTACATAATTTTAGAGTTGTGCTGATATTAGTTGAGGTCATAATACAAGTAACCAGCTAGAGCAATCCGTATCGGTAACTGTGTTTCTTTAAGTGTTGCAATATTTTCACGAATGAATTTGGTCAGAATGATTTATGCGTAAAATAACGTTAGCTCGGTCGATATAACAACAAAATATTTAATACCTATTTTTTTTTTTAGCTTCCCAGGCAACGTTAATCTGGGTTTTTTATATATACTGGTAATGTTAGCATGCTTCTGATTGTTAATGTTGGTCTTATAAAACGATAACTTAGATCACTGATTGCATGACGTGTTTGTTTAACATGGCTTAACCATTTTAACGGGTTACTGTTTGAACTAAAATAGCTAATGAGCTAGCTAACTTTGGCACAGTTATTTGGTAGCTAGTGGGACACCGTGCCTCGAAACTTTAACTAGCCTAAGTTAACGTTAACCCATTTGCTGCAGAAAATAGCCTAACGTTATATTCAACCAGCATAACTTTGTCTTCTTCAGCCACCCTTTGTAATTGCAGTGTAACATCTTAAGTAATGCATAGTGCATTGCCACTACTGAGAGAAATGGAAAGGTAACTCTTAGTTGAACCAGCCCTAAATTATGATTTTGAATATATATTTTCTTTGTTAACAGGGGAATGCTGTTGCGTGTTCAATTCGGGGAAGAGCAGAAATATGTCAAGCTGTCTGAGCTGACATTCGATGCTTTCGAATTTCACGATGTGTGACCCTGTTGAAGAAGAAGCCGCTGCCGAAGGAAGCCAGCCTAAAAGGCCATGCCACATAAACTACGAGGCAAAAGCGGTAAGTGGTGGAAATTGCTGTTAAGTCCAATCTGAATGTTGTTTCACCATGGGAAGTGTTCTTTAGATAACTATTTTTTTCAGCATTACATATGGTTTTACAATAACGGAAAGCACATTTTATTCCACCTATAGTTGATTGAAAAAATCCTAACATCAAAGCCTGGTGGTGAACGCATTATGCAAGAGTATGGAAAAACCAAATCTCTGACAGATGCCACCAGAAGACAGATGATTAACATACTTGCTGCTGAGATGACAGAAACACATGGGTAAGCATTAAGCATATAGATGGGCTGTAAAGAAACATTGTTATTGTTGTACAGTTATTAATTATGTAAATTGTGTTGTGCAATGTCAGTTGAGTGTGATGTTAAATTTGAATTCATATGCTAGGACATCCCCCCCCAAAAGTGTCAGAGTGATGTATGCACAGGGGATAGTAGCTTTGTTTCCCTATCTAGAAGACCCAATACTCACAACATGGATATGTAAGTAAATGGGTTATTGCAACATTATGCACATATTCACTCTTTGCAATGTTAATAGTACTCCTTTATAATTTATTTATAATCACATAGGAACATTACTACGATCCGGAGAGTGGTTCGGGATACCTTGCATGGCGATTGAAGACCATACAAAAAAAACAGCAGAGGAGAGAGGTGCCTCAGTCAGCAAATCTCCTAAAGGTATGTTTACTGATCAGTGACATGTGATTATAATGGTGACCTGTGAATTGTACAGAAATGAGTTCTTAACATTGTATTTTGTCTTAAGTTGGTGGGCCAGGCCGTGGTCGTCAGCTCGTCAGCCCTTCAGCCATCTGATGAGGATGTGGAAGCAGCTATTTCTGTTTTGAGACACTCTGCTGATGAAAAGACTGTCCGTGAGAAGATGGAAATGACCTTCATATATCGGCAAGCAATGGTCAACGATGAAGCCAAATCATCAGATGTCTTGGTCTTCCCACGATTTCTGGACACACCAGGACTGGTATGACATCTTAATTCACTGCATCACCAAAATATCCAATGTAGCATTAGGTATCACTCATCACTTCTGTCTATGTGTGTTACATTGCAGATAGAACAAGATTTCAGACTTCTGTTTGGTGAGGCCACGGCCAACAAATTCTTGGAGAAGTGGCCAACCACTTTCAAAGCAAAAGTAATAAAGGAAAGCCATGGACTTGTACCCACCACAGAACTCTTGGATTTGATGCGCAATGCTGAGTCAGCTGCTGAAGTTGAGAATGGTATGAATGGAACTGTTTTACTTTTTAATGTAGGTGTTTAGTGTACATTTTCGTAATGGTGCAAGTTGACAATTTGAATGCTATGCTATGGCATAATTTTAACCAGGTTTTAATTTACTTATTTGTAGGCTGGGACAGTGACATGTCTGCCATCTTGCTGCTGCTACATTTGCTACCACCATCTGCACAAGGTAGAAAGAGACCGGGAAAGCTCTTAGAAAGTAGAAAGAGACCCCCCCCCCCCCCCCCCCCCCATGTCATCCAAGAGGTCCATGTCTTTCTTTCTTCAGTTGAAAAGAAATTAAGGTTTTTGCGGAAAACATTCCAGGATTTTTCTCCATATAATGGACTTCCATGGTGACCAACGGTTTGAGGGTTCAAATGAGGGTTCAAAGTCTGTCTCAATGCAGCTTCAAAGACTCGACACAATCCCAGCAGAGAAATAAGGTTCTTATCTAGCGAAACGATCTGTCGTTTTCAAAATCAAAATTATATACTTTTTAACCAAAATTGCACGTGTTATAGAATCTCAAGACGCGCCACGCATTACGTCATGACGTTGGAAAGGTCACGCGGGACATAGACGTAAGCCGGTAGGGAAGCGCGAAAAACTCGATCTCATTTTCTCCTTTACTTTCAAAATCGTCCGACATCATTGTTTATTATTTATTAATATTTTTATTTTTTGGTAAAGGGCATTTATTAGTCTTTGCCGCCTACCAACCTTTCTAACCTTTCCAACGTCATGACGTAATGTGTGGCGGATTTTAAGATTCTCCAAGACGTGCAATTGTGGTTAAAAAGTATATACTTTTATTTATTTATTTTTTTTAAACAGCCGATCGTTTCACTAGATAAGACCCTTATTTCTCTGCTGGGATTGTGTCGAGTCTTTGAAGCAGTATTGAGACGGACATTTGACCCCTCATTTGAACCCTCAAACCGTTGGTCACCATGGAAGTCCATTATATGGAGAAAAATCCTGGAATGTTTTCCTCAAAAACCTTAATTTCTTTTCGGCTGAAGAAAGAAAGACATGAACATCTTGGATGACATGGGGGTGAGTAAATTATCAGCAAAAAATGTTTTCAAAGTGAACTAATCCTTTAACAGTTGTTTAAAATATATATTCCATCACCTTAATCTTGTGCACAGTTTGAGGTGATCTGATCTATTGTCAGAAGTTAGTCACCAAAACAATTCTGTTGAATGTGTTTTGATGTAGGTTGGAACCAGTGTGCAGCAACATCTAGACAACATCACCCAAAGCAGTCAGCCCTACCTTCTCGCCCAGGGATCCACACAGAGCACCATTCACTCCTACTTCATTGTGGTTGACAAGCATGCACTTCCATGCAAGGCAACAGGTTCAGTTGGAGCTTTTGACGAACTCTTTAAAGCCCATTACGTCTTTGGTACGTCATACAGTTTTTCCCTGAGCAGCTTTTTCACTTTTGTGCAAACAACCATATAACATTGACATGGGGGAAACAAAGGAGACTCCTAGAGTTGCAGAGTTGCGAGCAAGAATGGTGTGTTAGTTGAGATAAAACGATGAAGTGTTTTCTTCGCAAAAGTGACCATTGAAGTCCAAACAACCTTGTTAAACACTTTAAGGTAATTCATGGGCTATGTACAGGCAGGACTCTTTTTCTGAAGTGTGGTCAAGAAGGATGCTCACGTTCTTTTGGTAGTTTTTCTGGTTTAAGAAAGCATCTTAATAAGTGCCATGGAAGCAGTTTAGTTGGTTCTGTAGAATATGATCGTTCATATCCTCAAAGTACCGTCAATACAGGTAATGTTTCTCATGTTGAAGAGTCGACTGAATATTTAGAGGCCGAGTCACAGTTATCTTCGCCATACATTGTAAATAGTTGTTCAGCTGTAATTTCTGATCTAAAGGCAGCAGGTGTTGGTCAAAGTACAGTGAATTCTGTAGTGATTTCCATGGAAGAGATTGTTCAAGATATCCATCAGCATGCTAAAGAGACAGTGATAAAGCATGTATTTAGTAATGAAAGAGAAACGGAAATGTGCAAGAAAGTTGAGGCGTGTTTTGAGGGGTTAGAGAATCCTTTCACAATTCTAAATTCGGAATACAAGCGATCAAAATTTATGACTGACAAGTGGGAAATAGTAGAACCAGTTGAATGTGTGATTGGTTCAAGATTTGACACAAGACGAAATAAAAAGACTGGAACATATGATCAGGTAGTAGTTCAAGATAAATTCATGTATATTCCAATTTTATCTACACTGCAGTCAATATTTAAAAGTCAGTATGTTGCAGAAATGTTGCAAAGCTCAGCTACCAGCGACTCTAGACTGAGAGATATTTGTGATGGATCTTTTTTTAAAAGTCACCCCCTGTTCTCAACTGAGAAGCAGACAATACAGATCCAGATGTTCTATGATGACTTTGAGGTCGCCAACCCTCTGGGTCCTAAGCGAGGTATTCATAAATTGGGTGGAGTATATTTTACTTTAAGAAACTTCTCTCCAAAATGGAATTCTTTTTTGGCTAACATACACCTGTGCGCCTTATTTCATACTCAAGATGTTAAACGGTATGGTTTTAGTGAAATTTTTGCTCCCATTGTTCGAGACATTAAAGTGTTAGAGAGTGATGGTATTGAGATTCCATTATACAATGGTTATGTTCGTGGCACTGTAGTACAGGTTACTGGTGATAATTTGGGTTTGCATAGTTTGTTTGGTCTGGTGGAGTCTTTCAGTGCAAGGTACTGTTGCAGGTTCTGTTTAGCGGAAAAGGAGGACTTTCAGACAGAATTCTCTGAAGATTCTTCCAAAATAGTTTTGCGCACCAAAGATATACACACTGCTCACTGTCAAGAAATGGCTTGTAATCCATCCCTTCCATACGTTTTTGGTGTGAAAAGGTCATGCATATTAAATTCATTGGAGTATTTTCACACAACAGAGAACTTCTCAGTTGATGTGATGCATGATGTGTTAGAAGGGGTGGGCCAGTACGAATTGAAGTTACTATTTCTGTACTTGAAGGAAAAACATGTTACATCAGCAGAAATACATTCAAGAATACAAAGTTTTGATTATGGTTTCATGGAGAGAAACAACAGGCCTGTAGCTGTTCATTTAGGTGAAGGATCTAATGATCTGGGACTGAATGCAGCTCAGTCTTGGTGCTTACTTAGGAATGTTCCTCTTATCTTTGGAAATTTGGTAACTTCTACTGACCAACACTGGGGCCTGCTTCTTTTACTACTTCAAATAATAAACATTATATTCTCGCCCATGTTATCTCAAGGTTTATGTGTATATTTAAAACATTTAATTGTGGATCACCACACACTGTTTAAGAAGTTGTATCCTCAGAAAAAACTTTTACCAAAGCACCATTTTCTTATCCACTATCCCCGCTGCATCCAGAAAATTGGGCCTGTCCTTCATAGTTGGTGTATGAGGTATGAAGGCAAGCACAATTTTTTCAAAAAACAGCTTAAATCGTTTAAAAACATTACAAAAACGCTGGCAAAAAAGCATCAGAATCATATGGCGCATAGTTGGCGAAGATCAACAACTTTTAGTCGGTTAGACATTGGTCCAGGAAAAATGGTGTCTTTAAATATGGTAAAAGGAGGTTCTGGAATTGCTATGGCAATGCAAGTACCCAGTAGCATTCAGGTTATGAAGGTTAATTGGGCTAAACATAATGGGTTTGTTTATCGCCCATACTTAGTTATCTGTGGCAAAGTTGAATCTGAAGTGCCTGTGTTTTATCAGATTGAGTCAGTTCTGATAATGTGTGAAAAACTGTTGCTACTCACAGTGCCTTTAGTTACAGTAACTTTTCAAGAACATTACCATGCATATGAGGTGATCAGATCAAAGCAGGATTTCGTTTTTTTTCATGTCGACAACCTGCATTACCCTAGGCCTTTTGACATACAAATGTCAGATGGAGGGAATGACACAACTCTCCTTGTCGTGCCATATTGCTTTCTCTGGTAAACATTTTTATGATGTTATATGTTTCTGTCAGAGACAAGGCAATGGGTTTGCAATGTAAATTGACTGACACTGAAATGCTCTATTTTTTTTACAATAAATGGTGAGTGCTGTGATCTAGTGTTATTGTGCTTGTTTTCATTTGATAGTAGTTGATAGTTCTATAATTCAGTAACACTGCATCTTATGATGTATATATATTTTTTAAAACACTGTAGAGAGATGAAAAGTAAATATTACACTTTAAGTGTCATTTTTTTAAAGTAAAATTGTAGTTAAATTAACTATATACAGTGTAATCATATTACTCTTAACAGTGTGATTAAACTACAGTGTTAAATACTTTTACACATTTCATTGTTATTTTTTACACAATATTGAGTAGAATTAACTGTAAAAACTTGACACTGACCAAAGAGTAAATTTTACACTGATTTCGAGTGGGACCAAATGTTATCTGAAACAGAGTCAAATTTAACTCTATGAGTTGAATTAACACTTCTGTTTTTACTGTGTACTAGCTTTCCCTGTTGTCAAGAGCAAATGTTTTATTAGTAATCTTTAAAAGTAAGTCCAGGTGAGATCATTTGAATCATTTCATAATTGAAAGCAAAGAAGGTTAAGTGAAAGGTCTGATAAAAAAAGAGAGATGTAGTATGAATAAAAAAGTGCCAGTAAAAAATTTAATAAAAAATAAGTGGGGTATGGTTAACATGTAAAATTAAATGCTCTTTTTTTTCCGTTCTACCGAAAATATGTGCTGGGAGCCGACTATTGCTATAGTAACAAACTAAACTTTTACTTGCATCTGATTGACAGATAAATCATGCAATCTCATTTCACTGTTGTTGAGGGTTTTCAGCTTTGTTTGCTTCGTACATTTAGTTTAATTGTATTGTTAAAGAGGGCGAGCTTTACCTTTCAAATGAACTGTGTTAATGTTTTCAAGACACTTACATTGTTCTTGCTCCGTCCATGCAATAACGGTGTCCATGTTATGAGCTGAGTTTTTTATTTACTTCAAATGCTCAGTGCTCTGGTAATATCAATGGGATGACCAGGGCCGGTTCTAGACATTAGGAGGCCCT
The DNA here is from genome assembly GCF_965113295.1 of Leuciscus leuciscus. Taxonomy (NCBI): domain Eukaryota; kingdom Metazoa; phylum Chordata; class Actinopteri; order Cypriniformes; family Leuciscidae; genus Leuciscus; species Leuciscus leuciscus. The sequence continues at coordinate 22,198,950 of NC_138747.1, read as the reverse complement.
AGGCAAAATTCATGTTGGAGGCCCCCCACCCCCAATAAAAAAACACTTGAAACAAATATGATTCCTAACCTTTTTTATTTATACAACATTTAATTTTAAAAGCAGTATATTTTTACTTACACAGTAAAAAACACTTTTAATGTTTTTGAAAGAAGTCTCTTATGCTCATCAAGCCTGGATTTATTTGATAAAAAATACAGAAAAATAATATAGGCTAGTGAAATATTATTAAAATTTAAAATAATGGTTTTCTATTTTACTATACTTTATATTTCTGTGACGCAAAGCTGAATTTAGTGTCACGTGATCCTTCAGAAAACTTTATAATATTCTGATTTATTATCAAATGTTAGAAATGGTGCTTAATATTTATTTTATAACCTGTGATACTTTTTTTCAGGATTTTTGATTATTAAAAAGTTGTTTTAAAAAAGTCTTCACTATCACTTTTTATATAGCCTATTTAACACATCCTTTCTGAATATTCCTATTTTTTTCTGTATTTTTGATCAAATAAATGCAGGCTTGTAGAGCATAATAAGAAACTTCTTTCAAAAACATTAAAAATAGTAATGGGTCCAGACTTTTACCGGTACATATTAATCAAACTTTATCTAAGGTAATCTCTTTTTTGTTTAATGAAGATGTTGTTGTTGTTGTTATTTTGCTGTTTTATTCAATTTATTCACAGTTCCAGAATCCCACTAAGTGCTTTTATATTGCATTGCTACCTTAAATATGCTATACATAAATCAAGTGGAAGAGAAAGACACGATCGCTACTGAGCAGAAAAAAATATATAAACTGATATTATTGGCGTAATGTCAGGGTATAATCTAATCATCAGCAGAATTTAGAAGATAGACCCATAGATATGAGATCCTTTATTTGAAACATTTAAAAATGTTGTATAGTGTGTTGGCTTTTTAACTTGTCTTTTAATTTTGTAGCTTTTTTACTAGTCAGCTCCCGACGCGATGTTATTCATTGTACGCGCAAATTCAAAGCGTCGCGTCTGGGCACGTTAATGACGCTCGCGCTCTTTTAAACTCGTAATAAAGCGGTGAATGATTTTTCCAGAAATGACGCTGGTCTACAGTACAAGTTTATATTTAGAATACATTGCAATCACTCCAAAATAGATGACGACAACTCACACACCTGCATTATGAGCTGTGCTTCTTTGTGTGCTTATTAGGCTTTTGCCTCGCAGCACCTGATGGATGCGTTCGTTACACATACTTTCAGAAGCCGGCACCCGCTTTGTAACGGACACATTAATTGGTTTAACTGCAGTAATGTAACAGTCTATGGTTAAGATAAACATCTTCACATTGTACATTTTATTATAATTTTTTTTTTTTTTTTTTTTTTTTTGTCCCTCTGTCTGGGCCCCATCCCGCCAATCGGGCCCTAGGCACGTGCCTAGTTTGCCTTTGCGTTAATCCGGCTCTGGGGATGACCCATTTCAGGATTTGCCATAATTACATTTTAAAATCAGAATATGAGCATAGCTCACACTTACATTCACTAAAATATGGAAACGTTAGCGATACAGATTCTAAACACGAGCGCCAGTGATTGAATGTCAAAGCGCGGTTTGAACGCCCCGCCCCCCAGCTGAACTGGAAGTTTTGATTGGTTTTGCACCCGAGTCAGACCTGTCTGTTATTGGCTGAAGCGCTTTCAGAACTGTCTGTGATTGGCTGAAGCGCAGGGCTGAGGGCTCAGCCTCCACCACACGCAGTAGTTTGAAAAGTGTTTGTGAAATGTTAGCTCGCCCTGTAGCTCCGTCGGCATCAAAGTACTCTGTACTTTTGGTGAAAAATAAATGTAGCGAAGTTGAATACTTTATTTTTATTCTACTCAAGTAAAAGTAAAAGTACCACAATTTAATTATACTCAAGAAAGTAGAAAAAATCGAAAAATCTACTCAAGTACTGTAACGAAAGTATTTGTAATTAGTTACTTTCCACCACTGCTTAAGGTAAACTTGCACTGTTGGACTACTGAGACGTTACTCACGGCCCGCTATTTCATTGTAGCCTATTTTGTTATGTTTTGTTTTTCTGTGCAGAGTTATCTTGTTTTCAACTTCTTATTTTTTTTTGTCCTGTAGGCCTAATTGATAACATGCAGTCAGAAAAACGCAGATGAAATAAACGATTAAACGAGGCTGCATGAAAGCATTCGGTAAGAATGAATAGCCTCGATTTCTAAAGGCTAACATAAGAAAAATACACGATTAATTAAATTAACATTATAACTTAAAGTTATGCAGTTTATTAGACTATAGGTTAGCCTAGGTCTTGTGAAGCCGAGGGAATGAGATGTATAGGGCAGGCACGACAGCGCGATAGCTACATAGCCAATAAGCCAATAAGAATATCGCTCTGTAAAAACAACAAAAGCATACTACTACAGGAACATTTAAGTTTATTGACCTTAGGCCGGCGACACACTAGCTAGCGTGGCGTGTTGAGGACTCGTTCAGTATGTGCGCACTAGTGGACCTTTCAAACGTAGCCTACACTTAGACCGAATGGACACAGGAACCTTAACGTGAAGGCTGTGTGCGCGAAAATCAATGGACTGTGTTAATGAGTAAATTTACGTCACGGTGAAAAATGAAGTCTATATTCAGACAAACTGTTGAAGGTGTTCATTGGAAAATGGAGAAGAGTGATGTGGAGGTCCATGCTCTGTCATTTGCGCAAATAACAGTGCGCGAGCTCAACAACAATTTGTTTGAAGTTCATGTCCAAGCTGATGAGATGCATTTGTCATAGTAAATGAGGAGGGAAGTTGTTGAGGTGGGGGGATTGGGGGTGTAAGAATGAGAAAAACAGTTTTTTTAAAGTGTTTTACTGCAAGTTTGAAAATACCCTAGCTTTAAGAGCACTTGGTTTCTTTTGTATCGTGTTGTATTCATAGTGTAGGCCTATCACTTTGTAGAAGTGATGAGATGTGACATTTGGCTTTAAGGTGTAGTGAAATACACGTTTCAAATTATGATTGTTTAGTGCTTGTAGTGGAAAAATTCAAGTGCCGTTTTTAACCAAAGTGGGTGGGGCTTTTATTGTGGGCGGGGGTTGGTTGTTTTCCTCAGTAGTTTTGGATTGAACATTGGGGGGTGGAAGTGTGAACCGTTTAACAGGTTACCAGGGCACATGCTCCATCGTGAGGTCTATTTGTTTGTTTGTTTGTTTTTTGCATAATGGTCCAAACATGCAAATTGGAGCATAACACATGCAACATAACTGCAATTAAGTAGCCTATAGTTAAGTTCGTTGTTTAAAAAGTGCAATGTAGAGTCCAACTAACTTTACTTAAAATGTACTCCAAATTGCCAATTTCCTGTCATCTTCCTGGAATATCTGTCATAGCAGAACACATTTTCTACATGGGGAAAAGCAATTGTTAAGTAGATAATTCAATAAGGTCTTTATTTTAAAGCTCTTTTTTTTTAATTGTGCTCGGCCTTCAAAGTAACATCTTGTAATTTTTTAACTTTAGCATGTGTTACAATGAGGATTAATTTACAAGTAAGATTATTGATGGCTCCTCATAAGGCCTATGCTTAGGCCAACGTTCCTTTTTTATTTTATTTTTTTATCTATAGCATTTGTTATGGCAAATGGCAACCTACTCAGTAAGAAACTATACCTAAAATATGCCACAGTTGTAGCTAGTAAATATTTAATGAAAAATCTATTCCCTTAACAGAGATTATCTATTAGGCTATAAATTCAACAACTTGTCAAAATTTACCACAATAAATAGAAAAAGCTTTCTAATTTGAGTGCCTCTCATGCAAAATTAAACTTCGGTCACAGTCATATTAAGCAGATAATTGATCCGTTCAGTTTGTTCAGATTATGAAACCTCTGTATGGAAGTAGAATAATGTCAAATGTTTTTGAAATAAAAAGCCTGTTGAATTGCACTACTTGAAAAAAAATAGGCATTGCATTAACCCCTTACCCGTCTGGGATCACTGGTGATCCCGGATTTCATATTGTTTACATTGATCGCGCGTTTACAGTATCATTTTGTGAAGTAATAAGGTTAACCAATACATTGTTTGAAAGATACAACACTGTATATTCGTCTCGTTATAAGCATTATACAATCAAGATAACTTTGCAACCGTTTTTTGTTATTCTGTATCAACATAAACAATGTGATACAACTATGAAGAGGAGGGGGGTCCTTACCTTTTTTGTGTTGTGGAAATGTAATGCTTGGCAGAATAATGATGACATCGATCTTTTTACCATGGGAAGAGTCCAGTGTATGATGTCCATGGTAAAAATTTGTCCAAAAATATGCAAACTGTTAAAAATATCCATAGAACTTCTATTGTTTACATCCTGAAATTTGCTAATCACGAGGGCGTTGTCCTGTTTATTCGACGAATTCTCCACATCTAGCGCATTATTCAATGAAACATAACATATCAGAGTATTTAGTAGAGTGTCTGGAAATGAATGAGATCGGCCCAGAAGATGTCCGATGAAAACTGGCCATGTAATTTTAGAAAGGATTGAATGATGACAGGCGCTTTTGGTGACGTGTGATCATGCATAATAGGTGTGTTCGACATCGGCTGCGGCTGGATGTAACCGATCGGCGAGAGTAGCCGCGTGCAGGTGGGGAGGAGCTGCAAACGGAGACGTGAAGTCGGACACTTTCTGGTTCCCGTAGTGACCGCTCACGTGGTGTTTGCATACTTTACCACAGCTGAAGTGAAATAAATGTAATATTGGCCAAATAATACACAGATGTTTCAGAGACATTTTCATTCAATAGGCCTACTATGGCAAGCCGTTTTAGCTTAAATTGTACCCAGCGTTACTCGTCGTAATTGCATTTTTACTAGTAAGAATTCAATTAGAGAGCTCTACAATTCAATTCTTACTAGTAGAAATTACAATTAGAGAGCTCTCTAATCCAATTATTACTAGTAAAAATTACAATAAGAGAGCTCTCTAATTCAATTATTACTAGTAAGAATTACACTTACAGAGCTCTCTAATTCAATTCTTACTAGTAACAATTCCAATTAGAGAGCTCTACAAATGAATTTTTACTAGTCATATGTCTCCATTGACTTCCATTCATTTTTAATTACAGAGCTCTACAATTGAATTGTTACTAGTAAGAATTACAATTAGAGAGCTCTACAATAGAATTGTTACTAGTAAGAATTACAATTAGAGAGCTCTCTAATTCAATTATTACTAGTAACAATTACAATTAGAGAGCTCTACAATTCAATTATTACTAGTAACAATTACAATTAGAGAGCTCTCTAATTAAATTCTTACTAGTAAGAATGTAATTACAGAGCTCTCTAATTGAATTTTTACTAGTAAAAAAACGAATTAAAGATATGTATAATTGCAGAGCTCTGTAATTGAATTAAAGAGCTCTAAAATTGCATTCTTACTAGTAACAATTGTATTAGAGAGCTCTCTAATTGGAATTGTTACTAGTAATAATTGGATTCGAGAGCTCTCTATTTAAATTGTTACTAGTAAGAATTGAATTAAAGAGATCTGCAATTGCATTCTTACTAGTAACAATTGAACTAGAGAGCTCTCTAATTCAATTAAAGAGCTCTGCAATTGAGTTGTTACTAGTAAGAATTGAATGAGAGAGCTCTCTAATTGTAATTTTTACGAGTAACAATTGAAATAGAGAGCTCTCTAATTCAATTGTTACTAGTAAGAATGCAATTGTAGAGCTCTTTAATTCTATTAGAGAGCTCTCCAATTGGAATTTTTACTAGTAAGAATGCAATCGCAGAGCTCTTTAATTAAATTCTTACTAGTAAGAATGCAATTGCAGAGCTCTTTAATTCAATTATTACAAGTAACAATTCAATTAGAGAGCTCTCTAATTCAATTGTTACTAGTAAGATTTACAATTAGAGAGCTCTCGAATTGAATTCTTACTAGTAATAATTCAATTAGAGAGCTCTACAATAGCTATTCCTACTAGTAACAACTGCATTGTGGAGCTCACTATTCAGTGCCATCTCATTATGATAATCGTGCCTCATGTTTATTCATCTGCCGTGTATAAATAGGCAGGCGGGAAAAATTGGCCCACATATGAAATGGACGAAGTAGGCCTACAAGGTGGCGACGGAGCACAGGATGCATTATCTGCATTTGATCGTGTTTTAAGCGCAGTTTCGCGTGTTCGACAAGAGTTGCAGCAGTCAGGGGACACTAATATTTTGTCATCTACAAGACAGTTGTTTCGCCGATCCCGGAGTGAAGGTAAAATTCGATGCAACAACACTTAACAAAAAACCGTCATGACAGTGCTGTCTGAATTACAGGAATGATTCATATGTATGTTTTTCATTTAGGATCAGGCCGTTACTCCCGATTTTCTTGGCTTAAGCATTGGTAGTAGTGGTGCATTTACAAATCTGTAACCGCACGTAAAGTTAGTGAGGCTGAATTAACGTTAAGTCATAACTTTTTCGAAATTTCAACGCTTCATCATTTATGTTAGCTTGTCAAAATTGATGGATGATCGAAACTTATAATTTCAGATCAGCCAGAACAATTATTACATCTTTTTATGAATGTTATCCTAGAGATTTCATTGTAACTTAGGCCTACGTTCAACAGGACGCTGGTTATAATTGTGAATTAACACCAAAATATGTTTTTACATAGGCTATTTTTAATAATAAAAAAATACCTGTTAACTTTGAGTTTTGTTTAATAGCACATGTAAGTTAGCCTATGTCTGGCCGACATCGGCCCATGCAACAACAAACGTCGGCCTCCCTCCTTATAACATCGCAGAGGTAGACTATCGGCCAGGTACCAGTAACTTATATGCAGATGTCCTGTCAGTCAGTGCTCTATTTGTTTATATTTGTTTCTCTATTTCTCTGCTGCTTTGGTCGCCCCTCTTTACGGGAGGCCAATGTCGTGTTTATATCTATCGCGTTTATATCTATTTGGCTGTAACCTGCCCCACCCCTACTTTTCTGAATATTACCATTCTTAAGTTGTATTACATTTCGTTGTGTCTGATTGTATTCTGCTGTATGCCCCGTATACATAATTCTCCTTACATGTACTTTTACTGTTCATTGTAAAGTGTCTTTGAGCCCTGGAAAATATAATATAAAAATAAAAATATATAATAAAACTTATTTTATGTTTGCGTGTGTCAATCTCTTTGCATTCAAACAACAATGTATTTTATAATTAACCATTTTAATAAAGGATGTGATAAATCTCTTCAATTCAATTAGAGAGCTCATCAGAGGAGTGAGGTTTATTCGCACAGTGACTACTAGCTGGCCTCCGTTACATTTGCAGATTCAAGGTTGATGAAGACAGGTGCATATGTGATTGAATGAGATGAGAGATGACAGAAGTTTTGCAGTCTAGGATATGTCCAGATAACTTGCATGTCCAGGGTGGGGGCAGTCTGGTTGCTACTTAAGTTTAATTTTGAATTCAAGATACTGTATGGTTGTGTGCTTTATTAAAATTATTCATGGTGGTGTAATGAAATTTGTTTGTGGTTACTTTTTATGTTGTGTAGGTCAGCCCGCTGGAAGAAGGGTGAGGCCGACATGGCATGTGAGTATTTTTCTGCTTCCAGGACCTAACATCTCCAGGCTACCTTCAGCCAGTGAACGTGCTCAACAATCACAAAATGGATTAGGTAACTAAACTTTAATAATTACTACTTGCTTGTTGTATGGTTTTGTAGCAGTCTGGAGCGTATTTATGTATAATATTTGAGCTGTAGCTTTTAAGTTACTTTTTAATAATGTGACTTTTAAATGACCAATTTAATGTTGCCTCAGACATACTCCTAAACTGCCAGTATTTATGAATTCAAGAGGGTTGGCTAGTGGGTGGTTTAGCCTCAGGAAGTGCAGTCTTTTTCATTAATGTTTTTTTTTTTCAATAGGGAGGCCGCTTCATGAAACGCAGCAAAATCAGTTCTCCAAAGTTAATCTAAATTGGAGTCTATCTGAGTTCAATCAATACATTTGCCAGAGTTACCCACAAGTAAGCCTAAATTTGGTAGGCTTTGAGTTGGCCAGGGCAGGCAGATGCAAGAAACTCCAAAAAGTTCAAGTTGCCTCTGTTAGGGAGCTGAAGGTAGCCATTGGTAAAAGTAGACTGTATATCATACCTTTGGCTGAGGTATATCAGGTATGTCAAGCAAGTTGTGTTGGTACTGTAGTCTCTAACATGTGATTTGCTCCTATGAACGGTCCAATATTGGCAATGTTTCTTAGGAATTGGGATCTGATGACATTGCATCTTCAGAACAAATTGAAGAAACAAGACATGCATGCATCACTGAGGTAACTAAAATAAGTTTATTTCTGATTAATAAGCAGTTGACAAGCTAATTTTGGATAAACATGAGTTAATTACTTTAAAAATGAAGTACTCCTTTCTACACTGAATTTATTTTTATTTTTAGACCATTGAGGAACGTAGGGCTATGTGCGAGCAACAGGATCGTGAATACAACGCATCATTATTGGCAGACAGAGAAAAGGTATGCTTTTACATGGTACATTCAAATAAATTAATTTAAAAGAACGCATTATCAACTAAATTTCCTACATTAGGAGATGAGACAGCAACATTTACAGGCCCTGGAAGAAAGACGCCTAAAGGTAACTGTTTCCTTAAACTTTGTAATTCAGTCTTAAACTTTAATTCTTAAAGCTGTCAAATATAATAATTGATTTGTTAAAGGCAATTGACGAAAGACGACAGAGGATGGTATTGTTCCCAGAGCCTTCTGATGGTGTGCCTCTTCGCTTTAAATTCCCAAATGGAATTATGAAAACCAGAAAATGTATGATGTCAGAATCAATTCAGGTAATCTGTCATAGTATGATGTTTTGTTTATGGTACTTAAACATCCCTGCAAACTTGTCATCTTTAGGCAAAATTCACCAATCTGACATTGAAATTAAATAAAACTACTGATTTCAGCACATTTCTAGAAGAATTCTAATTCTAGATCTGGTTGATCTGCCTGTCCTTCTCACAACCTGCTTGATACTGTTCAATCCTCAGCACCCATCCATTTATTAAAAAGTTGTAGCAGGGTTGGAAATATTACTGTTTTTGATTGCATATATTCAAATGAGCATTTTAAATAAAACAATAGCATTCCATTAAAAAAAAAAGAACTATCCATTTTGATTTCATGGTAATGTTTCTTTTTTTCTTTCTATTTAAATTTATTTTCCCCCAGACATTGTTTGATTTTGTGGGGCAAGAAGACTCATCCACTGAACATTTTAGCATAAGAGAAGCCACATCTGGCATTCCGATTCACAGTAATGTCCTGTCAGGATCAATCGAGGACCATTACATAATGGGTTTCTCAACTCTCTATATTCTATGGACTCCCGCAGTTGAGGAAGAGGTACAGTGTTTGGTGTTTTTATCTTTATTTTTTATTTGCAGTGTCTTTATCATTGATTGAACAAATGCTGCCTGTTTAAAGTGGTTCTATTATGCCCTTTTACAAAGTCTTGATTTTGGGGTGTACTAGAATATGTTTCCATTAGGGGTGGGAATCTTTAGCCTCCTCACAATGCGATTCTGGGAGTCACGATCAGATTCCAAAATTATTCTTTATCTACTGTTTCTAAGATTACCAACTCAAAATAATTTCATTACATACATAATCAGCGGGAGATCTAATAAGCTGCGTTAATGCACAGATCTCTTTAGAAATATACGAAGATGTGGTAAGTCGGAAGTTCTGTCCGTTTAATCACTTAAGACATGACTGACTGTTTACATTAATTTCGCGTCATAAATGTATTTTGAGATGCAAGTACATTTAACCACTGTAAACAAAGACATACACATAACAACATTTTAGTAACTAAACTGAATTTTATTAGGTTTAGTGACAATATGTTACAATGTTTACATGGTACAATTTCTGGTAAGCTACGCTTTTTTTATATTATTTCAATTCAATTCTTGTGATTTGATTTAATATTGACTCATTTGGATAAATATTAGGTACACAAGATAGGCGTTAATTTTTCTCAAAGAGTTGAGAAAGTTGGCAGCTCTGCTTTCCAAACATTATAAAAGATTATTTCATGGAATTTGTGTGAGCAATTGGAAACAAGCAGAACATGGGTGTTTCTCAAATGCATGCAGTGTCATCATGCATCTGCAGATAAAAAAACAATGGTCAGAATCAATTTTGAAATTCTCAACAGATTGTTTTTTTTGTTTTGTTTTTCTCCCACCCCTAGTTTTCATACTTGGTGGTTTGGAAAAGCACATTCTTATTCAGATTTTACATTACAGCTCCTCTTTCCCCTGTCTGGCTTGAATGCCCTGTTTAGTTCTTGTTTCGAGAAAGGCCCTCCATCCAAAATGTAGAATGTGCTGTGATTTGGTTTGCTGTAGGGAAAATCAATTCACATATCACTTGTTTTTCTATCTTCTGCCGATTTGAATCAATTTACAAACTTCTAAAATCGATGTTCCAAATGTTTATTAATGGGGTGATGTTGGGTCAAAGAAGGTGAAAGGCACTCGCGAGAGCAGTCTTACACATTAGAGCAAGCGCACAGGTTTGCAATGAGGGAAGCATTTTGACTGAAGCTGGCTTGATGACAACAACAGTTTCCATTTCTTTTAACCAATATAAAAAAGCCTTAATCTTTAGTTACAAGCAGTTCTTGCGATCATGTGTACTTTTTACACACAAAAAGTGCATTCAACGTGGACTCGCAAGCAGTTTTTCTGTGGTAATGCCTATAAAAGCAAATTAAAACATTCTGTGAGGCTAAAGTACTAATATTGAGAATGCAAAAGCCTGTATTATACATTTCTTATATCCACTATATCCACATCCACTGATAGGATTCAGCTGATAATCACTTTCTTTGATTCTAAATGTCAACGCTTGCATAAACCAATCATAAACTGTAAAATGGCCCCTTAACTGTTTTGATGTTGTCATTTATTTGTGTATTGTAAACCAACCTTTACCTTCTATTACCCATCACCAGGTACCATCAGAGTTGCAGATGGCCTACACTATTGCACCTCCACGCACATCTGCCCCTTCACCTTCATCTCCACCTCCATGCATGTCTACCCCTTCATCTCCACCTCCACGAACGTCTGCCCCTTCACCATCACCTCCACGCATGTCTACCCCTTCATCTCCACCTCCACGAACGTCTGCCCCTTCACCTTCACCTCCACCTCCACGCATGTCTACCCCTTCATCTCCACCTCCACGCACGTCTGCCCTTTCACCTCCACGCACCTCTGCCCCTTCACCTTCACATTCTCTCTCACCTCTACACATATCAATTCCCTCACCTACCCATACACACCTGCATGCACAGTGGTCTCCTGGACCTTCACCTCCTGGATCTCCTGGCATCTCGGGTTCTCGCTGGTCTCCTACGCCTCCAAACTGGTCCCCTTTAACTATTCCCTCTGAAACATTTGAGGAAACTGATTCTGTGTATGCGTTTCATGACATTGGCTTTTGTAGTATTGCTACAATATTTTATGTCATTGCTGAAATGTTTTTCTTTTTTTTCTTTACAGAGCTAATCTGCAGGCCATTTTAATGAAGCTGGTTAGCAAAGTGGATTCCAATAGATGTCCCACCAGCAATCAAATAAATGTGTGCAGAGAAAATATTTTAAATGGAAGCATGCAAGCATTTAAGCGACGCCGTTTTGACCCAAGTGGAAAATTAGATATTATTTTCGTTGACAAGGAGGGTGTGTCTGAGGGGGCTGTAGATGAAGGAGGTCCTTCCAGGGAATATTTCCGATTATTAATGAAGGCAATACAGCATGCTAAAATCTTTGAGGGGCCTGAACAATGTAGGCAGTTAACGCTTGATACACATGGTAAGTATCTAAAACATCTGTTACTATTGTTATTAGGGCTGTAGGATATTGGAAAGTGGACATTGTAATATGTTATTTTTGATTTTATATATTGCGATAAGAACTTCATGAGATGACTTGAATAGCTCTATTTGTAAAGAATTAATAATTCTAGAACAATTGGGATGAATATTGACACACAAAGACATAAGCAACTGCGATTTCAAGGATACCTTCTGAGATTGGCATTTTGACATTTGTGTGTATGTCCATTCTGGCGCAAATAGACGCCGAAGAGAACACTTCCACTGTGTTATGATGGTTAGACTTTGCAATTGGTCCATACAAATAAACAATCTCTGTAGTCTGTACTAGACGTCGCACATCCTGTAATGTGACTATTGCGGATACGCACATCACTGTATGAAAGCTTAAATATATCATGCAGCCCTAATTGTAACTCTTGTTTCCTGATGAAGGGAATGGAGACATTAGGCTTGTTAAACTTAAAGCGGCACTTATACAGAGCTGTCTGCTCTAATTGCTCTTGTGGTACTTTGTCATACACTGATCAGTCTGTGCAGTGCCTCTTTAAGTTTAACAAGCTTTTTATGTTTATACTGTCATATTAGGGTCTCACTTAGGAGCCTACTTACATCTGAGTAGTAAAGAAATTGCTAGTGGAATTTGCTTGGCAAGCTACTCCCCCAGACAAATGGGTATATTAGATGGCAGACTATTATACAAGATGGCAGCCTGCATCTGCTCCATTAGCTCTATGCTGAGGAGCTGAGACTGTCCTGGCCAGCAAGAGATATGATTATTTGTTTGATTGCAAACTGTGACTGGAAGAGCGATCGCTGTGTGCAACCATAGACAGTCAAAGAATTGGACACAGCGAACCCATAGACTTCAACAGAGAAAAGTGAAGCAAATTAGAAGCACTCACTTCCTGATGGCTGAGCGTACTGCGCAGACTCAAACTGAGCTTGACGACATAGATGTGACGTGAGCAACCTGTCTGTCTTCATTCCAGAAATCTGAATCATTCCCTTCCGAAACTTGCAGAGACGGAGATCGTGAGTAGGAGGTGTCCACGAGCTAGGAGCAGGAGCAACTTTTGCTATAAGTATTCTGATTAATAATTTTGTAATTTTGCCTACTAGTCCCCCTGATTGCGCACGAGCTTCTCCTCCTGTCTATACGTTAATCTCTCTACTGTGCGACAGAGAGTCGCGTGGTTATGACGCAATCGTTAGCCTATTTTTACAAAAACTGTTTCTACGGGGCCATAACGTAAGATACAATGTAATGGAGCCTTTTTTTACATTGTCGTGTTTCTTTAGAAATAAACAATGGATAAACAGAGTTTTTAAACACCTCAGATGTAAAGTTATTCGCTGTCTTAAGTGACGCCAACATGAATGGGAGTCAGTGGAATGCTAACAGCAGGTGATGGCTTGTTAGCCAATGGCAGCCCCCAGGGAAGGTATGCTTTCCAGGTGCTGGATTACCCCCTTGTGTGCAACCACTCTGCTTCAAAACAAAGATCTGAGTGGATGCAAGCCGCCATCTTGTATACCCCCATATGTCTGGGGAAGTAGCTTGCCATGCAAATTCTATTGATCATTTCTTTACTACTCAGTGGTGATTGGGCTTCCAAGTGAGAACCCAATATGTCAGTATTAACATGACGTGACACATTACTGACAGAAAGGGAGCTTTTAATTGATTAACTCAAAATATACACATCTGTGTTTTGTTTTCAGCTCTTGACACCAGGCTCTATGCATTAATTGGCATGATGATTTCAGTGTGTGTCATTCATGGTGGTGTTGGCCCACACTTTTTTTCCAAACGACTGTTCCTGCAGCTTTGTGGGGAAAAAACAGAACCTGCTGTCTTTGATGAAGTTGGAGACCACTCCTTCAAAGAAAAACTACTCAAGGTAATCTATTAAGACCATAATCTCACAGACAGGATCTATTTTAAACATCCAAAAAGTCAGCTGTTTTAGTAACTGCTTGTTTTAGATAAAGGAGGCAGAGACCGTAGAACTGGCAAACAATGCCATAAGTGAGGCAGAGGACAGCCTGAGCATAATGGGAGCACTTCGAACTGTCAGATCGTTGCAAGAAAGAGATCTCTTGGTCCAGTCGGCCTTGGGTTTCTACACCGATGGACGTACTCGTGCTGCTTTGGCACAGTAAGTGATTACCCCCTAACATGCTGACTTTTATGCTAGTACTGTTAGGGACCTCCGCACTAGGGATGAAACTATTACTTTTAAGTTAAGCAATATCTCATGTAGGTTTTATTTATTTGTGTTTTATATACTGTCTGCTTGGAGGTGCTCTAGGCATATGTTATCTTTGATTTTGTTTTCCCTGAAGAGAGAGATACGTGGTTTTTGAAAACGCAATTACACAATTACACGTTTGCTACATTTTATCTGTGAAATGAGAGTTTAGTGTGTCTAATAAAATCAACACAAATGATTTATCTCTCATGCACACGCGATATTATATATTTTTTTATTTGGTCTGCCTGATCCGCGGATATAACCTTGTTCCGCTTCGGACAAATCAGCATGATCATAACATCTGTGATCTTATTTTTCCTGTAGATAATGAGTAAAGAGACCGAATGACACAAATCAAGGAAGAAATCTTATTTCACTATTTAAAATAGCCCGTTGGGCTGGGCATTGATACATTTGGTAGCCCGACTGAAAGCTACAATAGCCCTGGGATGTCGGGATCACAAGATATTCCTCACGAATTACAACGCATAAAACTCCACAGGCGCACATACTGTAGCTTTGTAAAATCAAATGTTGAGGAACTCAGAGGAGTTTTTTTTGGTGTAGTTATGACTCAGAAAACTCTAAAAATGTCTTGAGGGCTTAAAGGGATAGTTCACCCAAAAATGAAAATTCTGTCATCATTTGCTCTCCCTCAAGTTGTTCCAAACCTGTATGATTTCCTTTCTTCTGCTAAACACAAAAGAAAATATTTTAAAGAAGGTTGGTAATTAAACAGTTGCTGGTCCCCATTGACATCCATAGTATTTTTTTTTTCCTACTATGGAAGTCAATCCCCCAAGCGACGAGAATACTTTTTGTGCGCAAAAACAAACAAAAATAACGACTTTATTCCACTATTCATTTCCTTCTCTCTGGGCCTCGTAGTGTTTTTGCGCTGCGCGTCTGTGTTATACGTCATCACGCATCACACACATGACCAGCGTCGGCCAATAGTGAGCCTACGTGGTGACGTGTAACACAGACGCGCTGCGCAAAAACACTATGCGAACCAACTAGAGGTCCAGAGAGAATGAAATGAATAGTGGAATAAAGTCGTTATTTTTGTTTGTTTTTGCACACAAAAAGTATTCTCGTCGCTTGATAAACTTAAGATTGAGCCACTGCAGTCACTTGGACTATATTAACGATCTCTTTAATAACTTTTCTGGGCCGGCAAGTTTCAATCACTTAGAAGCCTATGGAGAAGTGATCAGCTCTCAGATTTCATAAAAAATATCTTAATTTGTGTTCCGAAGATGGACGAAGGTCTTACGCGGTTGGAACAACATGAGGGTGAGTAATTACTGACAGAATTTTCATTTTTGGGTGAACTAACCCTTTAATAATTCAGTGAAACGATGTTATTGCGAATATTATTGTTACTTGTTAATCATTGTGTCAGTGTTTTATTCGCTTACGGGTATATGATATTGCATTTTTGTCAACAGATCCACCTAAATATACTGTATTGATATCCTCAGTTTTGCAGGACGGGAGATCTCTAGGAGCAGGATTGGGCACTCCTGGTTTAAAGGGTTAATGATTGATATTGTGACTTCCATATTTTTCCCCTAATCTGCTTGTTTTATAGGTTTGAGGATGGGTTACAAACCTTGGGTCTGCTTGAGGAAATCAAGAGTCAGCCTCGTGTTTTTGAAGACCTTTTTATTAACCTTGAAAAGCCACTACAGGCAAAAGATTTGTCGTCTTTGTTTGAAGTGTGTTTTTCACCAGTCGGAAGCAACAGACGGCAACAAGAGAACCAGACCATCTGCTTCTGGAGAGACTGGCTTATAGATGTGGAAGGTATGCATTACATTAGAATATGTGCAAAAATAGAAAAACATTACTTTCAATTGTAATATTTCACACTATTTTTGTTATTTATTTATTTTTGATCAAATAAATGCAGCTGGTGAACATATGAGACTTCTTTCAAAAATATTAATGTTTCCAAAGTAAAGTTTTGACCGCTATAAAACAGTTTGTTCTGGTTCTTGAACCTCATTGGCTGAGAGCCTTTTCCAGCCATGATATATTTGTGTTTATTGCTTTATAAGCAATACATTTTATTTTAATGTACATGTACAGTACTGGTCAAAAGTTCGGAAACATCACTATTTTTGATGTTTCTGAGAAGTCTCTAATGCTCATCAAGCCTGCATTTGTTTGATCAATAATACAGAAGAAAACAATAATATTGTGAAATATTAGTACAATTTAAAGCAATTGTTTTCTATTTGAATATACTTTTAAAATATAATTTATTTCTGTGATGCAAAGCTAAATTTTCATGAGCCATTACATTAGCCATTTTGCCACATTAGCCATTTTGTTACATTTTATCAGCTTGGAAAATACACCAATTTGATTATAAACACTGGAAATGTAATGCATCATTCTGGTTACGAGTCAGGTGTGAATTCCGTGTTCAGGAAAAACAGTGGAAACCTGGCTATTGACATACTATTAGTTTTTATTATTCATATTTTTAAGTTTTTCTTTAAAAAAGTTTTTTTTTAACTGAAGTACTGATCCAAGTAGACAATTTATTTGAGTAAATGTTGCCTTGGCAACTAGCTGAAATAAAATATGAAAATAAAAATTATGTATTTTTTAATTTTCAGTTTACATTCATTTTATTCCAATTAATGTAAATGCCTTTTATGGTTTTGGACAATTTTTTTAATTATTATTTATGTTTACCTTGTTTGTAGAAGGAGAATGCAGTCCTCTAACAATGGAGATGGTCCTTGAATTTGCTTCAGGAGCATCAACCGTGCCTCCACTTGGGTTTTCTCAACCTCCCCAAATCCAGTTTCTACATGGAACTTCAGACTACAAACGAATATATCCTGAGGCCAATACATATAATTAATAATACTCAGACTGCCACTTCACAACAGTTATGATGACTTCAAAACATACATGACTGACGGAATAATGCAGGCTCCAACCTTTGGTATTCCATAAGAATGACGTGACTCATTTTTAGAGTGCCATAAAAGGGTCAAATTGTGATGTTTGGAGACTAATTTACTTAATCAGTTCGTCACTTTAATACATTTCTTCTGAAGTCACATGGAGCTTCTAGACCTATTGTTAAATTGGTTTTCTGTTAATTTCTTGCAGTTTAGGAGAAGTTTATATCTAAAATTACTACAGCATTTCATTTTTTTCTTTTTTTTTTAAAACGATGCTGAAGTTTTGGAAAAACCTTTCTGAAAAAAGTGATTTTGAAAAACTACAATGGCTTTATGCTGGCTTTTTTATTTACAGTCACCTAGACCTATTGTTCGCAATC
This sequence comes from Leuciscus leuciscus, assembly GCF_965113295.1. Taxonomy (NCBI): domain Eukaryota; kingdom Metazoa; phylum Chordata; class Actinopteri; order Cypriniformes; family Leuciscidae; genus Leuciscus; species Leuciscus leuciscus. The sequence continues at coordinate 22,181,434 of NC_138747.1, read as the reverse complement.
TGGTTATCTGTTGTTCTCACAGGTTAGGGGAAGTATATAAAATGTCTATTTTCCTGTTATAGAACAGAAATGGGGTTTTGAAAAACCTTTCTGAAAGCAATGATTTTGAAGAACTACAATGCATTTGTTTTATTGTAAAAAGAGTTTCAAATGTATTTCTACAAGTGAACAAATAAAGTAATGCATTTTGATAAACAGGCCTAATAGTACTGTACTGTATAAATCTCACACACTCTACAGTGTTTTAACTTGATGGCTGAATGGTCTAGTTATACATATTTTTAACCTAATCTTGTAAGAATCTGGAAATTTCTCTGCAGCAAGTCATATATTTTTCCTTCAGGTCAGTAATTCTTATCAGTGTATCTTTAAGTATTTGCCATTGTCTGTGATGCAAGTTAATTTGTGGTTGAGTAACCACTACAGCTCTTTCGAGGGCATCCTGATTAACTTCCAACTGAGTAAGCTGGACTCCATATCGCCCCAGCATGGTCTCAAGTTCTTCATTGTATGGGTCTCTGCTGAAAACGTTGTTAATGGCTGTTGTGTCCTGTTGACGGTTCGCAACCATACCTTCCATCCATATCTGGTTGGGTGTACGATTTGATTCAGTACGTAGCCTGTGACCGTTCCATGCTGCTCTGAAAGTGTCCAATCTTTCCTGAATGACTGGCAGGTAAACTTGTTGTACAGAAAATCTGTGTATGTCATTGTCTGGATCCAGAATTTGCTCATCCTCAAAGGAATAAAACAGGTGGTAAAAGTATTGAATTACCTGGGTAAAAACATCTCTCCAGAGCCTTTCGATACGCTGGTTGTGTACAGATCTTCCAGTGATGTGACTCCTCCGTTCATCACCATAAATCAAATTCATAAGCAAAGCAACCTGAGTGTTTTCTCCACCACTGTCAGACCTCACTCTGGATGGAAGTCCATACTGAAATGTTGCTCCAACAAAACTGGCCAACACTGTCAAAGCAGTGTTATCAAGGTTTGCTCTTAGGTAAGTGATGACTCGAGAGTGTCCATCGATCCCTCCGTGTGTCACTATTCCCCATCTGTGTATATAAATTAAATTATTCAATTTAGCAAAAAACTTGTTTACACCCCCTTTTTGAACAACAGTTAATGTTTTCACATTTTGTAATAGTTGTGAACAAGTCCCTTGATTGTCTTCAGTGTAAAATGTTGGATCTCAAAATCATGCATGAATCTGCAGGACCTGGAGAATTTGTGTACTATAGGCAGTTTTACTGCTTAGTTGTTTACTAGTCCCTTATTTAACCCATCAAAGAATGTGAAAAATCCAGGTAACAACAGAATATTAAGAATCAAAGTGTATATGTGAACTTTAGAATGGTTTTATAAATCCAGCAATTTTGTCTCGAGTATACGGTAGGGCTGCACGATATTGAAGAAAATTGCAATAAACTCATTAAATAATGCAATATGCGATACGATAATGCTTAAAGTGTGTAAAATAACTTAAATTATCTTTAAAATATATTTTAAATGATATAACCTACATGCGTGTTTCACATTCTTTTTGTGACTAGAAAACACCCCTACAACTTCTGAAAGTGAACAGCAGTGTTTTACTGTGGCATAAGAGGTGTTATTTTAACATCAGTGTAAACCATGGGGTTTAGGGTTTCAGGTTATCCTACATTAGGGTTATTTAACAACAGAAACTGAATAATCAAATGTAAAAATAAAACACTGCTTAGTTTTCACTGTATGAATTAAATATACAGTATGTAGTATACTGATTCTTATTAAAGCTACAAAAGTTATTCAGCCAAGAGCAGTGAGTGATTTTCTCTTTCTTTTGTTCATGACCCCAGTTATTGCAAGCTGTTGCGATATGCATATCATGATATATAAATTTGCGATATTTAGATCATTTTGATATATTGCGCAGCCCTAGTATACAGATGTAAACATGTATACTCATGCAAACTGTTATGTGAAATAGCTTATTTGGGGCAGTAAAAAAAAAAAAAAAAGAGAGAAATGCAAATTTTTTCTAGCACTTAATTGTGTTAAATTATAACATTTGCACATTCTGCAAAGTGTATGCAAACTTTTGACCATAACTATATGTGACAGAAACATATAGTTTCTGAGTGTGTTTCGACAAAATGTGAGTGAGAGAGATTGTGTGTTGCAACTTGCAACTGTAAGAGAGTGAGAGTGTTTAAAATGTGTGTATGAGTGAGAAAGTGAATGTACAATGGATTTAAGTGCACAGACAAAACGTTTCAGTTAATACCTTATAAGCCGCATGTGCCCATCTATGTGCCAAAGACTGTTTGGAAGCGGGACAAAGTATGTCCGTCTTGCAACAGCACAGCTCCACCGTTCAGCTGCTGCTGCTGGGTTAATTTTACTGAGCATTTTACGCACACGTTGTCTTGGTACATGTATCCCCTCAGCTGACAGGTATCCTTGCATCATCTGTTTTAAAACAGAAACTTGTGAAAACAGAGTGCTTGTTCATGGTTGATTAGAAACAATGATTTTTTATTTTCAAAAAAAAAAATTGTAAGAAAGTAAAGGTATGTACAGGCCAACAAAATGTACCTCATAACCTGATTTGGGATACTGTCCATGAAGACTTTGTACACACTGCTCTAGATCATCATCATCAATTTGGGTAAATCGGTCCCTCATTCGTATACCCAGGGCACGGAGTTTGTGGTACATGTAGGAGGTTGAGCATCCAAGCATCCTTGCCATGGCCTTGGCTTTGAACCCCTGTTTAAGCAACAGCTGCAGTTGTTCCCTGGTCACGTCTAAGCTTGGTCTACCCCTTGAACCTATTGCATAAAGTACAACAAAACAAACTGAATTATTCCTTCACAAAACAGAATTGAACATGTGGCAAAACACTATAGTTAAATACAGATTTAAGGTTTATTTACCAGAATATGTTATGGATGTCATATAACAATTTAAAAATACATAATCTAAAGATATACAATCTTTGGGGTCAGTAAGATTTTTTATGTTTTTAAATGAAGTCTCTTCTACTCACCAAGGCTGCATTTATTTGATTAAAAATACAAACAAAAACAGTAATATTGTGAAATATTATTCCAATTTAAAACAGCTGTTTTCTATGTGAATATACAGTAAAGTGTAATTTATTCCTGAGATCATAGCTAATGTTCAGCATCATTACTCCAGTCTTCAGTGTCACATGATCCTTCAGAAATCATTCTAATATGAGGATTTGATGCTCAAGAAACATTTCTCATTATTATCAATGTTGAAAACAGTTGTGTACAATTTTTTTTCAAAATTCTTTGATGAAAAAAAAGTTCAAAAGAACAGCATTTATCTGAAATCTAAAGTTTTTGTAACATTAAACACTACCGTTCAAAAGTTTCAGTTTAAATAAATGCTGTTCTTTTGAACTTTCTATTAATCAAAAAAAAATTACAAAAAAATTGTACACAACTGTGTTAAACATTGATAATAATAATGAATGTTTCTTGAGCATCAAATCCTCATATTATAATGATTTCTGAAGGATCATGTGACACTGAAGACTGGAGTAATGATGCTGAACATTCAGCTTTGATCACAGGAATAAATTATATTAAATTAATAAAACATTTAATAAAATATATTAAAATAGAAAACAGTCATTTTAAATTGTCATAATATTTCACAATAAATAAATGCAGGCTTGTTGAGCAGAAGATACTAATTTGTTTGTCAAGTTTTTGTCTTCTTTTTTAAAAACCATTAAAAATCTTACTGACCCCAAACTTTTGAACGGTAGTGTGTGTGTATATATATATATTGATTGTGTATGTAGACCGATGTAGACATACCTGTTCGTATGAGCGGGGCAGTGGTGGAAAGGACTTGCTGATGCCTCGATGTGATGGCTGTCCGTAATACCCGTAGACTGTCAAGGAGATCATTGTATTTCTCCAAATCATCTTGGCTTATTCTCTGTATATTGTTAAGCAACGAGTCGATCACACTTAAATCATAAAGCGTACAGTTCCCACGAATAAAATTTCGTTTGATAGATAAAATCTTTCTTCTGACTGCATTAATCACGGATAACGCCTCCATTTATGTTCTCTGTTGGCGGCACCGGATATAAACGCGTGACCTGAGACAAAACATTCAAAAGTGACGCGCATGCGTCTTTGAAAGAACACAGGTTATACCAGGCAGCAGGCACATATATGTTTTCCAATTAAAAACATGGTTGAAGATGTTGGCTCCTAGGCTACATCCCAGTCATCATAATGTAACAGTAATATGAATGCAATTTGTTATATAATATAGTAATGTCTAACCACGCCTAAAGGGGCTTTTATTTTGAAAAGTAGGAAATGGGTGTAATTTGTTTTTTTGCATCTAATGAATACAAGTTTTTACTAGTAATAATTGCATTAAAGAGCTCTCTAATTGTAATTCTTACTAGTAAGAATTGAATTGTAGAGCTCTCTAATTCAGTTTTTACTATGATCTAATTGAATTAGAGAGCTCTGCAATTACATTCTTACTAGTAACAATTCAATTAGAGAGCTCTACAATTCAATTATTACTAGTAAAAACTACAATTAGAGAGCTCTCTAATTGTATTATTACTAGTAAGAATGCAATTGTAGAGCTCTGTAATTACATGAAAGAGCTCTGCAATTGCATTCTTACTAGTAAGAATTCAATTAGAGAGCTCTCTAAATCAGTTTTTACTAGTAATAATTGCATTAAAGAGCTCTCTAATTGTAATTCTTACTAGTAAAAACTGATTTAGAGAGCTCTCTAATTGAATTCTTACTAGTAAGAATGCAATTGCAGAGCTCTTTAATATAATTACAGAGCTCTACAATTGCATTCTTACTAGTAATAATTCAATTAGAGAGCTCTCTAAATCAGTTTTTACTAGTAATAATTAAATTGGAGAGCTCTCTAATTGTAATTGCTACTAGTAAGAATTGAATTGTAGAGCTCTCTAATTGAATTCTTACTAGTAAAAATGCAATTACGACGAGTAACGCTGGGTACAATTTAAGCTAAAACGGCTTGCCATAGGCCTACTTTATGTACTGCTTCATACAGCGTCTGTTTGAACAAGAATAAAGTTCAACATAATTGTTACTATTAATGAAGTGGAGTCTATACGTTCAGTTTTAATTTGATAAACATGACACAATATAACATACGACATGAAAAGAGTGTTTACTGATATAAAAAACTGATTTGAGAGCTTTAGAGGAACTAAAGGTGATCGAATAAACACGGAAAACACGTGATCGTTGTCATGCGGTGAATCCGGCCAATCGTGGGACAGCTGTGTCGTCATCAGCCCTCCTGCAGCCCAGTGCAGCCGCTCTTGAGAAGCTGCGCTGGCTGAGTTCTCCGGCTACTCTCGAAATGCTCTCGCGGTACTTTGATGGCATATGTCACAGTCACGTGGCGTCGGCGCTGTATCAAGTCGGACAAAATTTCTAACCGGCATGCACTGCTTCAAGTCAGCCGCCGATCGGTCTGCGCAGAGCTGTATGAAGTCGAACAAGCCTAATGCTAATATGTGTGGTAAAAAATAAACCAATAGCAATGGGAAACTTTTTTGTTGTCATCCAATGTGAAGCCTATGCCATAACGAATACGCCCATGTGCGGTTTTGCATAATCTCGCGTTTATAACAGTGTTCCTTTGTTTGCGCAACCATTTGCTTCCTGGAAATTTACGCACACGTGCTTCTCGTGACGCACAGAGGTTGTCCTGCCTCCTGTTACACCTGCTCTCTAGCGCTCGCTCCGTTTACATTCGCCTGCTGCAATGGGTTCACGTCGGGGACAGAAGTTATTTTCTCCTGCTGCTGCATTGGAAGAACTTCTGCGAAGCAGTGATGAAGAAAACGGGAAATATTCAGAAGAGAGTTTTGTATCCAGCGTCGACTCTGAAGAGGAGGATATGTTTTTAGAAGGTCTCGATCCAGTTTTAGATCGGTAAGTGTCTAAACATTTTAGTGAGTTTGTGTTACATTGCTTTTTAGTTTTGATTTTCTGCACTATTGCCGCTTATAAGTACGTTACATTGAAATGCAGTGAAATTCCATTGTTATTCAAGCGCTGAATTAGAAGAAACCCTGTACAACATTGAACATATTACTTTATGTAACGTTAGCTATATAGGCTATTGCTTTGTATGTAGAACGCAAGACGAAGTTCAAACAACTTTTCAGAGAAGAACATGTAATTATATGTGTGTAAGATAATCAGTTCTGTTAGGTGTAACGTTAGTTCTAATCCTTTTTGTGTAATTCAACAGTGATGAAACTTCAGATGATGAGAGGGTACCAGAGGCCTCTGGACAACATGCAAAGCGTCCATGTGTGGCTGCAGCATCTTCAGCCTCCAGAAGTTCAAGAGGAAAGAGCGGAAGAAAGAGACAGCCCAGCACTTTGTGGTAAGTAAATAATGTGAAGCAAGTAAAGTAATGTTTAGTGAGAGAAAAAATTGCATTTTAGGGCATTATTATTGTCTGATTACAGTCTGCATTGTTAGCTGGTAGTGTAAATGTGCAATCAGGGAAGCAATAGAGTTGGTGTAGAGGTAGATTGCTGTATGTGAATGATCCTTTGAATATAAAATCTGTAAGCTGCTAGTGTAAATGTGCAATCAGGGAAGCAATAGAGTCGGTGTAGAGGTAGATTGCTGTATGTGAATGATCCTTTGAATATAAAATCTGTAAGCTGCTAGTGTAAATGTGCAATCAGGGAAGCAATAGAGTCGGTGTAGAGGTAGATTGCTGTATGTGAATGATCCTTTGAATATAAAATCTGTTAGCTGGTAGTGTAAATGTGCAATCAGGGAAGCAATAGAGTTTGTGTAGAGGTAGATTGCTGTATGTGAATGATCCTTTGAATATAAAATCTGTAAGCTGCTAGTGTAAATGTGCAATCAGGACAGCAATAGAGTTGGTGTAGAGGTAGATTGCTGTATGTGAATGATTGTTTGAATTTCAGATTTGAAAAGGCAATAATATGTATGTATTTATGTGCAAGATAATCAGTTCTGTTAGGTGTGTTTCTAATCCGTTTTGTGTAATTCAACAGTGATGAAACTTCAGATGATGACTGGGAACCAGAGGCCTCTGGACAACATGCAAAGCGTCCATGTGTGGCTGCAACATCTTCAGCCTCCAGAAGTTCAAGAGGAAAGAGACAGCCCAGCACTTTGTGGTAAGCAAATAATGTGACGTGCATGACTCTTGAGAAAATAAAATATGTTAGGGCATCATTATTGTCTGATTGCAGTCTGCATTATTAGCTGGTGGTGTAAATGTTCAATAATGTTAGCAATATATTGGGTATGAAGGTAGATTCCTGTATGTGAATGGTCATTTGATTTTGAAAATAAAATGTGTATATATAAAAATTTCTTTTCCTGTTTGTTATTCAATAGTGATGGCAATTCAGATGATTCACCCAGCACTTCAGGGACAGGATGGTGTAGTAACATGGACAGCACAGAACCTCCTGAAATCATCTTTAGGCCTCTTCATGCTGTTGGAGCAAAGCTTCTAAAAACAGCTTCGTACAGTCCTCTGCAGCTGTACAGTCCTCTGCAGCTGTTCCAGCTGTTCTTTTCAAGTGCGTTGCTACAGACACTGATTGCTAAAACATTTTTTTTTTTACATTTTTTGAGATGTTTAGCACTGTGTTGATTGCTAATAACTAAGAAACTGTTGTTTGTAACTATATACAGATGTATAAATAAAAAAAACGTTTTATTTGCTAAATAATGTGTCATTCTTAACCATTAAATGGATGGTAGTGAACAAAGACTTTCTTATATATACTTTTTATAAACAAGTTGCCAAGTGTCACTTTAGGGTACTTTTGGAGCCTTTTCCAAAAATGCACATAAATGTATTTTTATAAACATTTAGAATGTAAACAATACACCAGAGAAAGTATACAAGTTGTGCTTTGTCATAATGTAATAAGAAAATATATTGAAATGATCAAACAAACTTGTTATAGCTCATGGTAAAAGTTGGTTACCAAGTGTCCCTTTGGAGACTCCAAGTGGCCTTTTTGGGTAGGTGCCTAGACATGCGCTGAAATAAATGCTTGTAAAAAAATCATTTTTGCTTGTATGAACTTCAAATTTGAAACATACATTGTTAAGAACTATGGCTTTAGATTGCTTGTGTTTCCAGGCCTGTATATTTTTGCTTTAAGCTATTTTCTTTTTCATAAACATTTATAAAAAAAAAATAAAAAATTGTCCATTGTTTTTGAGCTTATTTATCTCTCTAATAGTAATTGCTAGAGCAATTCTAAGTATTTCATAGTAAACTGTCAAGTGTCAGCTTTTAAATGATATCTTGGTTTTGTGTAGTCAGAAGGACTCATTAGCAACAACCATTTTATTATGGGTATGTCATTTTGCACTCGATTGCCAAAAATGGGGGCGACTGGTAAGGGGTTAACCATGCTTGCATTTTAATGCATTGTATTTTTAGTGCTTACATTTTTATGGGCTAAAATTCAACATGGTTGAATATTTAAGCTGTGAATATTTCAATTAAAAACATTTCAAACACCTTTTCATTATTAAAAATTCAATAATCCATATTCACCTTTCATATTTCACTTCCAAAATATTCAAACTGTTTAAAAATACAACCAATAATATTCAACAGGCAATTTTCGGTCCATTTTATTTCGCTTTGCAAATTCGCTTCCACAAATTCAGTGGTTCAAATTCGACAGTAAATTCAACATTGACGTCCAGGAACTGCAGGAAAAGCAGTAGATTGCCGAGCATACTCTCCATCTGCTGTTAGTCGACCTCACCATCAGATGGTGCAAAAGCGCTTGTTGCTGACGAAGACATTCATTCATAAAATGAAAATGATTATCTGTGTCAGTATATGCGGAAAAGATGATAAACACACAAAAGCTGTGTTTATGTTTCATTCAATAACTTCATTGTTACTTTCCCTGTGTATTCTACATGTCATCAGCTTTCTCTACCATGAACAGGATTATAATCGGTTTCCCTCAATACCTCATACTCAAGGATTTCCCTTCCGTTGATAGTGATATGAAAGACCAATCTTGCACCTTATTAGGGAAGTAGGCTGTAGGCTATTATATAGCCTAGGCTACAGGCAAGAAGATGGACTCAGAATATGAACTTAACGCGCAAAGTTTCATGCTGAGCGTTTCGTGATATACTGGCATAAAATCAACACACATATATATAGTATGCATACGTGTATTGCATTAGCTTAAACTGTCACAGCACTTGCATATTGTCCTCCTATTGTTAGTTTAACTGTAAATCGCTTTGGATAAAAGCGTCTGCTAAATGACTAAATGTAAAAATTGGCTTGATATTGGACATTAGCACATTTAGGGATCGTCTCTAAAGTTGCATTCAACATTGGCATACACGTTTCTAACTTCAATAGCAAACTTAAATTTATTTGAATAAATATTAAAAATCCAAAGGGTGCGCATTATGCCTGACACTAAATGAACACTTTACAGTTGGTTTTATGACTGTAAGTCGTTCTATTCAAATTCTATCGGAGTTAGAAACGTGTATACCAAAGTCGTATACACTTTAGAGACGGTCCCTAAATGTGCGAATGTCCAACATCAAGCCATCTGTATGCCAATCTATCACTGGGAAACGCTCAGCATTAAGCTTTACGCGTTATTCTGAGTCCATCTGCTTGCCTGCGAGTTTGGTCTTTTACATCACTGTAGTCCATTAAGCTACGTTAAGCGTTGTATATGTCCAGCAGGGGAATCCTTAAGTATTGAGGGAAACCCTAATAGCCTGCATGCAGCACATCGCCACAATATAAAGTTAAGGCAACTAAACAACCAAGAGAAATATATGTCAACCTCAAAAATTTAACATTGGATCTGTATATCCGCATCGGGGAATAACATTATAATCTCGTTCACGGTAGAGAAAGTTGCATGTAGGCTACACAGGAAAAGTAACCGTGAAGACACTGAATTTAACATAAAACAGCCGTCATAATAATCACAAATACACTTACATTGCTGTAAATGAGTTTTATGAATGAATGACTTGTTCTAACTGTTGCTGGTCTTCAACACGCTTTTGCACCCCCTGCTGGTGAGGTCGACTAACAGCAGATGGAGAGTATGCTCGGCAATCTACTGCTTTTCCTGCAGTTCCTGGACGTCAATGTTGAATTTACTGTAGAATTTGAACCACTGAATTTGTGGAAGCGAATTTGCTAAGCGAAATAAAATGGACCGAAAATTGCCTGTTGAATATTATTGGTTGTATTTTTAAACAGTTTGAATATTTTGGAAGTGAAATATGAAAGGTGAATATGGATTATTGAATTTTTAATAATGAAAAGGTGTTTGAAATGTTTTTAATTGAAATATTCACAGCTTAAATATTCAACCATGTTGAATTTCAGCCCATAAAAATGTAAGCACTAAAAATACAATGCATTAAAATGCAAGCATGGTTAATGCAATGCCTATTTTTTTTTTCAAGTAGTGCAATTCAACAGGCTTTTTATTTCAAAAACATTTGACATTATTCTACTTCCATACCTCTGCATGTGCGATGTAGGCTACCTATACAATTCATACCCTGATTCTTAATTGCGTGACCCTAAAGTTTCATTATTGATCATGATTGACTTAAGATTATTTATTTATTTATGTATTTATATATTTTTTGTATGTATGTGAGGGACCGAGAAGCCAAAACCAAGGAACACAAGCTTTGCACAAAAAATGGGTCTTTATTTGAACCCAAGAAAAGAAATTAACTTTACAAACTCATAAATTTCTTACAATAAAAATAAAATAAACAGAAAATGAGATCAAAACAGTTAGACAAAAACCAAACAAACAAACTAAAACTGACCCGCTCAAATGAACAAAGCAACAGCTTATAAAGGAAGAGATGGGCCCATTACAAATTAAGAGGGGAAACAATTCAACTTTACATTCAACATATAACCGTCAATTAATCAAAATCAAATCAAACAGAGATATATAATAAATAAAGATAAGGAAAGCTAAATGTAATCAAATATCATAAATGTACAACTAAATAAATCAATTAATAAAGACAGTAACGTTTCTTCCTCCCCCGGGCAATTCCAGCAAATGGTATGTTCGGGCGGAACCAATAACACTTAAGTTCTGTTCCTGCCCGTACTCTAATCTTCGTCACGCCAGGATGCGGCTGCAGCGGACCATGTCTTTGACCATGTCTGAAGTTCATCACAGACGGTAAATTTAAACTCAAAATAGAAACAAATATAAGTAACATATACAACGTAACTAATTTGTGTGCACTTCAAATCAGTAACAATGTATATAAAATGTGCTGTAAACGTAAACAAAAACACAAAGAAATGATTAATATTGTTTGTTTTGTGTGGTTATTGTGATCCATCATTATACTGAAACAAATTAATATGAATAACAAAATAAGTTTAAATAAAGATTCCTTCGTGTAAATGTATGCATGTTAGCGTGCAGGCTTGGGAGGGTTACTTTAAAAATGTATTCCGTTACAGTTACAAATTACTTCATGAAAAAAGTATTCAGTAACGTAATCCAAGTACCACAATATGAAAGTAATGTAATCTGATTACTTTTGGATTACTTCAAGGTCACATATATAAATAAAGTCAAGCAAGAAGAAATATATATTTTTTGAAAACCTTTTATTTATTAAGAATTTGGTCCGGTGTAAAATATTTGAAAAATATAAACTATTTAAGAAAATGTCATATAGCTGTAAGTAACTATGTTGTAGCTAAAAACCTATTAAAACTAAGCAATCATGTCTCATTTCCACAACTTGGGAACACACAGCCCTGAATATTTATGTAAAGACATCTAGTGTCTACTGTATGGTATTACAGATTATTTTATTTTTATTTTTAACTAACATGTACAAGGAAAAAAACAAAAAACACAACATTTTAAATTTCTACTCAATCTAAATATTAGTTTATTTTAAAATAGGCCTAGGCTACATGTTGACTAAAGCCGTGATCTTTCTTAATTTGCCTGACTGAACTTGGGGCGTTGGCAGTGGGAGTTCCCCTACGTTACCTAGGCAGCGAACATCCCGTTAAGTGAGAAGAGATTAAGAAAGGACATATTGGTACAATCATGTTGTTTGCATTTTCTTCTTTGAAAACAAAATATCAGCAGAATTTCCATGAATATAAAGCGTTTTTGTCCCGCGGGCAACGTTTCTACTGGCAGCAGTGATTCATTCAGCATCAAGGAGATTGTAGAAAGCTGTTATTTGCACACGCACCAGCGGGTGGCACACGTGAGTCATTACTGGCAACAGAACGTACTCGGTTACTAACGTAACCTCGGTTCTCTCTAGAAGAGGGAACGAGTACTTGCGTAAGATATCTTACGCTAGGGGAAAACCTCTTTTCCTCGAGATATTGAAGCCAAAAATTATCCTTAATTTTGCAATAATGTAAAACGCATTGCAGCAGCATGCAGACATGGGCGAGACAGCTCGCGCGCCCATTGGCTGCTCTGCGGCAACTGCACCAGCCTATCGATAGAGGCTCCTCATGACGTCAGAACCAATGAGGGCGCTTCGCGCCCATTACGTCATGTCCCGCCGAAATCGGGTGGGGCCAGGGCTATAAATACGGCCCAGAGAGGCTGGTGTGGTCAGTTTTTCATCGCTGAAGCGAATCAGAACATGACGCATGCACGGCAAGATACGCAAGTACTCGTTCCCTCTTCTAGAGAGAACCGAGGTTACGTTAGTAACCGAGTACGTTCTCTTACGAGAGGTCTCTCGTACTTGCGTAAGATATCTTACGCTAGGGGAACACAATGTAAAACGTTGTGCGTGCTTGAGACATAACACTAAAGTCCCAAGGGCAGGTGCCCGGGGCTCATACAGTGCCTAATCACAAGGGACTCACAGAGAATCCGGGAAGAGGGGCTAGAATAGCATCATTCCTGTAATATGGAGCTCTGATAAGAGCATATTATATTAAGTGTTCCACACAGCCAGGGCGAACACGGCCTGGACTGATAAATATGGGGGACTTACGCACTGCCCACAGAAGTATACATACGATCAGTGATCGACGCTCTAGCGGTTTCAGCATCCTGAGCCGATAGGATCGGGCGGGCAATACTGAAAATTTAAACCGAGAGCAACCTAGCTTGTAAAGCGGGAACCTCGAGGTTATAAAACCTTATAAATGTAGACGGGGAGGCCCAGCCTGCCGCCATACAGATATCTTGCAAGGCAATCCCACTGGACCAAGCCCACGACGAGGCCATGCCTCTTGTGGAGTGTGCTTTGACACCTATCGGGCATTGCAGGCCCTTGGATGTGTAAGCTAGCGCTATAGCATCAACTATCCATCTGGATAGACTCTGTTTTGACGCAGCTAGTCCCTTAGAACGTCCGCTGAACAAAACAAAGAGCTGCTCCGTCTGTCTGAAAACAGATGAGCGAGACACATAGGCTCTTAACGCCCTGACCGGGCAAAGGAAGCCTGCGTCCCCTTCCTCTTCAGATACCGGCAGGGCCGACAGGGAGATAACCTGTGCCCTAAACGGTGTGTTGAGGGATTTAGGAACATATCCGTGCTTAGGTTTGAGTATGACTCTCGAGTCATTCGGCCCAAACTCCATACACGTCGCGCTCACTGAGAGCGCTTGCAAATCCCCTATGCGCTTCACTGAAGCGAGAGCCAGAAGAAACACTGTTTTGAAAGACAAGAGTTTCAGGTCTATTGACTGTATTGGCTCGAATGGGGCACCTTTCATGGCTTCCAGAACCGTGGAAAGGTCCCAAACGGGAACTGAAGGTGGTCTGGGAGGGTTCAGCCTCTTAGCTCCTCTAAGGAAGCGAATGACCAGATCGTTCCTTCCTAATGACTGGCCAAGCGGTGGTTCAGCGAACGCTGCTATGGCCGCCACATAAACTTTGAGCGTGGATGGGGTTCTGCCCTTATCCAGAAGTTCTTGTAAAAAGGAGAGAACCTCCGGCACCCCACAGCGTGAGGGTGAAGTGCCACTCGCTGTACACCAGCTAGTGAACACAGACCATTTTGAGGAATAGAGCCGCCTCGTAGATGGAGCTCTAGCCTGCGTGATCGTGTTTAACACTCCCGCTGGGAGGTTAACGGGTACCCGTTTATGGCCCACACATGTAGGGACCAAAGCTCCGGGCGAGGATGCCAGATCGAGCCGTTCGCCTGCGAGAGGAGATCCCTCCTCACCGGTATCGGCCACGGGGCGGTACTCGTCAGCTGCATCAGGACTGGAAACCAGACTTGGTTTGTCCAAAATGGGGCGATGAGTAACACTGGGCATCCGCTCTCCCTGATTCGCTCTAACACCTGGGGTAGGAGCGTGACAGGGGGAAACGCATAGAGCGGGCAGCGGGGCCAGACATGAGCCAGCGCATCCCTGCTCTTGGAGAAGAATTCCTGACAATGAGCGTTCTCTTGAGACGCAAATAGGTCTATTTCCGCTCTGCCAGATGTCCTCCATAGCATTTTGACTGTCTGTGGATGTAAAGACCATTCTCCTGTCGGCAGATTGTTTCTGGACAGTCTGTCTGGTCCCACATTCAGATGGCCGGGCACATGCGCTGCCCTGAGCGAGCGCAGATTGTGCTAAGCCCAGACCAGGAGGCGTTCCGTCAGCCTGTGAAGGATTCTGGATCTGATACCTCCTTGGTGATTTATATAAGCCACCACTGACATGTTGTCCGAACGGACCAAGACGTGGTGTCTTTTTATCTGGGGACAAAAGCGCCTCAGCGCGTTGTCGACTGCCATCATTTCCAGGCAGTTTATATGCAGAAGCTTTTCCCGTTCCGACCACTGGCCGAATAACGGTCTGCCCTCGAGCAGCGCTCCCCATCCCGAGGTTGAGGCGTCCGTAGACACCACCTTCACACTCGAGGAAGTCCCCAGGCCAGAGGTGGGAGTAAGTCACACATGTGCAAGTCACAAGCAAGTCTCAAGTCTTAACCTTCAAGTCTCAAGCAAGTCCGAGTCAATTTTGTGAAAAGCAAGTCAAGTCAAGTCAAGTCACTGCTTTATGTCAAGCAAGTCAAGTCAAGTCGTAGCTTGGGTCACAAGTCACTGGCAAGTCATACAAACGTTTGATGATTTCACTGAATTTATATATTAAAATAAGTTAAAACTACATAAGCTGTGGACTATGGTTTTATTTGCAAATTTTTTTTTAAAATATGCATTTCCACATACAGCTGAGTGGTTACTACAATAAAAAATAAAAATTTTTTTTTTTTTTTTAAATGTCAAACTACATAGCCTAAAATGTAAATGTAACTGAAATTAGGCCAACATTAAAGCATGAAAAATAAATATGCCTCAAACATTGCAGAAGACCATTAAAAGGTATTAAACAATTCACAATTCAAGTATAATGGTTCCTATGCCACCAAATGGCATTCTTCAAACTGGCATCCCCTTTATGGAACATGAACACATCCCAACAAGTTAGATCTTTCCTTTTTAACAAAAGAATAACAAGAAAAAAACAGTAATAATTGAATTGACACAAAACTTACACCTGTCAATCAGGTGGATTGACTATTGTACATTATTAATCTGTGTGAGTGAGTGATTTATTAATATTTGTGAATGAATGTGTGTGCATGTGAATGTGTATGTGTGAAAAGTGTATTGTTTGCATGTGTATTGTGTGTGTGTGTGTGTGTGTGTGTGTGTGTGTGTGTGTGTGTGTGTGTGTGTGTGTGTGTGTGTGTGTGTGTGTGTGTGTGTGTGTGTGTGTGAGAGAGAGAGAGAGAGAGAGAGAGAGGTGATTTGATTGAGTGTGATTGATTCATTAATATTTGTGAGTGAATGTGTGTGTGTGTGTGTGTATGAGTGAAGAGTGTATTGTTTGTTTGCATGTGTGCATGGTTGTGCTTGCAAGTTTGAATTTTTGTTTTGTGTATTTGTGTATGCATGGTTCGGTTCGAAAGTCTGTATGTTTTTTTTCTTTGTGTGTCGGTGTCTTTTTACAATCTTTTAGTGGTATTAACTAGCGATTTCTTTTTACTTACTCTATGCCCAATATACTAGCGTTATAAGCTAAACAGTTTTTAGAGATAAAACTCTTTACATTCGATTATCATGAAAACAAATCCCAGAGAACGGTAGACTGTACCAATGCATTATTAATTATTAATTATTCTCTCTCTCTCTCTCTCTCTCTCTCTCTCTCTCTCTCTCTCTCTCTCTCTCTCAAACCACGCTTGTGCATTTTTTTCTTCTTCTCTGATTCGATCATAAACTTGCGCATTACGTACCGTTTCAAAGCTGGCGAACGATCCCGCGCTTCAGCGTCATCACTACGACACTGCATTATTACGGCTTTTGTTCACACAGCGCGCGTTCCTGCTGCGTCACGTGATTGTTGCGGTGCGTTCAAATACAGATATTTATTTTTTAAAAGACAAGTTATTTTGAGTCATTTACCTCAAGTCCGAGTCAAGTCTCAAGTCATGAATATCAAGTCAAAGTCAAGTCAAGTCTTTTATTAATATTTGTCAAGCAAGTCTCAAGTCCTAAAATTTGCGACTTAAGTCTGACTCGAGTCAAGTCATATGACTCGAGTCCCCCATCTCTGCCCCAGGCTTACACCTGACCGGTACTAGTCGGTCACTGTCCAAGGTTTCAGAGCTGCGACGCATTTCTGATCGACCTTGAGGCGCGCGAGACCGGAGGTCCAAGCTCTGCGCGGCGTGCGCTTTCAACCAATACTGCAGCGGGCGCATGCGAAGCAGACCCAGCTGAAGCACTGAGGATGTGATGCCATGAGACCCAGCATCCTTTGAAACTTTTTGAGCGGGACTAAAGCGCCGTGGCGAAAAATCTCTGTCATGCGCTGAATACTTAGTCTGCGCTGCGGCGACAGCTGTGCTGTCATAGACAGCGAGTCCAGATCTGTGCCCAGAAAAGATATTTTCTGACTGGGAGACAGTGAACTCTTTGCGCAATTGACTGTGAGACCTAAATTCTCGAGGTGATCGAGTAATATGGTCCTGTGTTCTATGAGCTCCGACTGTGATCGAGCTAGAACCAGCCAATCGTCCAAATAATTCAGCACTCGTATGCCTCGGAGCCTGAGGGGTGCGAGCGCTGCATCCATGCACATCGTGAATACGCGAGGTGCCAGGGATAGGCCAAATGGCAGGACTGTGTACTGATATGCCTGGCCCTCGAAGGCGAATCTCAAAAATCGCCTGTGACGTGACGCTATTTGTATTTGAAAATAAGCGTCTTTCAGATCTATCGACATGAACCAGTCCCCTTGGCAAATTTGCGAGAGGATTTTCTTGGTCGTGAGCATTCTGAACCGTCGTTTCAGAAGTGCTTTGTTTAGTCGTCTTAGATCTAAAATGGGTCTGAGACCCCCGTCTTTTTTGGGTACCAGAAAATATCTGCTGTACATGCCCCCTTCGCTCTGAGCTTGTGATAGGGGTTCTATAGCCCCTTTGCTCAGTAACTTCGCTATTTCGGCCCGAAGTAGGTGTGCTACTTCCTTTTTCACCGTAGTATCGATTCGCGCCGCTTTGCGTTGCGGGCGTCGACCGAACTGTTGCGAATAGCCTCTTTCTAATGTCTAGCACCCACTTCGAAACCCCGGGTAGCCTTGCCCATGCGTTTGCACGAATGGCTAGGGTTGAATGCGAAGCGCGCTCTGGTCGCTCAGCAACAGAGGGGCTTCAGTGTGCTGCAACATAAGCGTCGCGCTTATGACATTTGAGGCATTTGAGGCACCACATTTAATGCGCAATCGATCTGGGTCGATTTCATGTGCGCGAGCCCTGTGCGACGGGCTGTGTTTCTGTGTAGGAATGAGCACTGGGCAGTGGGCATTTTGTCTACACTCATAACACCATCGGCCGTGGCCGGAACACCAGAAAATACACTCTATGGGATTTATCTGGGTAGCCGTAAAGCGGCGTTTGTGTGCAGGCAAGCGGGCTGTGTCGCCGACTTGTTTACTGCAGAATACACTGGAACAGTCGCATTTACTGGAACTGAACGACGAAGAAGTTGCCATAGAAACAGAGAGCATCAACATGCTGGCGTTTGTTTGCAGGCGTGCGTGCATTACAACAGCCTCGCTCACTGCAGTATGACATTTCCAGTCACCTGAACTTCAGAGGGAATGAGAAATGTGTGAGAAATAGAATTCGGCCCGGCCGCAGCGGGACATTAACACTCTTTTCTCCTTTCGCCAGTGACGCACGGGAACCATAGAAACGGTGTTTGGGTGCAGGCGAGCGGGTTGTACAACGCACTCGTTGGCTGCAAAATGCACATCTGCAGTCGCCTTTCAGGGAACTGACAGAGCGAAGCATTGGAGGCATAATTAATCTGCCGTTAGACCGAGATTCGAACACCGGTCTCTCGTGTGAAAAACCAAAGATTCCGCCACTGAGCCACAGGGGGGAACACAAAGGCTTTCAGATGCACGAGCATATAAGAGCGTCAACATGTTTTCTTCGGCGTTTGCTTGCCGGCGCTGCAATATTTATATTTCCAGTCGCCTGATCAGGGAACTGAGAAATGTGTGAGAAAATTCTGGTCAGTCCAGCCTCGGCGGGACTAAAACACTATTTTCTCCTTTCGCTGGTGATTGACGCGTGAATGGGGCGCAGAGGCAGGGTAGCTTTCTTGTACGTAAAGAAAAACGAACCCCGACCGTCCGCTTCCAGCCTCCCCTGTGAACGGCGCATTTTGCGTGGCTCGAACAGAGGGAGAGAGAAAGCTAGCCCCGTGACCGTCCGCTCCTGACATCCCCTGTGAACGGCGCGGTTTGCGCGGCTCGAACAGAGGGAGAGCAGGTATCATCCTCCAAGCAGGCAAGGCAAGCGGGCGCACCGGCGAGCTTTTCGGGTTAGGGGGGAAAGGGGCATCTTGAAAAAGACGCCCGGCTCTTTTAGTGCAATGAGAGTGTGTGTCGCGGCGGCGAACACACACACACATACACAAAACACAGTAGCAGAGAAAAGGATATGTACGCCGGAAAGCGTCAGCAGGAACGGCGACTGAAGGCGGCGAGTTGTCGACCGGCAGCTTCAGATGCAGACTAATCCCGCTGGGTGCTTGCAATCAGACGGCGCGGCTTCCTCTCAAGATCCAGCGATGCGTGAGCCCGTTGAAGAGATAAAAAACTGACCAAACCAGCCTCTCTGGGCCGTATTTATAGCCCTGGCCCCACCCGATTTCGGCGGGACATGACGTAATGGGCGCGAAGCGCCCTCATTGGTTCTGACGTCATGAGGAGCCTCTATCGATAGGCTGGTGCAGTTGCCGCAGAGCAGCCAATGGGCGCGCGAGCTGTCTCGCCCATGTCTGCATGCTGCTGCAATGCGTTTTACATTATTGCAAAATTAAGGATAATTTTTGGCTTCAATATCTCGAGGAAAAGAGGTTTTCCCCTAGTGTAAGATATCTTACGCAAGTACGAGAGACCTCTCGTAAGAGAACCAGGAACTACTGTATAATCAAGCAGCGCTTAATATAGTGTTATTATGCCAAAATACTGATTTATTTAAGTTTTAAATTAAACCATTGTAATCCTGAAAGTATTCCCCCTTTTTTCAAAATGTAACTATAATCTGATTACTACGTTTTTTGACGTAACTGTAACGAATTACAGTTGCTGGATTTTTGTATCCTGATTACATAACGCCGTTACATGTATTCCGTTACTCCCCAACCCTGTTAGCGTGTGTGTGCGTATCCACATTACCGCTCTTGTGCGGCCACCACTCGGGCCGTCACAATGTATATGAACATTTTTCTAACAAATGTACCAATCAATATTGCTATAGCTATTTGCTCTATTGTTGTGTTGTATATTTATTTGGCAAACAAAGTATAAATGGATGTGATTTTTCCAATTACATAATTGAATGAATCATATGCTCGATGCCTCTCTCTCTCTCTCTCTCTCTCTCTCTCTCTCTCTCTCTCTCTCTCTCTCTCAATAAACCTGTCTTCTGGGTTTCTTTTTTAAAAGGAAGGGTATTTGAGTTTCTCAACAAAGAACACTTTTTTGGACTTGGAGGTGATCAGGATTGTTGTTACTGCTCTTCTTTAGTTACAGCATCTAAAGATCATTTTTCTATAAAGCATCTGAGATTACTTTAAAGAGGGTGGCACAAGTGAGTAATATCTTGAGAATTAAATCTTGCAAATATTAATAATCTATTAAATGTATATGTAGAATTTACGTATTGAAACATTGTTTACAAAACATCTTATTGTCTTCGTAGGCAAGTTCACCATACCATGTCACTGTCCAGATCGTAAAAGTGGTAAAAGGAGCCACTGGCATTGTCCTAAGTGTGCCAAAATAATAAATAGATCCGGAGATTTCAAATCCCACTTAAAAAAGCATGGTAGGTCAATGTTAACAATTAAAATCATACTCTTTGGATCTTTGACAAGTTTAAAAGTCAAACTACATCTGTCAAATGTATTATTCCTTTTCTTTGCTACAGGTCTGATGGTAATAGCAACACCTTCTGGTGAGTACACTGATACATTTAAACCAAACAGAAGTAGAGATACAACAGTAGTTTATAACTGAAATTAGCATAATCAAAATGGAATGTATCTTATTTTTCTCAGATGTGGAACAACCTTCTGTGCCTATTGTTGAAACTGACCAAGCCCAACAAGGAACCAATGTATGCCCTATATGTGGGATTCATTTTAGCACCACCTCAAACTTGAGACGTCATGAAAAAGAGCAGCACGATGGACAAGAACCCATGATGTGCATTGACCCAAAAAATGGACTCTATGTGACAACAAAACATTCCCATGGTATTAGACTTCCTATACATGTACAGAAGTGTTTACCAGCACGGCTGTATGATTGTGAAGTGGATGAATGTAGGGACTTTATGAGCATAGCTGCCCAAAGTGGAAACCCTGGTAAAGAATGCTACCACCTAGAGAGGACCAGAAAAGCCCTTTCATATATTCCACCACCAATACTGAAAAATGAGTCTGTGAATGAGATGGTGGAAAAAGGACTCATCTCAACATCAAGGCAAGAAGAATGTGTGGCACTCAACCAACTTGACTACTCAGAGGAAGTCGACTGTGTGTTTCCAATTTTCTGGGGAAACGTCTTCTTCTCAGTCTACACTGGTGAGAAGGACAACTGGTGTAGGTTTGGAAGGACGATTTCAACATTTGATACCAAATCAGGTAAATGGCACTGCAAGTGTATAGGATCAAAAAACAGAATTAGCTGTTTACATAGATACTTGTCTATGTAAACTTGTCGTGGCTGTTCCAAGAGCATCCAAACCTGGCCAAAAATGCAGTGGATACCTCAAATGAGGATATTGAAGACATTGAGGAAATGGTCAGTGGAAATCTGGGTATGCATTATCAGCCAGAATTCACGTATAGTAGTGTGATCATTATGACCAACTACTTGTGGAATTCCAAGAGAATCCCAGAGGATCTTCCACTTGATTTAACGAAGACAGAGAAGCCCGTTCCAGAGAAATTTGAGCCTGCAGAAGCAAATTGTCCTTACTGTCCAGGGCCGTGTAATGGGAGATTTTTGATTTTCATTACTTACTTTGATTTTCATTAACATACACAGGATTGACTTCTATGTATGCTGTTGAACATGTGATATAATGATTGATGTGAAAGGCCTGCGAAGCAGGAGAAGAGGGGGAGAGCTTTGAAGGCGGAAGCCCTGACCCCTAAGGTCAAAGGGCTGTCCAATTTAGGACTTGCAGGCTGCAAGTTAAGCTAAACTAAAGTTCAGTGTATAATAGGATCACTGGTGGTGTCTTATCCATCTATGGAGTTTAAAGAACCTTGGAAGATAACAATAACACAGTATAAAGACTGGCCTGCCTCTCTCTCCTGGTCGCACTTGTTCCACAGACTGTACTTGTGACTTCTGTGTGGCAACTGGGCCTTCTTGCAAGAATAAATTACTTTTTTTTTTATTTTAACCTTTAGGTTAAAATACTTTAACCTTATTTGGATCCGGCAATACATGATAACTACAGACCTATTTCCAAATTGCCTCTCATGTCTAAAATCTTGGAGAGAACTGTTTATTCCCAGCTCAACTCCTATTTAAATACATTTAACATTCTGGATACATTTCAGTCTGGTTTTAGATGTTTGCACAGCACTGAATCGGCACTACTGAAGGTCACAAACGATATCTTACTCTCTATTGATTCAGGATCACCTGTTGTCCTTGTCTTGTTAGATCTCAGTGCGGCGTTTGATACTATTGACCATCATATTCTGTTAAAACGTCTAGAATATATGGTGGGCATCCAGGGGAAAACCCTGCAGTGGTTTTCTTCCTATTTAAAAGAAAGGACTTTTTCTGTGAACTTGGCCCAATTTTCTTCTGCCTCGTCTCCGCTAGTATGTGGTGTCCCTCAGGGGTCAATCTTGGGACCCTTGTTATTCTCATTGTACATGCTTCCCCTGAGTTCGATCTTTCAGAAATATAGTGTATCATATCACTGCTACGCCGATGATTCTCAATTCTATTTCCCTGTGAGTATAGACAAAAATTGCAACTCTGACAATGCTCTGAATTGTTTTAAGGATATCAAACATTGGCTGGCTAATAACTTTTTACAATTAAATGAGAGCAAAACGGAAGTTTTGGTTCTTGGCTCTTCCTTATCCCGCTTACCTGGCCTAGCCGTCGAACTAGGCCCGTTAGCATCTAACGTTAAAGACCATGTGAGGAACCTTGGAGTTATTTTGGACTCATCTTTACTTTTCAATAAGCAGATCAGTGCTGTTGTAAAAAGTAGTTTTTACCAGCTGAGACAAATTGCTAAAATAAAATCTCTTCTTACTCCGTCTAACTTGGAAATTGTGATCCACTCTTTTATTACATCTCGGTTAGACTATTGTAATTCACTGTACAGTGGACTGCCCCAAAATGCATTATCTCGCCTACAACTTGTTCAGAATGCTGCAGCCAGGCTATTAATGGGATTACGGAAAAAGGATCATATTTCAGCAGCATTGAAAACTCTACACTGGCTCCCTGTCAAATTCAGGGTGGATTTCAAAATTCTGATGCTTGTTTACAAAGCTATAGCTGGTATTGCTCCTAAATACATCATTGACCTGATTCATCTTTATTCTCCAACTAGAACACTGAGATCCTCCGACAAATTATTACTGACAGTTCCTTCCTGCCGCTATAAAACTAAGGGTGACCGTGCTTTTTCGGTGAGGGGCCCGAAATTGTGGAACAGTCTTCCCCTTCATGTGAGGTCTTCTTCATCTTTAGCCATTTTTAAGTCGTCTTTAAAAACATATCTGTTCTCTTTAGCTTTTAAATAGATCATGAATTGTGTATTTTGATATTGATAGAATGATTTAATTGACGAATGTTATGATGTCAATCAAATGTTCATTTTATTTTCTTATCTGTAAAGCACTTTGGGTCAACCTCTGTTGTTTTTAAATGTGCTATATAAATAAAGGTTGACTTGACTTGAAAGGTTGACTTTTTAACGATCATTTGATTCCAGACTGTCTCTTACGCCAAAGATGATTGTTTAGTGAATTAAACTGCCATAACAGTTGGTGTCAGAATATTGGGATCAAAATTCCTTGAAAGGCCTTCTGGACCTGATCAGCGGACGGTGGAGGGAAAACGCCCTGAATGCAATAGGCTTCAGTCTCACCTCGAAAGTGTTCAGAGAAGGAGAACCAGCCGCTTCAGGCCCGGGAGGACTTCCACTGGAATTCGGAAAAGAACCCAGGTGGCAAAAGAAAATCTTGGGTAAGAGATAGCAAATTTAATTTTTCATTTGGGGATTTTGGAAATGAAAATTTTGTGGATGAACCATAGTGGCTGTATTTGAGAACTGAAACTAGAGCTGTGGTACGAGGAAAAGAAGGCTTTTAAAAAGGGAACGGAAATTGAGACCTAGGGTAGGTCAAGAGATTGTCCAGACCGAAGCCGAGTACTCGTTATTGTGAGATTAATAGGAGCTGAAATAATTGATCACTGGAACACTTCCAGGGAGTCAATTGAGAGTATGCAGAAAAATTAATTCCAAACCTTTCCTGATTTCCGGTGAAAGTCAGAGTAAGCGCGCTGAAGTAAAATCCACAGGCAATAGTGAAGGAAGGAGAATAACAGCCATTATGGGGACATCTAATAGTAAATACTGCACACCGGTATACTGTGCAATGAAGAAAATTATGGGCAAAATGCATGCAAGTCAAATTAAGTGAACAAAGGTTTTATTAAGCAGAATGGGGAACAATTATATATTTTATTGGTAAAATAATGATGTCTAGAGAATTTTCGTAACAAGAGTTTAAGGAGGAGGCAGCTATAATGGCTGTCTGTGCATTTTAGGAATTGAGATATGAGTAATATGATTTTTATTTTATTTTTTTGTGAAACAGCAGAGATAAGTGGGACTGAGAAAATAATTATAACATTAAGTTGAATATGCAGACTAACCATTTGATAGAGGACAGAAGAGAGCAAACGCTGTAAGCAGCTGTGCTCTGAAGCTCACTTCAAAGAAATGTGGAGAAATTATAAAGTAAATGGTTGTCAGGGTTTTGATTGTGTTTGGAAATTTAAACAACAACTTGACTGGCTAAACAAAGAAAGAAACTGAAAATGTAAAATTTTTTAGCCTTGTATTACTTCCGATGATTACAAAAAACAAGTAAATGTAATTATGGGTTGGCGATCATTTCCTTGGACAAATGTGATTCATGTTAAACAGGAACATTGTGAAAACCCCTTGGAATATGTTGAGTGATTTTCTGTGCAGCTTATGAAAATTAATGTGCTGCCAATGATAATGATGAAGATTATGATGCGGCTATTGCAATTGAATCCGCCACTGGTGGACTGTCAAAAGAATACAGAGAACGTCTCGCATACGGATGTAACCCTCGTTCCCTGAGTGGGAACGGAGACGTTACGTCGGATGACGACGATTGGGGTTTCGCTTAGAAGCCTATCACCTTCGAGTATATAAAACGAGCCAATGGCAATGAAATGCCATGGGTCTGCGGAATTTGCATAGCGTAACTCCGCCCGCCGCAGGGGGTATATAAGGAAGTACGCTGGCACAATGCAGATATGTCTTCCCTGAGGAGCCGAGACTAGCCCCAGGCGTTTTTCAGCGGTACAGCGGAAGTGGCAGGAAGACGTAACGTCTCCGTTCCCACTCAGGGAACGAGGGTTACATCCGTAACCGAGACGTTCCCTTTCGTGGTCACTCCGAGTTACGTCGGATGACGACGATTGGGGTTCCAGTCTAATCACGCCACCTCGGCTGTCTTCCAGTGCCCTGCGTAAGTCTGAGCTCCCTGTTGTGAGACTAGCACGAACGAAGGAGTCCTACTTAACACAGGGATACCAAGGTACACTGGGAAGCATATCTCCAGAGAGAAATATGCAATTATGCCCAGCCATTGATGGGGGGGACTTAGAATACACATATGACCCAGAGGGCTACATATGGAAAATCACTGGGGTGTCCAGCCGCAGGTGGAATTTTAAACCCCAGGGGTGGCAAGGTGGCTTGCCAAGGGAAAGACACACGCTCACAAGGAGACTTTCAGTGGAATACACATGTGGGGGTCGCCCAGAGGGGAACCATGCACATGGAGGCACCTAGTCAAGCGCAAAAGCTGCGTTATGGCAGATTGGCATAACTCAGGCGTTGACGTAACCAGTGCTGGAGGAACTCAGAGCTTATCAGACTCACCTGAGAGAAATATCGCACGTATCCCGTCCGTGGAGAGGAATGGCGAGCAAGCGAAGACACCTGAGCAGAATCTAGCACCGGCTGGTTGAAGCGAGTACATGAGAAGAAACTGGCTCTACTCGGAGATTATAGAATCTCGCGAATGTGTTGGGTGTCGCCCAGCCTGCAGCTCTACAAATGTCTGTTAGCGAGGCGCCATCCGCTAGAGCCCAAGAGGAAGCCACACTACGTGTGGAGTGGGCTTTCACACCAAGGGGGCACGGACGACCTTGCTGCTGGTATGCCAAAGCAATGGTATCCACTATCCAGTGGGATAACCTTTGCTTTGAGAGAGCCTTTCCCTTCAGCTTCCCACCATGACAGACAAAGAGCTGGTCTGAGGTCCTGAAACACCGCGTTCTGTCTACGTAAGCACGGAGGGCGCGTACTGGACAGAGCAGTGCCAAGGCTGGGTCTGCCTCCTCCAAGGGCAGCGCTTGCAGGTTCACTACCTGGTCTCGAAAGGGTGTGGTAGGAACCTTGGGCACGTATCCAAGCCGGGGTCTCAGGATCACGTGAGAGTTAGCCGGCCCGAATTCCAGGCACGCTTCGTCAACCGAAAATACCTGCAGGTCCCCTACCCTCTTGATGGAGGCCAATGCAACCAGGAGCGCTGTCTTCATTGACAGGAACTTAAGCTCCACTGACTGTAAAGGCTCAAATGGAGCACTCTGCAGGGCAGTTAGAACCACTGAGAGGTCCCAAGAGGGTACGAAGGGAGGACGAGAAGGATTTAGTCTCCTCGCTCCCCTCAGGAACCTGACGATCAGGTCGTGCCTTCCCAGAGACTTACCATCAACTGCTTCGTGATGTGCGGCAATGGCGGCAACATACACTTTCAGGGTGGAGGGAGACAGCCTTCGCTCCAACCCTTCTTGCAGGAAGGAAAGCACGACACTGATCGGGCATTTCGTGGGTTCTTGATGTTTAGAAGAACACCAGTTGACGAAGAGGTTCCACTTCAACGCATAGGCATGTCTCGTGGACGATGCTCTAGCGGAAGTGATGGTAGCCACCACCGCAGGTGGTAGGGTACTCAAACCTGCCTCGTCCCGTCCAGGAGCCACACGTGGAGGTTCCAAAGATCGGGACGAGGGTGCCATAAGGTGCCCCGTCCCTGAGAAAGGAGGTCCTTCCTCAGAGGAATTGGCCAGGGAGGTGCTGTCGCGAGGAGTACTAGTTCGGAGAACCAGGTCCGGTTGGGCCAATACGGGGCAACCAAAATGACCTGCTCCTCGTCCTCCCTGATCTTGCGCAAGGTCTGCGCAAGAAGGCTCACTGGGGGAAACGCATACTTGCGTAGGCCCCGCGGCCAGCTGTGCGCCAGTGCATCCGTGCCGAGCGTGCCCTCGGTCAGGGAGTAAAACAGGTCGCAATGGGACGAGTCGTGGGAGGCAAACAGGTCTACCTGTGCGTCGCCGAACTGATCCCAAATCAGCTGGACCTTCTGGGGATGGAGTCGCCATTCTCCAGCGAGAGGCCGAACTCGAGACAGCTCGTCGGCCGCCTGGTTCAGGTGTCCCGGGATATAAATGGCTCGAAGCGACCTCAGATGCTTCTGACTCCATATGAGGAGGTGGCGAGCGAGTTGCGACATACGGCGGGAGCGTAGACCACCCTGGTGGTTGATGTACGCTACTGTTGCGGTATTGTCTGATCGGACTAGTACGTGCTGGCCCCTGAGCAGCGCATGGAAGCGGTGCAGGGCGAGACGTACAGCCAGCAACTCGAGGCAATTGACATGCCAAAGGCGCTGGGGTCCTGTCCAGGAGCCCGCGGCAGCATGACCATTGCACATGGCGCCCCAGCCCGTGTTGGAGGCATCTGTTGACACAACAACATGCCGGGAAACTCGTTCTAAGGGCACTCCGGCCCGTAGAAAATTGAGGTTCGCCCACGGGGTGAAGGTCTGACGGCAGGCTGGAGTCACTGGGACTCGGAGCGTGCCGTATTGCCATGCCCACCTCGGGACTCGATCGCGAAGCCAAAGCTGAAGCGGTCTCATATGAAGCAATCCCAGCGGCGTTACTGCGGCTGCGGATGCCATATGCCCCAGGAGCCTCTGAAAAAGTTTCAGTGGAACCGCACTCTTGTCCTCGAACTGACGAAGACAAGTCAGCAGTGACTGCGCGCGCTCGCTCGTAAGCTGCGCGCACATGGCGACCGAGTCGATCTCCATACCGAGAAAAGAGATCCTCTGCACGGGGCAGAGTTTGCTCTTCTCCCAGTTGACCCGAAGGCCCAGACGGACTAGGTGCCGGAGCACTAGGTCCCTGTGTTCGCAAACCTGGTCTCGAGAGTGAGCTAGGATAAGCCAGTCGTCGAGATAGTTCAGGATGCGAACCCCGTGTTCCCGAAGGGGAACAAGGGCTGCCTCGACGACCTTCGTAAAGACGCGAGGAGACAGGGCTAGCCCGAAAGGGAGAACCGCGTACTGGTATGCCTGCCCCTCGAAAGCAAACCGTAGAAACGGTCTGTGTCGAGGTAAAATGGAGACATGGAAGTAAGCGTCCTTCAGGTCGATCGCTGCAAACCAATCCTGCGGCCGCACACACTGGAGGATGTGTTTGGCCGTTAGCATCTTGAACGGCAGCCTGTGAAGGGAGCGGTTCAAGACGCGCAGGTCGAGGATTGGCCGTAACCCACCGGACTTCTTGGGTACAATGAAGTAAGGGCTGTAGAAGCCGGACTTCATTTCGGCTGGAGGGACAATCTCGATCGCACCCTTCGCCAGCAGGGTGACGACCTCCGCTCTCATGACAGGGGCATTGCCACCGACCATAGTGAAGCGGACTCCGCTGAAGCGGGGAGGAGATCGCGCGAACTGAATCGCGTAGCCGAGCCTGATGGTTCTCGCGACCCAGCGGGACAGTCTGGGAAGCTCTAGCCAGGCCTCCAGAAAGTGCACCAGCGGGGTCATACGAACCACAGACGTACCGTCGGTGGGGCAGCGAGGCGGAATGACCGGCACCGGCGAGGGTGGCATCGCGGCCCTGTGCGGGGGCACGGTCATTAACCGCGTCCTGCCAGAGGAGGCCAGGGGAGGGCGCGCGTCCCACGGGGGCGTGCTCTGGCAGGGGTCTGGCGACAGAGGGGGATGAGAGGAGCGTGGCCCGTGGGCGGCGCGTGCTGTCATCCCGCACCTCTGGGACAGAGGAGGGCGGCAGTGGCGGGACCCGAGGGTGGCGCGCACTGCGGCCCTCGGACTCTGTCGGCTCAGGATTGGGGAATTCAATTCTGTCTTCAACCACAACAGAGTACTGCTCGTCGTTGGACGAGCAGCGGGGAGTGGAGAACAAAAGATTCTCCCCCGGCCCTCCACCGGGGGAAGGAGTGGCCCTGCTACCAGCTCCTGGGACAGAATTGAAGCCAACCCTGAGCAGCCCGTCTCAGGAGCGCCGCTTGGCCTGGCGTTTAGCGGGCGGCGGGGCTGGAGAGGGCTGTGGCGCCTGCCTGCGGCTCCCTCCACAACGCGGCCCGGGTGAAGGTTGCTGCTGGGGCCGTGCGGGAGGGGCGGCCGCGGGAGGGCGCCCTCGGCGGCGAGCAGGCTGAGGATTCTGTGCCGACGGCTGAGCAGCGGAGCGTCGGGGCAGAATGTGCTTGATAGCCTCAGTCTGCTTCTGGGCGGTCGAGAACTGTTGGGCAAAATCCTCGACCGCACCGCCGAAAAGGCCGGCCTGGGATATGGGAGCGTCAAGCAGACGAGTCCGCTCGGGC
Source organism: Leuciscus leuciscus (assembly GCF_965113295.1). Classification (NCBI taxonomy): domain Eukaryota; kingdom Metazoa; phylum Chordata; class Actinopteri; order Cypriniformes; family Leuciscidae; genus Leuciscus; species Leuciscus leuciscus. Next base: position 22,151,849 of record NC_138747.1, on the reverse strand, counting down.
TCACACATATCAACCAAGTTCAGCCAGAGATGTCTCTCCTGGACCACAGCTGTGGACATCACCAAACCCAGGGAGCGCGCGGTCACCTTCGTCGCTCGGAGAGCGAGGTCGGTGGCGGCGCGCAGCTCATCAACGAGCCCTGGGTCCGTCCTGCCCTCGTGCATGTCACGAAGCATCTGGGCCTGGTAGACCTGCAGGATGGCCATGGCATGCAAAGAGGCAGCTGCCTGTCCCGCCGCACTGTAAGACTTCGCCACGAGAGTGGACGAGAATCCACAGGCTTTGGACGGGTGCTTTGGACGGGATCACCACGTGATGAAGCGCCTGCCGGACACAGCTGCATCGCGACAGAACGTTCAACCGTGGGAATCCCAGTGTACCCACAAGCATCAGCTCTATCGAGGGGAGGAAAGGCGGAGAAAGCCGACGAACGATCGCGGGAAGACATGGGAGCCTTCCAGGACCGCGTGACTTCCTCATGCACTTCCGGGAAGAATGGTATTGGGGTTGGGCGGCGACGAATGTCAGCGGCCGCTCCCAAAAACCAATCATCCAGCCGCGAGCGCACTGGATCGGGCGGCGAGGACCACTCGAGCCCAATGGCCGCGGCTGCCCGGGAAAGCATGGCAGTCAGCTCGGGATCAGACTCGGGCAATGCTGGCACACCCGAGGGCGGCAACACAGCCGAATCCTCACTTCCCGAGGACTCATGCCCACCTTGTGATGCAGTGATCGACATTGCATCCTCCTGTGGAACGCCAAACGAAACGCGCGGGGCCTCCGTAGAGGGACCAGCGGTTTCGGTTTGCACGCTCGCGGGTACCAATGCTGAAGAGGGGTGTGTGGACCGTGGACGTGTCGGCGGTTTGTCCCACACAGATACCCTCAGGTCACCCTGGCCACCAGCTGAAGTACAGCCTCTCGGGGAGACCGTAGATCGGGGTGTGGATGAGGGGACTCTCGCTCTGATGAGCTCATTGAGTCTCGACCGCAGCATGGAGATGGTCATGTTCCCGCAATGAGAACATGAATCATCCACAAACGCTGCTTCAGCGTGATCAACGCCCAAACACGCTAAGCAGAGATTGTGCCCATCAGGAGAAAATACATCGCGACCACAACCAGAAGTGCACGGGCGAGACATCTTTAAAAAGACGTGCCACATGCAATGCTCTTTTTGTGAGAGGAAAACTCCGCGGATGTTGAAGCGAACAGGGAGAAATCACACTAACTGTCAGATCACTGACAAGATCAGCAGGGAAGTGTGCACTCGCTGAAATCGCCGTCACACCAACACCGGAGAGCTCGCTCGTCTCGAAGGAATGAGAAGAAATAACTCAGAATTTTGGCTTACAAGGAGTGGAGAAGTTCTCGGCTCCGAAGCGAAAACATATCTGCATTGTGCCAGCGTACTTCCTTATATACCCCCTGCGGCGGGCGGAGTTACGCTATGCAAATTCCGCAGACCCATGGCATTTCATTGCCATTGGCTCGTTTTATATACTCGAAGGTGATAGGCTTCTAAGCGAAACCCCAATCGTCGTCATCCGACGTAACTCGGAGTGACCACGAAAGGGAACTGCTTATCAGTGGCTCTGTTTACATTCCTGTTCGGGACACACTGCTTCAAGGGTGTGCAGTAAGTTGGAGCCGTTTGAAAGCTCAATGATCAAACTAGGCAAAGAGAGTGTTTTAATTGTGGTCAGCGGGGCCATTTAGCCCGTAATTGTAAATGGACACTCAGAAAAGAAAGTTAAAGGAAAGTGGATAGATGGAAGTCGTAAGAAGATTGAAGGTTAAAAGAAGGTTGAAAGATTTAAGTCGGGAATCCTTTTGAAGGAAAGAGCTGCTGAACAAAGGTTTTATTAAGCAGAATGGGCAACAATTATATATATAATATATATTATAGGATTGAGGAATACAGGTTGATGTAAAATGACAGATAATGACAAAATATGAGTTGCTAAATGTAAAATGTGTAGAAATGCATCTGATTAAACAAACAGCTTGTTAGTGTTTTGAACGTGGATGGAATAGTGTTGACCATGAAAGAACTAGGAGCTGATGTTTTGCTTTAAAAAGATAAGCTTGTAAATGGCTGAAACAGTTTGCTTATTGAATCTGGTGTGTGCTGTGGCTGAAACGGCCAGTGCGACAGAGACACGATCTGAGTGAAAATTTGTAATGTCTAAAATTCCCTGATGTGGGCAAAAGACAAATATGAAATATGGTTGTTGGAAAATACATGTAAATTCTGGCAAAGATGCCTAACGCTGGGCTAGAGTTAAAAGATGGTAGATAAAGTTTGATTTTAGAAGTTTATGAGAGTGCAGTGTTCCAGTCCTAAATGCTTCAGGGTCTCTCTCTCATTCAATGTCAGCTAAAAGCTGTTAGTGCACCAGATTAATGCATTTATCTTTAAAATGTACACATTTTCTTCCAGGGGGGCATGCCCCCCGACCCCCCTAGGGGTACCGAGCTCCACCCACAAACACAGGCTATATGATGGTCTATGAAAAATACAAATTTCATTATCTTATTATTAAAATGCATGATCAGGATTTTACCACTTCCGCCTAGTTTTGAGCCAGGAAAAACCCTGCATGTGCAATATAAAGTAATGAACATCGTTCTTTCTTTCTGTTTTATTGCTTTAAAAATAAATAGCATATTAAGCCAATTAAGCAAAAACCTGTCAACAAAAGTCTGAAAAAAACTGGTATTACACTTGACATTCTGTCCCCCTCACTTTTGAAATGATGGCTACGCCCCTGCCGCCTACAGTCGTAGGCCGAGCAAGATAGCCGGTGTGCCGCGCAGCTGTGCTAATGGCGGACAAACAACTAAAACTGCCAATTTCTCGAGTGGCACCTGCTCATACAACAAAGACAGGTAAACGGAAAAAGACCGATGACGATAAACAAGCCCGTCGGAGCCCATTTACTCAGTGTCAAAACTCTGGCCGCATAACATAGGCTACAGATAAAATGTCACGCACTGTGCAAAGCAACAATAGAAACCTGCTAATTCACTGGCTTGTCATGTTGCTGAAATAATGTACTAGCAAACCTTATTTAGCATTACACATCGCTAGAATAATTACTTACATACTTTAACGTTACCATTATATTATTTTGCTAGCTATTTATAACTTATAGAAAGAGTGCAATGTTATGAAGTTACATTACATGTAGGGATGCACCGATCCACATTTTTTCACTTCCGATCCGATCCCGATACCTGAATTTGGATATCGGCCGATACCGATACTATTCCGATACCAGAGCTGTGTTTGCTTTAATATTATTATTATCATTATTGTTTATTTTATATGATGCTGAAATAAACTCCTCTCTCAACAGGCAAGTATGATATGTAGGCCTACATATTTATGCATGTATGGTAAGTATAAGGTCAGAAAAGGAAGTCAGAAAAACAGTAAATCCTGTTAACAGGAAAAATCCCATTCTGAAAACAAATATGCAACTGTAGGTCATGTCAATATTTATTACATTCCCAAAATGTCAAATACTTGAGTCTTGAAATATAAGAAAAGTGCAAGTGTAAACATCTTACACACACACACTATCTAAAGGGTGATCCTCGCTCCGATGCTGTAACTCTCTCGATGAATGCTCGATCAACATCAGCCATGTTGCAAACAGACAAGCGGATTTCGCCTCAGACGCGCGTCAATTTCGCTTCAAACTTTTGCTTTTTGCGAGCATCAATTTCGCTCTGGGCGCGCGAATGGATTCAAAATATTCAAGCGTCCAACTAATTTGACGCGCTATTCGCGTTTGGTGTGAACGCACAGTAACGTGGTGTTTTTTAAATGTTTGATTGCATTCGTTGTGTTGTACGACGCGAGGGAGCTTCAACGAGCTCTGAATTACGGCTTTGCAAACATTGCATTTTGCTGTCTTGCTCTGCGGTGTTTCCAGTGTGAAGAATTTCCACACAGCGGCCGCAAACTGCGGAATGGATTTCCTGAGCGGTGGCGTGTCTCATAACTCTGTGTCTCATTGAGCCGCGCCTCCGTTCAGGAAATCCATTCCGCAGTTTGCAGCCAGCTAGCAGACTAACCGGCGGGAATCACTTTTGGAGTCATTTCAGCAGACAACGTTAAAGCGCAGACATGACTCAAGGATATCGGATATCTCCGCAGGTTGGATCGGGAAAATCCGATACGTGAATTACGCTGGTATCGGTCCCGATACCGATACTGGATCGGATCGGCCCCATCCCTAATTACATGTATTGCAAAATACATAATGATTTGAGGACCAAGTTTGTAGTCAAAGTATGGGCAGGCCATAGTCAATGTAAAGCATATTGTTGATGTTTCATCCCTACCAGTGAACTGTTTATCCGCCGTCATCAGTGGCCCTGCATGTTTACTAGCCTGCGCATTCGCGGCAGGCTCCGTTGTGGGGGAGGAGCTGTGGAGGGAGGGCTGTAGCGCACCAGAGAGCGAGGGGGAGTGACCTGTAGCTGTGCTTGTTCAAATTTTCAGGCTAAGTCAACGTTTTCTAAAAGTTCCCTACTGCAGCTTTAAGTTACATTTCTGTACAAATATTTAAGTAAAAATTCACAATTTGATTGATGCCATGCATTTTTATTGTACTTCAATTAAATACATGACAGAATGAACCTTACAAATTTCATTCTTTAGGTGCATCTGGCAATCCCTTTCAAAGCTCATTGTCATACTCTGCCTTTGCTCCATGGATGGGGCAACATACACGCACCAGTGACACCCTACCGAAAACTGAAGTTTTCAAAGGGCTATCCTTCAGTGACAGGGCCAGCAGCAGTCGTGTTGCAAAGGACATCTATGAGGACCAAATTTTACAAATTCTCGATGCAAAATCGGTAAAGTACAATGTACATTGTTTTCTTACATTCACATTAACATGCAACACATTACCTAAAAATACTGCCTTCCTAAACATTGATTAATGTAAATGATCATTTGATCAGCCAAAAAAGGATGACCTGATTAAAGCCTGCAATGTCCTCGGAGTGTCAGCAAGTGGATCCATCGCTGACATGATAAACAGACTTGAGGAGCTTCTCCTTTATAAGAATGTTTATCCTCAAATGTTTGAGAAACTCAAAAAAGCTGGAGGTAAGATGGGTTTTGTTACTCTTTGGCATGTATATAATTTATAGTAGGGAACAATATATTAGAAATGTTCTTTTGTAATACAATATCTTTTTGGTTAAAATAACCTACTCTGTTCCAAATATTTGTTGTAATACAGGTGGAGTTTTACACATGAGATGCACCCACGGAGTGGTCTACTATGCATCACCTTTATGGTGGCAGGAGTCCGCTCGGGACCATGGGGATGCCTTGTTGAGTTTCAAACACCCTCCCACTGTGTACATATGTGACATTGCTGGACATGTTGCCAGACATGTAAACAATCGCACACAGCAGCGATTTTTCCAGCCACATGATGTATGTGAGCCAACAGAGGCAAACATATCATTGGCTTCTGCTGGCAAATTGAGGGTACATCCTGACTGGGTTAACAACATCAAGATGAAAGCAAGACTCAACTCAGAATCCTCAACAATGGACAGTTTCTTACAAGCACATCCAGAAACTGGAACATCAGACCGCTTCTCCTTTTATGATAGGTTCCACCAAAAGAACCAAAAACGACCAGAGGAGAAATTGCGGAGTCTGAAAATAATCCCTGAACTGGCTTCTCTTATCAACACTTCAGAAGACGAACAAGTGAATAGGGAGCTGTCCTCAAGCCGGTATTCATTGTGCCAGATGAGAGATACACACTACATGTTTTCATTACGCCTGTACTTCCATCTACACAATACCAGGAAAAACTCTGCATTTTTTAAAGAAATGCAGAAACGTACAGAGGAAAACATATACCTAGGACTACAGGGAAAACTGATGTGTGGGCAAAAAGGTAATAATGTGAAATTTGAAGTAATGTGTGCGGTTACACATTTTCATTATAGCGAATCTGTAATATTTACTGTGGAGTAATGTATTCATAAATAATAGCAGAAACAAACACACGACCAATGGAAGAACAGGGCAGAGATCCACATGGCCCAACAAAATTTGACAAATTGCCTGAGGAGGGGAAGAAGTTTTCTGTGGCAATGTTCCCCATTGAGCAGATGCACAAGGTAACAACATTGGAATTTTCACACCAATGACAACCATGAACAACAATAAGAAATTGAACAGTACTATCAACATATACGCTTAATAGTAATTCGTTGTACTTTCTCATCATTAGGAGACAATCTCCAAACTGTACGCTGTAAAGAGGAAAGAAGATGATGTCATTGCCAGGATTTCTCGCTTTGCCATTTTATTTCTGAAGGACCTGAAATCTGTTCTCCCCCCTCATCTGTTGAGTGACACAAGCAGTATAGCAATGCCTTGGCTAACTGATAATGTAAGTATGAAATGCTATAAAACATTATAAAAGTTGTCTTATCCATAAATTTAATATTTATTTTGTGTCACCCCATACTGTATATAACAATAAAAAACGTTTTTGTTGTTGTTGAAAGGCTGTCAATTGCCGCATTGCTCAACTTGCGGAAGAGACTAAGGATGTAAGTTATTCAAACAGAACATATGACTTACCTGTGACATTAATAGTTTGTTATATAAAGACTAAAACCTGTGATTTTGCCTTCCAGGTTCTGGCTCTGAACACAGACACGTTTATTCTATGGCACAGAGATTGGCAGAGTAATGCAACAGTGTCAGACGAGCACTTGAAAGTTCTTGGGGTATTTAAAAAAATGTGCAGTACAAAATGCACATATTTTTCAGCATAAGCATCAATACTAATAGTTTGACATAATAGTGTCATAAATGTCTCAGAAGTGAATGTTTACAGTTTTCTTCATTTCAGAATGCTTCAGATCTCCAGAAAATAATTTTTCCAAGGATTGTTGGACCTGGAGATAACCCAGAGATGGGATGCCACTTCATTCTTTGGGTAAAAACAAATGATATACTAATGAAATATTACTAGTTTTACTAGTAACTATTACCCATTTTTCCAGCTTTAGGCTGCTTTAAACTGGACCACTATTTCATATCACAGTAGCCATTGCTTTTTCATATGTAAAATATGTTATTTATTTTTACTTAACAGGTTTTTGACATGACTACAAAAAACATTAGACTTTATGACAACACAAGTCAATATCTGACAATATCCGACCTCGACATGGAAATTCTGAAGTAAGACTTTCTTACTGTAATTCTTTTTACACACTATTTCATGTAATTACAAATTGTGCCCAATGTATAATGATTTGTAAATAATAAATTATAAAAAAAATTCAGAGATGCTTTTAGAAATATCGCATCCTTAGAAGATTGGACTGTGTCCAGTCCAAAGCAATGGAACAGAGATGATGGAAGGAACTGTGGTGTTTTCGTATGCACAGTGAGTTAACTGTTTTTATATAAATGCATTATGTTGATTTTGTTTATATATTTTGTGAAATATTTTTTATATGTAACTGTGACTGATTCTGTTAAATCGTTTTTGGACTAGATGGCAGAGATGGAAGCTAAAAATATTAAAATGTGCCAGGAAATTCTGCACAATGAGCAGATGGCATATCTTCGTCTTTACCTCGTGCATGGTGAAAAATCTGCAACCAGAGGTATTGCTGGGAATTTTAAAAAAACTTTACAGTTTACAGGGTTTGCCAAGCTTAACATGAAAAAAATTCCTAGGACTTTCCACCTGAGGTTAAAGCAGTCCAGAGTGCAACAAAAAACAGCTGTATGGCCCAGGATTTTGAACTCTGCATGTACCAAAAATATCGATCAAAGTATGTAATGACTTTTTCATTTCCATTTGGTCTACAGTTTTGATTAAGCAGTTACTCATTGTTATCATGTATCTGTCTGCAGAGTGATGCACCCACAAATCAAGTCACTGGGCTGGATTCAGTGTGACCTTTGCCAAAAATGGCTGCACGCTGACTGCGCTGGCATCAATCTTGAAGTGGTCACAGCAGAAACATCATTCAGCTGTGGATGTGACACTAAACATGTGCATACCTTTGAGAAGTATGTTTTACCTTAACTTATATCTTTTGCATAATAAATTACAATACAGCTTTTAATGCCACTTTGATTTTACAGAACATTGGCACTCTTGGAGCAGGGCTGGTTGGTTGACATGGTAATAGAGGATCAAGAGATCTTGGTAAATATTAACAATTACTAAGCAAACCATTTTACTACTTATATCCTAGCTGTATCATTCCCATTGATAAATACAGTGCAAATAGTTCCGTCTCTTTGGATAAAAGGGAAGTGGAAATAAAAATCAATAATAGGCTGAACTGTACCATGATAATATGTCCGTAACGTTTAGACTACCACTCTCGTCTTTTATTTACATCAAAAGGTAGGTAGGCGTGTGTGACATAAGTAGGCTATAAATAATTTTGAAAATTGAATAGAAACAAAATTTATATTTATGAATGTAAGCATGTGTAGCCTACTCAGTTCACATGAAAAGAAAGAGACAGAAAAGAGAGAAGCTAGAATCAGTGAACGTACATTAATACTGACAAAATTACCAGGTTTGGGATTAATTAAAATCACGTCGGTTGAAGAGCACGGCATACCTTTAAAATGTTATTAGTGTTATTATAAAACGAATAAAATTTCATTACATACTGAATTGGTCGATGTTTCTCTGAGTTATCTTTATTATGTTGGCTTAAGAAAGCCAGCATATATTTAAACATTATTATTATTATTATTATTATTATTATTATTATTATTATTGTTATTTATTATTATTATGAGAAATTGACTCCGCCTAGAACTTTAATGCTTCACCAAATTCAGCTCAGACCTTCAGACTGGTCTGACTCGCTTATATCTTTTCTAACTGGTCAGACTTACTTTCCCAAAAAATCCATTGACTTGCGTTATCTGAGCAATGAAGGCCGTACTACTTAATGCTGTCCACTAGAGGGGGCGACAGGATGTGTTTTCTACTTTTTCCCTGTTTGCATTAGTTTAAATGACAAATAAATGCATGAATTTCATTCATAAATAGGCCATATCTGTGTATCCACTCTCAATTTTATTTTAAGATATTGTTATTCACACTGGTTTTTGCATTTAATGTTTGTCATCTGGAACTTTTATTTGTCATGAGCTCTAAGATGTAGCCTACTAGAAAAAAAATATGATTCAACAACACAAACTCTGTTTTTACTCAGCAAATTTGTTTTCCTTTCAAGTAGGCTATAGCCTACAAGTCATCCTGCTTTTTGCCATGGCTTTCCATACTGCCCAGAATAAACAATATTTTCTCCACACAAGATGTTTAAAAAATCTGCATGTAGTTTTTGTGAAGACGAGCATATATCTTACAAAGGTTCCAGTTCTGTTTATGTTCCTAAATGTATATAGGCCTAACACATTTAAACATCTATCTATCTATCTATCTATCTACAGTAACATGTATTACGTAATCATATTTTTTTATATTACAAGTAATGCATTACAATAACGTGCATTACGAAATCAGATTACTTTTTGATCTAACAAGTAAAGTAATGACAAGTCACATACATTATGTAATCACATAACTTTTTTGATGTCAATGAAAATTACATTCTAATAATACAAATACATTTATTTACAGTCAAAAAAGTCACTGCAGATTAAGTATTTTCAAAAACAATATTCACAGTATAAGTATGAACTGTAGCTGAAATATAGCCATTGATGCATGAGGTCCACTATAGTGGACAGATGATTAATCAGATTTTTCTCCCAATCTAAAACCCAAACTTGGAAAATGTAACTGTGATAGGACTCATTAGATATTGCTTGATGCTGCAATATATATTTTTTTACCTACAAGAGTCTCCTAGGACAGAAGGAATGGGTGGATATTCCAGAGCAACTTGGCATGTCTGACTGACACTTGGCCATCTTGGTTTGGAGGGGGAAAAAATCAAAACACAACGGCTTGCCACTTGGTTGCAATGTATAGGATGATGCATCAGGGTCCAAAATGCTTTTTTAATAGCTGTCCACTGTAGTGACCACTATGCATGAAAGGGTTAATTCATTATATGTTTTTTTTACATTAAAGTTTTAGTATTATAGCCCAAATAATTTGCTGTTTAGCACGAACAATGTCATTTCCACCACAACCTGTCTTTACCACCACAATGAACACCGTGGTGGAAATGACTGTGGTGGAAATTACATTTCCCCCTTTCTCTCTAAAATATCATGCTATGTTAGCCTGCTAATATTAGTTTTAGAGTTAAGCATTAAATATACACAAATTACTCATTATTAAATTAAATTTCTCCAGTTATTTGTAGGTCCATGTGAAATATGAGCCGTTTGGAAATGACGACTAATAAACATACTCTCAGTTTTAGTCATATTTACCTTGATTTTTCTTCTTTTCATTACCCCCTAAAGAGGTCACCCTTTCACCCAGCCTTGTGTTCCACTGTGGGGTTTCTGTTGCTATGGTTACTAAGTATACAAACCTAAAACAATGATCCCAGGATTCTATTTTGTACAGTGTGGTGGAAATGACAGTGAACCCAACACTGTTAGCAATTGATGTAATTTTTACAATAAAATTTACAACAACATATTGTATTCATGTTTTTATTGTAAATACAAATGCATGATGGGAAATTTATGGACAGTCCTGTAATATTGTTGTAACTACACTGTAGAAGCATTATTTTACAGCCACCGCATAGCATTGTGGGATTGCTGCGATTTGAATTTTGAAATTGCGCGGTACCGTGGCGGCCAACGGCACCAGAATCAAACACTTTTGGAAGAAGCAGCTTTTGGAAGGAACACATCTCAGGTATGAAACGTTAACATGAAATCTATTTTTATAAGTCTATGGATATATTAATACCGGTCATATGAGTGGTGATTGTTTCGTTTGGTTTTATTTCAGTGACATTAGCTTCTGTGACGTTCGCCCCGACTCGACTCGCTCACTCCCGGTAAAACAACACCATGAACTGACCGCGGTGAAGTGGCGTCTTCTTACTCAACCCATACGGAAAAAAGTTACCACATGCAGCTACAAGGTACGAGATATTCACAATTTTTCGCTTGGTATATTTCAGTAACATTAGCTAGAGTAATGTTAGATATAACGTTAGCTCAACTCGCCCCGCTCCCTCCCGGGTAACGACGTTATAAACCTGAACTGACCGCGGTGAAGCGGCGTCTTCTTTAAGTTACTCAATCCATAAAGAAAATGGTAACGTTACCACATGCTATGGCAAGCCGTTTTAACATTTAATCATTTAAACCGACTAGTCTCTATTTTCATGCTACTAGTACTTATTTTTTAGATACTAGTATCTATTCCATTAAGTACTAGTGTTTATTCATTAGCTACTAGTGCTTATTCTTTAGGTACTAGTGCCTATTCTTTAGATACTAGTGCTTATTCTTTAGGTACTAGTACTTATTCAATAGATACTAGTACTTATTCATTAGATACTAGTACTTATTCATTAGATACTAGTACCTATTAAATAGATACTAGTACTTATTCATTAGATACTAGTACTTATTCATTAGATACTAGTTCTTATTTATTAGATACTAGTACTTATTCATTAGTTACTAGTACTTATTATTAGGTACTAGTACTTATTCATTTGATACTAGTACCTATTAAATAGATACTAGTACTTATTCATTAGATACTAGTACTTATTCCAATAGTGACTAGTAACTATTCTTTTGTTACTAGTAACAAATAAAAAAAATTGCCATTGACTTCTATGGGGATCTGTCATTCAGATATCAACTATTCAGTTCTGACTAGTATGTATTCCAATTGTGACTAGTACATATATATTAGATACTAGTAGTTATTTATTAGGTACTAGTACTTATTTTTTAGATACTAGTAACTATTACTAGATACTAGTATGTATTCAATAAACACTAGTACTAAGTCATTAGATACTAGTACCTTTTAAATAGATACTAGTACCGATTAAATAGATACTAGTACTTATTCATTAGATACTAGTACTTATTCAATAGATACTAGTACTTATTCATTAGATACTAGTACTTATTCATTAGATACTAGTACCTATTAATTAGATACTAGTACTTATAAATTAGCTACTAGTACTTATTCAATAGATACTAGTACCTATTTATTAGATACTAGTATTTATTCCGAATGTTACTAGTAAGATTTTTTATTTTACTAGTCACAACTGCTTTTTTACTCGTCTTATGTTATGACTAGTCAGAAATGCCACTGGATAGTTCAATTAAAAATCTTACTAGTAAAATAAAAAATCTTACTAGTAACATTTGGAATAAATACTAGTATCTAATAAATAGTTACTAGTATCTATTGAATAAGTACTAGTAGCTAATTTATAAGTACTAGTATCTAATTAATAGGTACTAGTATCTAATGAATAAGTACTAGTATCTAATGAATAAGTACTAGTATCTATTTAATAGGTACTTGTATCTATTTAAAAGGTACTAGTATCTAATGACTTAGTACTAGTGTTTATTGAATACATACTAGTATCTTATGGCAAGCCGTTTTAGCTTAAATTGTACCCAGCGTTACTCGTCGTAATTGCATTTTTACTAGTAAGAATTCAATTAGAGAGCTCTACAATTCAATTCTTACTAGTAGCAATTACAATTAGAGAGCTCTCCAATTCAATTATTACTAGTAAAAACTGATTTAGAGAGCTCTCTAATTGAATTATTACTAGTAAGAATGCAATTGTAGAGCTCTGTAATTATATTAAAGAGCTCTGCAATTGCATTCTTACTAGTAAGAATTCAATTAGAGAGCTCTCTAAATCAGTTTTTACTAGTAAGAATTACAATTAGAGAGCTCTTTAATGCAATTATTACTAGTAAAAACTGATTTAGAGAGCTCTCTAATTGAATTCTTACTAGTAAGAATGCAATTGCAGAGCTCTTTCATGTAATTACAGAGCTCTACAATTGCATTCTTACTAGTAATAATACAATTAGAGAGCTCTCTAATTGTAGTTTTTACTAGTAATAATTGAATTGTAGAGCTCTCTAATTGAATTGTTACTAGTAAGAATGTAATTGCAGAGCTCTCTAATTCAATTAGATCATAGTAAAAACTGAATTAGAGAGCTCTACAATTCAATTCTTACTAGTAAGAATTACAATTAGAGAGCTCTTTAATGCAATTATTACTAGTAAAAACTTGTATTCATTAGATGCAAAAAAACAAATTACACCCATTTCCTACTTTTCAAAATAAAAGCCCCTTTAGGCGTGGTTAGACATTACTATATTATATAACAAATTGCATTCATATTACTGTTACATTATGATGACTGGGATGTAGCCTAGGAGCCAACATCTTCAACCATGTTTTTAATTGGAAAACATATATGTGCCTGCTGCCTGGTATAACCTGTGTTCTTTCAAAGACGCATGCGCGTCACTTTTGAATGTTTTGTCTCAGGTCACGCGTTTATATCCGGTGCCGCCAACAGAGAACATAAATGGAGGCGTTATCCGTGATTAATGCAGTCAGAAGAAAGATTTTATCTATCAAACGAAATTTTATTCGTGGGAACTGTACGCTTTATGATTTAAGTGTGATCGACTCGTTGCTTAACAATATACAGAGAATAAGCCAAGATGATTTGGAGAAATACAATGATCTCCTTGACAGTCTACGGGTATTACGGACAGCCATCACATCGAGGCATCAGCAAGTCCTTTCCACCACTGCCCCGCTCATACGAACAGGTATGTCTACATCGGTCTACATACACAATCAATATATATATATACACACACTACCGTTCAAAAGTTTGGGGTCAGTAAGATTTTTAATGGTTTTTAAAAAAGAAGACAAAAACTTGACAAACAAATTAGTATCTTCTGCTCAACAAGCCTGCATTTATTTATTGTGAAATATTATGACAATTTAAAATGACTGTTTTCTATTTTAATATATTTTATTAAATGTTTTATTAATTTAATATAATTTATTCCTGTGATCAAAGCTGAATGTTCAGCATCATTACTCCAGTCTTCAGTGTCACATGATCCTTCAGAAATCATTATAATATGAGGATTTGATGCTCAAGAAACATTCATTATTATTATCAATGTTTAACACAGTTGTGTACAATTTTTTTGTAATTTTTTTTTGATTAATAGAAAGTTCAAAAGAACAGCATTTATTTAAACTGAAACTTTTGAACGGTAGTGTTTAATGTTACAAAAACTTTAGATTTCAGATAAATGCTGTTCTTTTGAACTTTTTTTTCATCAAAGAATTTTGAAAAAAAATTGTACACAACTGTTTTCAACATTGATAATAATGAGAAATGTTTCTTGAGCATCAAATCCTCATATTAGAATGATTTCTGAAGGATCATGTGACACTGAAGACTGGAGTAATGATGCTGAACATTAGCTATGATCTCAGGAATAAATTACACTTTACTGTATATTCACATAGAAAACAGCTGTTTTAAATTGGAATAATATTTCACAATATTACTGTTTTTGTTTGTATTTTTAATCAAATAAATGCAGCCTTGGTGAGTAGAAGAGACTTCATTTAAAAACATAAAAAATCTTACTGACCCCAAAGATTGTATATCTTTAGATTATGTATTTTTAAATTGTTATATGACATCCATAACATATTCTGGTAAATAAACCTTAAATCTGTATTTAACTATAGTGTTTTGCCACATGTTCAATTCTGTTTTGTGAAGGAATAATTCAGTTTGTTTTGTTGTACTTTATGCAATAGGTTCAAGGGGTAGACCAAGCTTAGACGTGACCAGGGAACAACTGCAGCTGTTGCTTAAACAGGGGTTCAAAGCCAAGGCCATGGCAAGGATGCTTGGATGCTCAACCTCCTACATGTACCACAAACTCCGTGCCCTGGGTATACGAATGAGGGACCGATTTACCCAAATTGATGATGATGATCTAGAGCAGTGTGTACAAAGTCTTCATGGACAGTATCCCAAATCAGGTTATGAGGTACATTTTGTTGGCCTGTACATACCTTTACTTTCTTACAATTTTTTTTTTTGAAAATAAAAAATCATTGTTTCTAATCAACCATGAACAAGCACTCTGTTTTCACAAGTTTCTGTTTTAAAACAGATGATGCAAGGATACCTGTCAGCTGAGGGGATACATGTACCAAGACAACGTGTGCGTAAAATGCTCAGTAAAATTAACCCAGCAGCAGCAGCTGAACGGTGGAGCTGTGCTGTTGCAAGACGGACATACTTTGTCCCGCTTCCAAACAGTCTTTGGCACATAGATGGGCACATGCGGCTTATAAGGTATTAACTGAAACGTTTTGTCTGTGCACTTAAATCCATTGTACATTCACTTTCTCACTCATACACACATTTTAAACACTCTCACTCTCTTACAGTTGCAAGTTGCAACACACAATCTCTCTCACTCACATTTTGTCGAAACACACTCAGAAACTATATGTTTCTGTCACATATAGTTATGGTCAAAAGTTTGCATACACTTTGCAGAATGTGCAAATGTTATAATTTAACACAATTAAGTGCTAGAAAAAATTTGCATTTCTCTCTTTTTTTTTTTTTTTTACTGCCCCAAATAAGCTATTTCACATAACAGTTTGCATGAGTATACATGTTTACATCTGTATACTAGGGCTGCGCAATATATCAAAATGATCTAAATATCGCAAATTTATATATCATGATATGCATATCGCAACAGCTTGCAATAACTGGGGTCATGAACAAAAGAAAGAGAAAATCACTCACTGCTCTTGGCTGAATAACTTTTGTAGCTTTAATAAGAATCAGTATACTACATACTGTATATTTAATTCATACAGTGAAAACTAAGCAGTGTTTTATTTTTACATTTGATTATTCAGTTTCTGTTGTTAAATAACCCTAATGTAGGATAACCTGAAACCCTAAACCCCATGGTTTACACTGATGTTAAAATAACACCTCTTATGCCACAGTAAAACACTGCTGTTCACTTTCAGAAGTTGTAGGGGTGTTTTCTAGTCACAAAAAGAATGTGAAACACGCATGTAGGTTATATCATTTAAAATATATTTTAAAGATAATTTAAGTTATTTTACACACTTTAAGCATTATCGTATCGCATATTGCATTATTTAATGAGTTTATTGCAATTTTCTTCAATATCGTGCAGCCCTACCGTATACTCGAGACAAAATTGCTGGATTTATAAAACCATTCTAAAGTTCACATATACACTTTGATTCTTAATATTCTGTTGTTACCTGGATTTTTCACATTCTTTGATGGGTTAAATAAGGGACTAGTAAACAACTAAGCAGTAAAACTGCCTATAGTACACAAATTCTCCAGGTCCTGCAGATTCATGCATGATTTTGAGATCCAACATTTTACACTGAAGACAATCAAGGGACTTGTTCACAACTATTACAAAATGTGAAAACATTAACTGTTGTTCAAAAAGGGGGTGTAAACAAGTTTTTTGCTAAATTGAATAATTTAATTTATATACACAGATGGGGAATAGTGACACACGGAGGGATCGATGGACACTCTCGAGTCATCACTTACCTAAGAGCAAACCTTGATAACACTGCTTTGACAGTGTTGGCCAGTTTTGTTGGAGCAACATTTCAGTATGGACTTCCATCCAGAGTGAGGTCTGACAGTGGTGGAGAAAACACTCAGGTTGCTTTGCTTATGAATTTGATTTATGGTGATGAACGGAGGAGTCACATCACTGGAAGATCTGTACACAACCAGCGTATCGAAAGGCTCTGGAGAGATGTTTTTACCCAGGTAATTCAATACTTTTACCACCTGTTTTATTCCTTTGAGGATGAGCAAATTCTGGATCCAGACAATGACATACACAGATTTTCTGTACAACAAGTTTACCTGCCAGTCATTCAGGAAAGATTGGACACTTTCAGAGCAGCATGGAACGGTCACAGGCTACGTACTGAATCAAATCGTACACCCAACCAGATATGGATGGAAGGTATGGTTGCGAACCGTCAACAGGACACAACAGCCATTAACAACGTTTTCAGCAGAGACCCATACAATGAAGAACTTGAGACCATGCTGGGGCGATATGGAGTCCAGCTTACTCAGTTGGAAGTTAATCAGGATGCCCTCGAAAGAGCTGTAGTGGTTACTCAACCACAAATTAACTTGCATCACAGACAATGGCAAATACTTAAAGATACACTGATAAGAATTACTGACCTGAAGGAAAAATATATGACTTGCTGCAGAGAAATTTCCAGATTCTTACAAGATTAGGTTAAAAATATGTATAACTAGACCATTCAGCCATCAAGTTAAAACACTGTAGAGTGTGTGAGATTTATACAGTACAGTACTATTAGGCCTGTTTATCAAAATGCATTACTTTATTTGTTCACTTGTAGAAATACATTTGAAACTCTTTTTACAATAAAACAAATGCATTGTAGTTCTTCAAAATCATTGCTTTCAGAAAGGTTTTTCAAAACCCCATTTCTGTTCTATAACAGGAAAATAGACATTTTATATACTTCCCCTAACCTGTGAGAACAACAGATAACCAGATTGCGAACAATAGGTCTAGGTGACTGTAAATAAAAAAGCCAGCATAAAGCCATTGTAGTTTTTCAAAATCACTTTTTTCAGAAAGGTTTTTCCAAAACTTCAGCATCGTTTTAAAAAAAAAAGAAAAAAATGAAATGCTGTAGTAATTTTAGATATAAACTTCTCCTAAACTGCAAGAAATTAACAGAAAACCAATTTAACAATAGGTCTAGAAGCTCCATGTGACTTCAGAAGAAATGTATTAAAGTGACGAACTGATTAAGTAAATTAGTCTCCAAACATCACAATTTGACCCTTTTATGGCACTCTAAAAATGAGTCACGTCATTCTTATGGAATACCAAAGGTTGGAGCCTGCATTATTCCGTCAGTCATGTATGTTTTGAAGTCATCATAACTGTTGTGAAGTGGCAGTCTGAGTATTATTAATTATATGTATTGGCCTCAGGATATATTCGTTTGTAGTCTGAAGTTCCATGTAGAAACTGGATTTGGGGAGGTTGAGAAAACCCAAGTGGAGGCACGGTTGATGCTCCTGAAGCAAATTCAAGGACCATCTCCATTGTTAGAGGACTGCATTCTCCTTCTACAAACAAGGTAAACATAAATAATAATTAAAAAAATTGTCCAAAACCATAAAAGGCATTTACATTAATTGGAATAAAATGAATGTAAACTGAAAATTAAAAAATACATAATTTTTATTTTCATATTTTATTTCAGCTAGTTGCCAAGGCAACATTTACTCAAATAAATTGTCTACTTGGATCAGTACTTCAGTTAAAAAAAAACTTTTTTAAAGAAAAACTTAAAAATATGAATAATAAAAACTAATAGTATGTCAATAGCCAGGTTTCCACTGTTTTTCCTGAACACGGAATTCACACCTGACTCGTAACCAGAATGATGCATTACATTTCCAGTGTTTATAATCAAATTGGTGTATTTTCCAAGCTGATAAAATGTAACAAAATGGCTAATGTGGCAAAATGGCTAATGTAATGGCTCATGAAAATTTAGCTTTGCATCACAGAAATAAATTATATTTTAAAAGTATATTCAAATAGAAAACAATTGCTTTAAATTGTACTAATATTTCACAATATTATTGTTTTCTTCTGTATTATTGATCAAACAAATGCAGGCTTGATGAGCATTAGAGACTTCTCAGAAACATCAAAAATAGTGATGTTTCCGAACTTTTGACCAGTACTGTACATGTACATTAAAATAAAATGTATTGCTTATAAAGCAATAAACACAAATATATCATGGCTGGAAAAGGCTCTCAGCCAATGAGGTTCAAGAACCAGAACAAACTGTTTTATAGCGGTCAAAACTTTACTTTGGAAACATTAATATTTTTGAAAGAAGTCTCATATGTTCACCAGCTGCATTTATTTGATCAAAAATAAATAAATAACAAAAATAGTGTGAAATATTACAATTGAAAGTAATGTTTTTCTATTTTTGCACATATTCTAATGTAATGCATACCTTCCACATCTATAAGCCAGTCTCTCCAGAAGCAGATGGTCTGGTTCTCTTGTTGCCGTCTGTTGCTTCCGACTGGTGAAAAACACACTTCAAACAAAGACGACAAATCTTTTGCCTGTAGTGGCTTTTCAAGGTTAATAAAAAGGTCTTCAAAAACACGAGGCTGACTCTTGATTTCCTCAAGCAGACCCAAGGTTTGTAACCCATCCTCAAACCTATAAAACAAGCAGATTAGGGGAAAAATATGGAAGTCACAATATCAATCATTAACCCTTTAAACCAGGAGTGCCCAATCCTGCTCCTAGAGATCTCCCGTCCTGCAAAACTGAGGATATCAATACAGTATATTTAGGTGGATCTGTTGACAAAAATGCAATATCATATACCCGTAAGCGAATAAAACACTGACACAATGATTAACAAGTAACAATAATATTCGCAATAACATCGTTTCACTGAATTATTAAAGGGTTAGTTCACCCAAAAATGAAAATTCTGTCAGTAATTACTCACCCTCATGTTGTTCCAACCGCGTAAGACCTTCGTCCATCTTCGGAACACAAATTAAGATATTTTTTATGAAATCTGAGAGCTGATCACTTCTCCATAGGCTTCTAAGTGATTGAAACTTGCCGGCCCAGAAAAGTTATTAAAGAGATCGTTAATATAGTCCAAGTGACTGCAGTGGCTCAATCTTAAGTTTATCAAGCGACGAGAATACTTTTTGTGTGCAAAAACAAACAAAAATAACGACTTTATTCCACTATTCATTTCATTCTCTCTGGACCTCTAGTTGGTTCGCATAGTGTTTTTGCGCAGCGCGTCTGTGTTACACGTCACCACGTAGGCTCACTATTGGCCGACGCTGGTCATGTGTGTGATGCGTGATGACGTATAACACAGACGCGCAGCGCAAAAACACTACGAGGCCCAGAGAGAAGGAAATGAATAGTGGAATAAAGTCGTTATTTTTGTTTGTTTTTGCGCACAAAAAGTATTCTCGTCGCTTGGGGGATTGACTTCCATAGTAGGAAAAAAAAAATACTATGGATGTCAATGGGGACCAGCAACTGTTTAATTACCAACCTTCTTTAAAATATTTTCTTTTGTGTTTAGCAGAAGAAAGGAAATCATACAGGTTTGGAACAACTTGAGGGAGAGCAAATGATGACAGAATTTTCATTTTTGGGTGAACTATCCCTTTAAGCCCTCAAGACATTTTTAGAGTTTTCTGAGTCATAACTACACCAAAAAAAACTCCTCTGAGTTCCTCAACATTTGATTTTACAAAGCTACAGTATGTGCGCCTGTGGAGTTTTATGCGTTGTAATTCGTGAGGAATATCTTGTGATCCCGACATCCCAGGGCTATTGTAGCTTTCAGTCGGGCTACCAAATGTATCAATGCCCAGCCCAACGGGCTATTTTAAATAGTGAAATAAGATTTCTTCCTTGATTTGTGTCATTCGGTCTCTTTACTCATTATCTACAGGAAAAATAAGATCACAGATGTTATGATCATGCTGATTTGTCCGAAGCGGAACAAGGTTATATCCGCGGATCAGGCAGACCAAATAAAAAAATATATAATATCGCGTGTGCATGAGAGATAAATCATTTGTGTTGATTTTATTAGACACACTAAACTCTCATTTCACAGATAAAATGTAGCAAACGTGTAATTGTGTAATTGCGTTTTCAAAAACCACGTATCTCTCTCTTCAGGGAAAACAAAATCAAAGATAACATATGCCTAGAGCACCTCCAAGCAGACAGTATATAAAACACAAATAAATAAAACCTACATGAGATATTGCTTAACTTAAAAGTAATAGTTTCATCCCTAGTGCGGAGGTCCCTAACAGTACTAGCATAAAAGTCAGCATGTTAGGGGGTAATCACTTACTGTGCCAAAGCAGCACGAGTACGTCCATCGGTGTAGAAACCCAAGGCCGACTGGACCAAGAGATCTCTTTCTTGCAACGATCTGACAGTTCGAAGTGCTCCCATTATGCTCAGGCTGTCCTCTGCCTCACTTATGGCATTGTTTGCCAGTTCTACGGTCTCTGCCTCCTTTATCTAAAACAAGCAGTTACTAAAACAGCTGACTTTTTGGATGTTTAAAATAGATCCTGTCTGTGAGATTATGGTCTTAATAGATTACCTTGAGTAGTTTTTCTTTGAAGGAGTGGTCTCCAACTTCATCAAAGACAGCAGGTTCTGTTTTTTCCCCACAAAGCTGCAGGAACAGTCGTTTGGAAAAAAAGTGTGGGCCAACACCACCATGAATGACACACACTGAAATCATCATGCCAATTAATGCATAGAGCCTGGTGTCAAGAGCTGAAAACAAAACACAGATGTGTATATTTTGAGTTAATCAATTAAAAGCTCCCTTTCTGTCAGTAATGTGTCACGTCATGTTAATACTGACATATTGGGTTCTCACTTGGAAGCCCAATCACCACTGAGTAGTAAAGAAATGATCAATAGAATTTGCATGGCAAGCTACTTCCCCAGACATATGGGGGTATACAAGATGGCGGCTTGCATCCACTCAGATCTTTGTTTTGAAGCAGAGTGGTTGCACACAAGGGGGTAATCCAGCACCTGGAAAGCATACCTTCCCTGGGGGCTGCCATTGGCTAACAAGCCATCACCTGCTGTTAGCATTCCACTGACTCCCATTCATGTTGGCGTCACTTAAGACAGCGAATAACTTTACATCTGAGGTGTTTAAAAACTCTGTTTATCCATTGTTTATTTCTAAAGAAACACGACAATGTAAAAAAAGGCTCCATTACATTGTATCTTACGTTATGGCCCCGTAGAAACAGTTTTTGTAAAAATAGGCTAACGATTGCGTCATAACCACGCGACTCTCTGTCGCACAGTAGAGAGATTACCGTATAGACAGGAGGAGAAGCTCGTGCGCAATCAGGGGGACTAGTAGGCAAAATTACAAAATTATTAATCAGAATACTTACTCACTTAAAAAAGTTGGGTTAAAAACAACCCAACAGCTAACCCAATGGTGGGTTGATATAGCACCGACCTATTGTTGGGTTATTTTAACCCAATTAATTAGGTTACTAGTTTAACCCAATAAATAGGGTTACAAACAACTAATTTGTTGGGTTATTTAGCCAAAATGATGCTTTAACCAACCTAAAATTATTACTATTATTATTATTATTATTATTGCCATGTAAATAAATAACTCACAACTTCAGTATATTTACAATGTTTTATTTTACTTCCAAAAGGTAAGCAATTGTTTCAATAAATAAATAAATAAATAAATAAAGTAATGCAATTATAAACTGCCACAAATAAACAGTTGTAAACATTACAAGTTGTAAACATTTTCATTGTTATAGTTGCAATTGTTTTAATTTACTTCCTTAAGGTAAGTAACTGTTTCAATAAATAAATAAATTAATAAATAAGGTAATGCAATTATAAACTGCCTCATAAGGCAACCATGTGTTGAGGAAACACCTCCAGGCACAGAATATCAATGCTAAAACTAAGAAACATGGAGCACAAAAATACAAACAAACAAACAAAACGAACCAAAGCTAGTCCAGCTTATCCGATTATAAACTGCCTAAGTAGGCGACAGTGAGTTGATGGAACTCCTCCTGGCACAGAATATATTGTGTGTTGTAGAAACTGCCAAACAGCTGCAGACGGCTTTGGATACTCAATGTCTAAAACATAAAATAATTTAAAGCATGTATCCACAGCTTGTAAAAGGCTGTCTTGCTCAAGAGCTACTCCTCCCACAATGACGAAGGCTTGTGAGCAGTTCAATTTATCCCCAAGCTGCAGGACATGAGGGAATTGCCTCCGTTGCTCCTCCTCCTCCAAATATTGAATGATGTTTGTTCCAACCTTTAAATAGAAATTTTAAATGGTAAATATGCACACATGGATCAAATATAACCCAAAATGTGTTGTCATAAATTATGTACCCACAGGCTGTAAATCAACAAATGCTTGTTTTGCCTCCTGGTAAGAGGGCCGGACCATCTTGCAGCCCGTTTTGTATGGCAATGGAGGAAGGATAGCTGGCAGGGTTTTCAGAGCAACATCTCCAAGAGTGTCTTTACATAAAACAGAAAGAACAATGGATTAATCTTTAAACAAGCGCATTACATTATAGGCAAAATATTATAACTTGACATGAAAGTACAGTGCAGGATTTTCTCACCAGAAGAAATGTTAGTCTGGACTGGAAGAAGATCCAAGGCTCTCTTCTCGGTCTTGCAATATGACAGGACTCGTTGAGATGCATGTCCCCAAAGCTCAAAAAGTTTCTCTTTGGCATGTGGGTATAAAATACCAAAGTCCTGAGCAATCTTAAAAAATATATAAAAAAAATAATAATAATTTAAATCACACCAACACCTCATATGATGCAGTAACAATGAAAGTGTGGACATTGTTTTTTCAATTTGAAAAATCAAGCTTAGTGAATCAAATCAAGTGGGATCATTTTTTAGGGCAGGACAGTGATTTTTTTAAAATGTCCAATCAAACAAATGAGTTGTTTAGATTAGGATGAATTGTTTATTAAAATTAATGCAAACCTAATTTTCTTTTTATAGATTAAACATTTCTTTACCATTCCAGGTGTGTCCAGAAGTCTTGGATACTCTTGGGTGATCTCTATTAAAGATTTAGATCCGTTCTCTCTTATCCACTGTGCTCTGTAGACAGCTGTTCCTCTCATATATTCCTCAACTTGACTAACTGGTTGCTTATTCTTCTTCAGCCACTCTGTCATTTTGTTACTGTCTGCCTCACTGATTTGTGAATCTGCATGAATCAAACAGAGTGATTAATATCACAACAACCTAAAGCAATGTTGCAAGACAGGCAACATTTTATGATTTAAACATGTAACAGTTACTACTAAAATTAGGATAACAAAATCTGTGGATTATTTAGACAGTTTCACATTAAACTGCTTTGATCACAGCACAATTTGGATTTAAGGAATAAAAAAGAAGAAAGTAGAAAGAAGAACGTCAATAAGGCTTCAGCACCGATGGTTACATTTTTCTTACCTGGCAATAAAGTGATCCTATCAGTCACAGTAGCTCGGCGTTCATCTGTGGTTTGTGACCTCTCTCTAGATGTAGAACTGTGACTGTGGAGTCGTTTCCTAATATTACGGAGTCGTTCCTCCAAAAACCCTGTAGCCGGATGGCGGTATCGCCCTGGTGTATACCATACCTCCTAAAACATCAACACAAATGTTAAATGGATAACATGTCCCAAAAATGTCTTAAAAATGTCTTGTTTGTCAAATATTCTACTACTGTGTGAAGGTGAGCATAGTTCTGATAAACTGGGGATCAGCATACTCACATATCCACTGCCCTCCGAATCTCTAAGGCATGGAAATTGTGTGACCAGGGTCAGAGCTAGCTCTTTCTTTCGGTCTGGTGATGGACTAAGTGGTAGAAGGATTGTACAGATATTAGGTTACTTATGAGTAAATTGAATTGACCGCTTATGATTGAATGACTTTATGTAAAGTGGTGCAATGAATAAAACATCACTTACTATTCCCCAAACTTCTCCATTAAATGGGACACCAAAATGCGAACCATTTTCCTTCGGTCTTCAAGACATAAGTTGTGGTTTTGTTCCAAATTGGAGAGAATAGAAGACCCATGTGTGCTTCCCTCTAAAATCTGTCGTATATCCTTAATGGAGAAAGAAATTGTTTAGAATTGCACATCAGCAT
Source organism: Leuciscus leuciscus (assembly GCF_965113295.1). Taxonomy (NCBI): domain Eukaryota; kingdom Metazoa; phylum Chordata; class Actinopteri; order Cypriniformes; family Leuciscidae; genus Leuciscus; species Leuciscus leuciscus. The sequence continues at coordinate 22,126,920 of NC_138747.1, read as the reverse complement.
AACTTCATAATGCTAGGATTGCCTTCCTAAGTTTTGAACAAATGAAAAAACACTTCCCACTTCTAACATATACATTTGACTAATTACAGTTTTTAGACAAAGAAATTGGTCAGAGAATTTCAACATCACTGATGAAGGTCTCTGTAAAGTGTGTATTTGTAAGGTACTTAAATATCAGGGAAAAGGAAATACGTACAAATGAGGTTGAATTTTCCACAATAGTCAGTGTCACAGTAGGAACCTCAGTTATGGTAGGTATCTCGGTTTCATTGTTTTCAGAGTGTTCTTCTGTCTGTATGTAAAGAAAATACATTTTAATTCCAGTTACAATATACTTTACATTCTCAACTAATATATATATATATATATATATATATATATATTTATTTATTTATTTATTTATTTATTTCTATAATTGGACAATACAGCTCCTGTAGATTACAAACCTAAAATATGCCTTGCAATTGATTCGTGCACCACACCAAGAATTGGCCTTTTAAAATTATAATAACAAACCTATTAATATATAAATATAACCTATGGTAAAGTGTGTATGTCTATATGTACAAGAAACTTCTATTTATAGCATGTATTTAATAAAGATATACTGATAAGGGGGAAAAAAGTAAAAGCTTGTACAACTCATTACATATAAAAAATAAAAAAAAGCCTTAAAAACATCTGTAGCGCAAGGGAATGTAGTACAAGTCATCCTCTACATTATATGATTTCACTGCATGCAAGGGTTGAAAATCGTGCAGTGAGTTCACAGAAAAAGCCTCGAGAGGTTCATCAGGGGACACCGTGTATGCAAAGTAATGGCGGTCAAAACCCACAGTGTGCCATTTTTTGACAACAAGTTTCACATCAACATTGAGGCCGATAGTTACAATAGCTTTTATCAGCCCAAACTGAGGTACCCCATCCTCTGTGCATCCTGTTGTAATGGTCATGCCTGGTCTGTACTCTGTGCCATTAACTACTACCCAATCAGGAACATAAACCTCAGTAAATGGGGGGTTTTCAAGACCCTTTACAAATTCTCCCTGAATTGCAGCAAGAAATGAGCCGTGTCCTGGTCCAAACTCTGTGTTTTTGGAGAATCTGATTCCTGAATGCCATAGTTTTGCAAATATTTTTAAAATTACAAACTACATGGCTCAGCTGTTTGAAGAAATTATGTCTTGCCTCAAATCGCATTGTCCAAAATTGTTTTAATGGTCCAATCATCCGGAAGGCTCTTGGGTAATGGAGGAGAAAGTGGTGTTTGGGTTTCAGGTGCAGATGTGGGTAAAGCTGCAAGAAAACTGTGTGGTGTTCCGCAATTAGATGTTTCAGGTATATGGTGGCCTCTGTTGTGATGGAGGGGGAGAAAATGAACTCCATGCAAGAAAGGAGAAGCAGCAACAGTTCCCAATGTTTGTTCCCTTTTGGTATTTTGTCTCCAATGATGATGGGTAAAAACCTTAAGAAGCACCACATTTGAGCCGCAGTCTGTCTCAATGCCCCATTAGGGTTCTTAAGTTCATGTTGTCCCAGTACAGTAGGTTTATTGCAACTATCAGGAAATCCATAATCAAAACTTGTCAATCTGTAGTTCAGTGTTTCTAGACTCACAAGCCCTTCAGCCAACAAGGATGCCAAGACCAATTTGACTTCAAAAGGTCCAATTCCCTCAAGAATGTCATGCATGATGTCCGGAGCTACATTGTCCACAACATTGAAGTACTTCAAATTATCCAAGACACATTTTCGTTTGAGTCCTGTTTCTGAATGGTTGTTGGATGACAAGTCTTCTGCATAATTCTGTGCATTGCGAACCATCTCTGGGTCTTCCACAGTCTGACTCCACAAATCATCTTTGTGCACCTTACACCAACGACAGCAGTGGTTAGCATTGAAACTTTCTGAGTAGCCAAGGAGTGAATTCAGTACTAAGTTGTCACCACAAACTTGTGCCACACTGATCTTAACGGTACCAGAAAAGTCTGGAGTGTCAATAAGGAGTCCCCTTTCTTCTAAGTCCATAATATCGTCAGTTATACGCTGCAGAACAGAGTCAATGCCATATGTTTTAGCATCATCTGATTTATACACAGCTAACAGAAAGCATGAAGACAGAGAAGACAACAGCATGGGGGGCAAACATTTGATCTGGAAATATATCAATCCTAATTTGTGCACAACAGTTTTGGAGCCCAAGGGATTAACCGTCTCACAATCATCGTTGTACAAAAGAAGTGGGATGGAAAGCTCTTTGGAAAACAAGTAGTGGCTTTTGTAAAGCTCTCCATCATGAAAGTCTTGTAATACCCCTGCATCACGCTCTGTGTTTTGATAGTCAATGATGATTTGCATTGTTCCAGGTGTTTCAAGAACTTTTTTCAGAAGTGGACGCAATGGAATGTACTGAAATGTATCACGTACTGCCGTCTGTTTAACCATTCCAGATGTAGAGTCATGCCGCTGACAGTAGGATACCCCTGGAAAATACTCTACAACAGGCTCAATGAAACACCCTGTTTTTGTGAAGTATTTCATTTGCTTGTACTCAGATTCAAGGTCTTTTAATGGCTCAGAAGCAGATTCAAATTGAGCTTTCAAATTTTTTACTGCTTGGTCATCTTGGTGTCCAAAGCGCTGAAACAAGGACATGGTCTTTTCCTGTAGACCTCCTACTATATCTGTAATTAAACTTGCAGTTTGTTTGACGACAAAGTTGACGGCGGAATATGTTTGAGAAGATTTAGCTCTCAACTTTGCAAGAAACAAAGCTAAACGGTTCGTTATTTCTTCTTTGTCAAAGTCATCCCACTCTTCCTCTGCCCCTACATCTTCAGTGTCTGATATTCGCACATTAGTGGATGGAGCAGTATGTTGATGTAAAACCTCAGAAGAGGTAGATGAAAATATTTCTTTTGTTGGCCTGTCATCTGCTTGCATGTGATCTCTCAGCAGATGTCTTTTGAATGACCACATGTATGCAAATGTTCTACCGCAGTTGTTTTCACAGCAACAGAAAAATTTTGACGAACTGTTAATGCCATGAATGGCATTAAGATGTAAGAAATATTCTTTGTGGTTTGGAGTGGATTTTTTACATTTGAAGCATGTGAAAGGCATTGTATGTTTAGTTACTTACAGTGTGCAACTGCTTAAAATAATTGGTAAATTTTATTCTTTGGCCAATTATTGGTATAAGTGCTGTTATGGTGGTGTCGTCAAGAAGTAGAAAGCTTTGCTGGTCAATTTCTTCCTCTAGAAAAGGAAAAATAAGAAGACAAATAAATGGCAGACACTGCTTTATTTGACAATATTTGTTAGGACATCTCATAGATCATTGTTTTCTTATAATATTTTCCATCTCCCTTAACCATCCATTATGCAAAAAAAATCAAAAAAACAAAAACAAACTAGCTTACAATGCTGTCTTCATCATGATATACCTAAAGGGATAATTCACCAAAAAAAGAAATGGTCCCATTGATCAACCTCATATTCTCCTCATGTACACTGTATACTCTTGGTGTTTGGTTTCCATTAAAGTCCACAGAGCCAATTGTATACACCAATTGTATAAAAAATATATACTTTTAATTTAAAAAATGATACATAATTTTTATTATTCACTTCTTAATACATGCTTTGTTTTGGGTGATACGTTGTACCTTTTTTAACCTATTTACAGCAAAGTTACTCAACTATACCATTAGATTGCATACTATGAAATGTTATAATTTTATAGAAAAAAAATCACTGTAATGGTGATCTAAATTAAATATAGGTTGTTTCTGAATATTGATCTAGGTGTTAGAGGCTGAATTCTGTTGTCTGCTGGTTAGGAAAAAACTGGGGAAATTACAGTATCAGTGTGTGTGTGTCAGAATTGTTATTTGGGGTGTTAAAAAGGTTATTAGGGACATGTTGAGAAAATTTTAAACAAAATGGTCATTTTTTGGTGGACTATTCCTTTAAAGAGAGGTGCCATTTGAATCATTTATGACCCTGTATAACTAGTACATTCTGGTTTACATGAAGTCACATTAAAAAGGCTTCACTATATTAATGATGACATTATTTAATTGTGAGGAAGGTTAGCAACTGAGAGAGAGTTTCCTTTTTCAGATTTGCTACATTATGTCTCACCTGCAAATCTGTCAATTAATGTTTCAAGGTTCCACTTCTGAAGCGTTTCCCTTACATATGAATCCATAGCATCCTGTGTAAAAATGTTTAGTTAATATAAAGTTAATTAACAATAATAAAGCCTATTGTCACTAACCTACTATAAATTCACTGTAAAATCACAGGAGATCATGCATGGGTGGTAAATGTCCTCCATTTAAAATGTCATTTTACTGCTTTTAAATGACTTATTTGTCATTTAAAAAGTAATAAAATGTTATTATAAAAGAATAAAGTCTCAACCGTAATTTTATTTAAAGGGCATAACGTTACATGTGGCGATCTGAAAAGTAATTATGTAACTGGCTATTAACGTTAATAGGCTAACTTACTATCCTGAACATAACTTTTTATCTTTATAGAGTTTTCTAAATGTTTAATACTTTGTAGTATTTTAAATTCACATGGGATAGCCTAAGTAGACATTTACGCTACAATGTAACGTTAGGCCTTTATATAAACACAGCATAAGTTACCTTTTTCCTGACCGTGACACTGGATGGAGTGGACTAGGCTTGCGCTGGGTCTTGAAGCTGAGCGCGTCGGTTAAATATCAGAAAAAATTTATAACTTCCCAAAAAGTATTGGAAAGAACATAGAAAGTAAGGAAGAGTATCACAACCGAGTATAAGAATAAATGGCTATATTGCAAGCATCGACGTCGCTAGTCGCAGATACCAGACAAAAAGCAGTCGACAGGGGAGATATAAACATGCAAATAATAAGCTACACATTTAGGAAAATGCGACAATAGTACTACGTAAGAGCTTAAAATCACTTTATAACGAAAAAAACATGTAACGTTATACAATATCTACAAGCTTATATAGTGTAATTAACTCACCCGTGTATCTTCTGTCACAGTTGCGGTGGTGGATTACCGTTGAAATTTGAACTTTAACCCAACGGTCTGCGTTGTTATAGAAACAACCCAATAAATGTTCGGAATAACCCAATAGAACGACCCAATATTTTTAACCCACCTATTGGGTACACAAAAATAACCCACCGTTTTTTAGAGTGTAGCAAAAGTTGCTCCTGCTCCTAGCTCGTGGACACCTCCTACTCACGATCTCCGTCTCTGCAAGTTTCGGAAGGGAATGATTCAGATTTCTGGAATGAAGACAGACAGGTTGCTCACGTCACATCTATGTCGTCAAGCTCAGTTTGAGTCTGCGCAGTACGCTCAGCCATCAGGAAGTGAGTGCTTCTAATTTGCTTCACTTTTCTCTGTTGAAGTCTATGGGTTCGCTGTGTCCAATTCTTTGACTGTCTATGGTTGCACACAGCGATCGCTCTTCCAGTCACAGTTTGCAATCAAACAAATAATCATATCTCTTGCTGGCCAGGACAGTCTCAGCTCCTCAGCATAGAGCTAATGGAGCAGATGCAGGCTGCCATCTTGTATAATAGTCTGCCATCTAATATACCCATTTGTCTGGGGGAGTAGCTTGCCAAGCAAATTCCACTAGCAATTTCTTTACTACTCAGATGTAAGTAGGCTCCTAAGTGAGACCCTAATATGACAGTATAAACATAAAAAGCTTGTTAAACTTAAAGAGGCACTGCACAGACTGATCAGTGTATGACAAAGTACCACAAGAGCAATTAGAGCAGACAGCTCTGTATAAGTGCCGCTTTAAGTTTAACAAGCCTAATGTCTCCATTCCCTTCATCAGGAAACAAGAGTTACAATTAGGGCTGCATGATATATTTAAGCTTTCATACAGTGATGTGCGTATCCGCAATAGTCACATTACAGGATGTGCGACGTCTAGTACAGACTACAGAGATTGTTTATTTGTATGGACCAATTGCAAAGTCTAACCATCATAACACAGTGGAAGTGTTCTCTTCGGCGTCTATTTGCGCCAGAATGGACATACACACAAATGTCAAAATGCCAATCTCAGAAGGTATCCTTGAAATCGCAGTTGCTTATGTCTTTGTGTGTCAATATTCATCCCAATTGTTCTAGAATTATTAATTCTTTACAAATAGAGCTATTCAAGTCATCTCATGAAGTTCTTATCGCAATATATAAAATCAAAAATAACATATTACAATGTCCACTTTCCAATATCCTACAGCCCTAATAACAATAGTAACAGATGTTTTAGATACTTACCATGTGTATCAAGCGTTAACTGCCTACATTGTTCAGGCCCCTCAAAGATTTTAGCATGCTGTATTGCCTTCATTAATAATCGGAAATATTCCCTGGAAGGACCTCCTTCATCTACAGCCCCCTCAGACACACCCTCCTTGTCAACGAAAATAATATCTAATTTTCCACTTGGGTCAAAACGGCGTCGCTTAAATGCTTGCATGCTTCCATTTAAAATATTTTCTCTGCACACATTTATTTGATTGCTGGTGGGACATCTATTGGAATCCACTTTGCTAACCAGCTTCATTAAAATGGCCTGCAGATTAGCTCTGTAAAGAAAAAAAAGAAAAACATTTCAGCAATGACATAAAATATTGTAGCAATACTACAAAAGCCAATGTCATGAAACGCATACACAGAATCAGTTTCCTCAAATGTTTCAGAGGGAATAGTTAAAGGGGACCAGTTTGGAGGCGTAGGAGACCAGCGAGAACCCGAGATGCCAGGAGATCCAGGAGGTGAAGGTCCAGGAGACCACTGTGCATGCAGGTGTGTATGGGTAGGTGAGGGAATTGATATGTGTAGAGGTGAGAGAGAATGTGAAGGTGAAGGGGCAGAGGTGCGTGGAGGTGAAAGGGCAGACGTGCGTGGAGGTGGAGATGAAGGGGTAGACATGCGTGGAGGTGGAGGTGAAGGTGAAGGGGCAGACGTTCGTGGAGGTGGAGATGAAGGGGTAGACATGCGTGGAGGTGATGGTGAAGGGGCAGACGTTCGTGGAGGTGGAGATGAAGGGGTAGACATGCATGGAGGTGGAGATGAAGGTGAAGGGGCAGATGTGCGTGGAGGTGCAATAGTGTAGGCCATCTGCAACTCTGATGGTACCTGGTGATGGGTAATAGAAGGTAAAGGTTGGTTTACAATACACAAATAAATGACAACATCAAAACAGTTAAGGGGCCATTTTACAGTTTATGATTGGTTTATGCAAGCGTTGACATTTAGAATCAAAGAAAGTGATTATCAGCTGAATCCTATCAGTGGATGTGGATATAGTGGATATAAGAAATGTATAATACAGGCTTTTGCATTCTCAATATTAGTACTTTAGCCTCACAGAATGTTTTAATTTGCTTTTATAGGCATTACCACAGAAAAACTGCTTGCGAGTCCACGTTGAATGCACTTTTTGTGTGTAAAAAGTACACATGATCGCAAGAACTGCTTGTAACTAAAGATTAAGGCTTTTTTATATTGGTTAAAAGAAATGGAAACTGTTGTTGTCATCAAGCCAGCTTCAGTCAAAATGCTTCCCTCATTGCAAACCTGTGCGCTTGCTCTAATGTGTAAGACTGCTCTCGCGAGTGCCTTTCACCTTCTTTGACCCAACATCACCCCATTAATAAACATTTGGAACATCGATTTTAGAAGTTTGTAAATTGATTCAAATCGGCAGAAGATAGAAAAACAAGTGATATGTGAATTGATTTTCCCTACAGCAAACCAAATCACAGCACATTCTACATTTTGGATGGAGGGCCTTTCTCGAAACAAGAACTAAACAGGGCATTCAAGCCAGACAGGGGAAAGAGGAGCTGTAATGTAAAATCTGAATAAGAATGTGCTTTTCCAAACCACCAAGTATGAAAACTAGGGGTGGGAGAAAAACAAAACAAAAAAAACAATCTGTTGAGAATTTCAAAATTGATTCTGACCATTGTTTTTTTATCTGCAGATGCATGATGACACTGCATGCATTTGAGAAACACCCATGTTCTGCTTGTTTCCAATTGCTCACACAAATTCCATGAAATAATCTTTTATAATGTTTGGAAAGCAGAGCTGCCAACTTTCTCAACTCTTTGAGAAAAATTAACGCCTATCTTGTGTACCTAATATTTATCCAAATGAGTCAATATTAAATCAAATCACAAGAATTGAATTGAAATAATATAAAAAAAGCGTAGCTTACCAGAAATTGTACCATGTAAACATTGTAACATATTGTCACTAAACCTAATAAAATTCAGTTTAGTTACTAAAATGTTGTTATGTGTATGTCTTTGTTTACAGTGGTTAAATGTACTTGCATCTCAAAATACATTTATGACGCGAAATTAATGTAAACAGTCAGTCATGTCTTAAGTGATTAAACGGACAGAACTTCCGACTTACCACATCTTCGTATATTTCTAAAGAGATCTGTGCATTAACGCAGCTTATTAGATCTCCCGCTGATTATGTATGTAATGAAATTATTTTGAGTTGGTAATCTTAGAAACAGTAGATAAAGAATAATTTTGGAATCTGATCGTGACTCCCAGAATCGCATTGTGAGGAGGCTAAAGATTCCCACCCCTAATGGAAACATATTCTAGTACACCCCAAAATCAAGACTTTGTAAAAGGGCATAATAGAACCACTTTAAACAGGCAGCATTTGTTCAATCAATGATAAAGACACTGCAAATAAAAAATAAAGATAAAAACACCAAACACTGTACCTCTTCCTCAACTGCGGGAGTCCATAGAATATAGAGAGTTGAGAAACCCATTATGTAATGGTCCTCGATTGATCCTGACAGGACATTACTGTGAATCGGAATGCCAGATGTGGCTTCTCTTATGCTAAAATGTTCAGTGGATGAGTCTTCTTGCCCCACAAAATCAAACAATGTCTGGGGGAAAATAAATTTAAATAGAAAGAAAAAAAGAAACATTACCATGAAATCAAAATGGATAGTTCTTTTTTTTTTAATGGAATGCTATTGTTTTATTTAAAATGCTCATTTGAATATATGCAATCAAAAACAGTAATATTTCCAACCCTGCTACAACTTTTTAATAAATGGATGGGTGCTGAGGATTGAACAGTATCAAGCAGGTTGTGAGAAGGACAGGCAGATCAACCAGATCTAGAATTAGAATTCTTCTAGAAATGTGCTGAAATCAGTAGTTTTATTTAATTTCAATGTCAGATTGGTGAATTTTGCCTAAAGATGACAAGTTTGCAGGGATGTTTAAGTACCATAAACAAAACATCATACTATGACAGATTACCTGAATTGATTCTGACATCATACATTTTCTGGTTTTCATAATTCCATTTGGGAATTTAAAGCGAAGAGGCACACCATCAGAAGGCTCTGGGAACAATACCATCCTCTGTCGTCTTTCGTCAATTGCCTTTAACAAATCAATTATTATATTTGACAGCTTTAAGAATTAAAGTTTAAGACTGAATTACAAAGTTTAAGGAAACAGTTACCTTTAGGCGTCTTTCTTCCAGGGCCTGTAAATGTTGCTGTCTCATCTCCTAATGTAGGAAATTTAGTTGATAATGCGTTCTTTTAAATTAATTTATTTGAATGTACCATGTAAAAGCATACCTTTTCTCTGTCTGCCAATAATGATGCGTTGTATTCACGATCCTGTTGCTCGCACATAGCCCTACGTTCCTCAATGGTCTAAAAATAAAAATAAATTCAGTGTAGAAAGGAGTACTTCATTTTTAAAGTAATTAACTCATGTTTATCCAAAATTAGCTTGTCAACTGCTTATTAATCAGAAATAAACTTATTTTAGTTACCTCAGTGATGCATGCATGTCTTGTTTCTTCAATTTGTTCTGAAGATGCAATGTCATCAGATCCCAATTCCTAAGAAACATTGCCAATATTGGACCGTTCATAGGAGCAAATCACATGTTAGAGACTACAGTACCAACACAACTTGCTTGACATACCTGATATACCTCAGCCAAAGGTATGATATACAGTCTACTTTTACCAATGGCTACCTTCAGCTCCCTAACAGAGGCAACTTGAACTTTTTGGAGTTTCTTGTATCTGCCTGCCCTGGCCAACTCAAAGCCTACCAAATTTAGGCTTACTTGTGGGTAACTCTGGCAAATGTATTGATTGAACTCAGATAGACTCCAATTTAGATTAACTTTGGAGAACTGATTTTGCTGCGTTTCATGAAGCGGCCTCCCTATTGAAAAAAAAAAACATTAATGAAAAAGACTGCACTTCCTGAGGCTAAACCACCCACTAGCCAACCCTCTTGAATTCATAAATACTGGCAGTTTAGGAGTATGTCTGAGGCAACATTAAATTGGTCATTTAAAAGTCACATTATTAAAAAGTAACTTAAAAGCTACAGCTCAAATATTATACATAAATACGCTCCAGACTGCTACAAAACCATACAACAAGCAAGTAGTAATTATTAAAGTTTAGTTACCTAATCCATTTTGTGATTGTTGAGCACGTTCACTGGCTGAAGGTAGCCTGGAGATGTTAGGTCCTGGAAGCAGAAAAATACTCACATGCCATGTCGGCCTCACCCTTCTTCCAGCGGGCTGACCTACACAACATAAAAAGTAACCACAAACAAATTTCATTACACCACCATGAATAATTTTAATAAAGCACACAACCATACAGTATCTTGAATTCAAAATTAAACTTAAGTAGCAACCAGACTGCCCCCACCCTGGACATGCAAGTTATCTGGACATATCCTAGACTGCAAAACTTCTGTCATCTCTCATCTCATTCAATCACATATGCACCTGTCTTCATCAACCTTGAATCTGCAAATGTAACGGAGGCCAGCTAGTAGTCACTGTGCGAATAAACCTCACTCCTCTGATGAGCTCTCTAATTGAATTGAAGAGATTTATCACATCCTTTATTAAAATGGTTAATTATAAAATACATTGTTGTTTGAATGCAAAGAGATTGACACACGCAAACATAAAATAAGTTTTATTATATATTTTTATTTTTATATTATATTTTCCAGGGCTCAAAGACACTTTACAATGAACAGTAAAAGTACATGTAAGGAGAATTATGTATACGGGGCATACAGCAGAATACAATCAGACACAACGAAATGTAATACAACTTAAGAATGGTAATATTCAGAAAAGTAGGGGTGGGGCAGGTTACAGCCAAATAGATATAAACGCGATAGATATAAACACGACATTGGCCTCCCGTAAAGAGGGGCGACCAAAGCAGCAGAGAAATAGAGAAACAAATATAAACAAATAGAGCACTGACTGACAGGACATCTGCATATAAGTTACTGGTACCTGGCCGATAGTCTACCTCTGCGATGTTATAAGGAGGGAGGCCGACGTTTGTTGTTGCATGGGCCGATGTCGGCCAGACATAGGCTAACTTACATGTGCTATTAAACAAAACTCAAAGTTAACAGGTATTTTTTTATTATTAAAAATAGCCTATGTAAAAACATATTTTGGTGTTAACTCACAATTATAACCAGCGTCCTGTTGAACGTAGGCCTAAGTTACAATGAAATCTCTAGGATAACATTCATAAAAAGATGTAATAATTGTTCTGGCTGATCTGAAATTATAAGTTTCGATCATCCATCAATTTTGACAAGCTAACATAAATGATGAAGCGTTGAAATTTCGAAAAAGTTATGACTTAACGTTAATTCAGCCTCACTAACTTTACGTGCGGTTACAGATTTGTAAATGCACCACTACTACCAATGCTTAAGCCAAGAAAATCGGGAGTAACGGCCTGATCCTAAATGAAAAACATACATATGAATCATTCCTGTAATTCAGACAGCACTGTCATGACGGTTTTTTGTTAAGTGTTGTTGCATCGAATTTTACCTTCACTCCGGGATCGGCGAAACAACTGTCTTGTAGATGACAAAATATTAGTGTCCCCTGACTGCTGCAACTCTTGTCGAACACGCGAAACTGCGCTTAAAACACGATCAAATGCAGATAATGCATCCTGTGCTCCGTCGCCACCTTGTAGGCCTACTTCGTCCATTTCATATGTGGGCCAATTTTTCCCGCCTGCCTATTTATACACGGCAGATGAATAAACATGAGGCACGATTATCATAATGAGATGGCACTGAATAGTGAGCTCCACAATGCAGTTGTTACTAGTAGGAATAGCTATTGTAGAGCTCTCTAATTGAATTATTACTAGTAAGAATTCAATTCGAGAGCTCTCTAATTGTAAATCTTACTAGTAACAATTGAATTAGAGAGCTCTCTAATTGAATTGTTACTTGTAATAATTGAATTAAAGAGCTCTGCAATTGCATTCTTACTAGTAAGAATTTAATTAAAGAGCTCTGCGATTGCATTCTTACTAGTAAAAATTCCAATTGGAGAGCTCTCTAATAGAATTAAAGAGCTCTACAATTGCATTCTTACTAGTAACAATTGAATTAGAGAGCTCTCTATTTCAATTGTTACTCGTAAAAATTACAATTAGAGAGCTCTCTCATTCAATTCTTACTAGTAACAACTCAATTGCAGAGCTCTTTAATTGAATTAGAGAGCTCTCTAGTTCAATTGTTACTAGTAAGAATGCAATTGCAGATCTCTTTAATTCAATTCTTACTAGTAACAATTTAAATAGAGAGCTCTCGAATCCAATTATTACTAGTAACAATTCCAATTAGAGAGCTCTCTAATACAATTGTTACTAGTAAGAATGCAATTTTAGAGCTCTTTAATTCAATTACAGAGCTCTGCAATTATACATATCTTTAATTCGTTTTTTTACTAGTAAAAATTCAATTAGAGAGCTCTGTAATTACATTCTTACTAGTAAGAATTTAATTAGAGAGCTCTCTAATTGTAATTGTTACTAGTAATAATTGAATTGTAGAGCTCTCTAATTGTAATTGTTACTAGTAATAATTGAATTAGAGAGCTCTCTAATTGTAATTCTTACTAGTAACAATTCTATTGTAGAGCTCTCTAATTGTAATTCTTACTAGTAACAATTCAATTGTAGAGCTCTGTAATTAAAAATGAATGGAAGTCAATGGAGACATATGACTAGTAAAAATTCATTTGTAGAGCTCTCTAATTGGAATTGTTACTAGTAAGAATTGAATTAGAGAGCTCTGTAAGTGTAATTCTTACTAGTAATAATTGAATTAGAGAGCTCTCTAATTGTAATTTTTACTAGTAATAATTGGATTAGAGAGCTCTCTAATTGTAATTTCTACTAGTAAGAATTGAATTGTAGAGCTCTCTAATTGAATTCTTACTAGTAAAAATGCAATTACGACGAGTAACGCTGGGTACAATTTAAGCTAAAACGGCTTGCCATAGTATCTAGTAATAGTTACTAGTATCTAAAAAATAAGTACTAGTACCTAATAAATAACTACTAGTATCTAATATATATGTACTAGTCACAATTGGAATACATACTAGTCAGAACTGAATAGTTGATATCTGAATGACAGATCCCCATAGAAGTGAATGGCAAATTTTTTTATTTGTTACTAGTAACAAAAGAATAGTTACTAGTCACTATTGGAATAAGTACTAGTATCTAATGAATAAGTACTAGTATCTATTTAATAGGTACTAGTATCAAATGAATAAGTACTAGTATCTAATAATAAGTACTAGTAACTAATGAATAAGTACTAGTATCTAATAAATAAGAACTAGTATCTAATGAATAAGTACTAGTATCTAATGAATAAGTACTAGTATCTATTTAATAGGTACTAGTATCTAATGAATAAGTACTAGTATCTAATGAATAAGTACTAGTATCTATTGAATAAGTACTAGTACCTAAAGAATAAGCACTAGTATCTAAAGAATAGGCACTAGTACCTAAAGAATAAGCACTAGTAGCTAATGAATAAGTACTAGTACTTAATGGAATAGATACTAGTATCTAAAAAATAAGTACTAGTAGCATGAAAATAGAGACTAGTCGGTTTAAATGATTAAATGTTAAAACGGCTTGCCATACACATGCAGATACACGGCACTATTTTCAATGGAAAAACAAACATGGTGAGTAGAATCGAGTAGAGCTGAGCTTGTAACGTAACGTTAGCCTAACGTTAATGGAAAACAACCACCACAATGACGATAGCTCAAATAACGTTAGCCCAGACTGTTAAAAATAAGCATTAACGTTAGCCCGATCAGTTAGCTCAGGTTATTATTGCATTGATTACACGTGCTACTGGACAGGCTGTCGTAACATTATTAGGACTTCTGCTTTGCTGTCTTGTAATCGGGGGTCTTGAAGCCGTGGTTTGCACACTAGCATAAACGAAGTTTGTAGATTTTACGGTCACTGAATAAACACAAGCAAACTTTAGTTGAAATATGGGTTTTAATTAAACGACAATGCTGGTATCTTTAATTATGTGAGTCAGCTATAACTGTGAGATAAGCTGAATATAGCATCTGGTATGCTCATATGTTATAACATTACTTTGTGCTTGGCAAACCAGGTTGGAAGAGCAGTCATGTAACTGTCTGTATCTAAAATAAACTGCGCGTGCGCAACTAAATCCAACCAGCATCGTCATAAAATTATTATTTTTTCCGGAGCCTGGGTTCTGTTGAAAAGCTTTCAATGCTCTCTTTGTCTTCAGAAAAGGCAGCAAATTATCAGTAGTATTAAAATTAAGTTAACCATTTTGTTTGTCTCAAATTACATGTGGCTGCCTGGCAGACTATATGGACTAAAATAATAATAGATTTTTTATTTGGTATTTGTGTAATTGGTAATACATTTGGTAATGTTTACGTTTTTTATTCCCTAGCCTAGCCCTCTGCCACAGCTGCTGATATCCAGAGAGAGAGAGAGAGAGACCTATCCAGCACACTTTGCTAAATTGTGCAAGGTATATTCTTCCATTATTTTATAGAGTAGTTCACTTTTAAATGAAAATTACCCCATGATTTACTCACCTTTTATTATCATATTGTGTTAATGCATTTCAGAAGAGACACTAATAGCAACAAGTGTTCATAGAAGGAACAGTTGTGATGGGGCCCAAATCAGTCTTTTGAATGGAGTGGCTGAAACCTTCGCTGCTTACTATGTGTTCAACATGCAGTATCCTAAAGACGCCTCAGGGACTTTATACAAAGGTATGTTTAAACTGTTTACACACTAATAAAGAAAATGAGGTAACACTTTACGGTAAGGGTACATTAATTATCATGAATTCATGTATAAATTCATGCATGAATTACGCATTCATTCATGCATTAATATCTCATGAATCATCAGGAAATAACACAAGTTCAACGTTTTTCATTCATGACTTCATGAGTGAACAACACCTTAATAAAAAAATTTACTAAGATGAGTATATCATCATGAATTATGATTTATTACGCATGATCGTGATGCTTTTCTTTGTTCACAGTTATGCGACCATTAGCACATTGTTCATCAGTGTTTCTAAGGACCAAAGAAAACACTGTGAACAAAGAAAACATCATGATCATGCGTAATAAATCATAATTCATGATGATTTACCCATCTTAGTTATTGTTTTAATTAAGGTGTTGTTCACCCATGAAGTCATGAATGAAAACGTTGAACTCCTGTTAGTTCCTGATGATTCATGAGATATGAATGCATAATTCATGCATGAATTTATACATGAATTCATGATAATTCATGTCCCCTTACTGTAAAGTGAATCCATCATTCTCATATGTAACGTCCCATGAATTATTACCTTATTACCAGTATTGTTAGGTTCTATGATATATTCTATGCAATGATGTCAATAGATAGGTTTCCATCCAATTAAAACCTAACTTTTAAACGCATTCGTAAAAATTTGGCAAAAAAACCCTCTAATTGGAGAGCATTTCAATCAACTCTGTAATGCGAATTATAAATGGTCACGCACCTAGGAGTCGTGAACAGCTGTGGGATCAAAACGTAAGGTTGACAGGGCAACTTGAAACACCTGATATAATTGCAAAAAATGCAAATTTGTCAATCCACATAGAAGTTTTTGTTCACATTAGAATATTTTATGTGAATTTTAACCGTTTCCAGTCAGGATTTCTTTTTCAAATGGTTAAAATGTGCATTAAAAAGTTGGATGGAGACCCACCTATTGCTGTTAAGTGTCTGTTCTATAGTAGAGTTGGTTTTCCCCTGCAGGACATAATTTGTGTAAACAGAAGAGACTGACGGACAACAGTTTAACATTACAACTTTCATTAATTCATTAAATTAAATTGTATGGTTAAAGTTGTTAATGTTAAATAAATACATCAAAGTCATTTTATTTTATGAGCAAGTAGGTTACTTATGTTTTTTACACAGTATTTGTCATTATTTAACAGATATGAAAACTTAAACTTTTTTCCTCTCTCTCGGTTTTCAGAGCTTTTTGTGGAATCCACTCCCAGACGGGCAGTAAAGCCGAGAAGAGACACAGGCTCAACGCACCTGTTTGCACCCTCCTAAGAAAACTGGACTTTGAGTTGATGGGATAGTAACATGAACAACTTCCCCTATGCAGTTCAAGTCTGGCTGGACACCTTTGTTCCATATCATGGTGTTCCCCCTGACGATAGGCTGCCTGGACGTCTGGAAGTGAGCTTCTTCATTAAAGGGATACTCCACTTTTTTGGAAATAGGCTCATTTTACAACTCCCCCAGAGTTAAACAGTTGAGTTTTACCGTTTTCGAATCCATTCAGCTGATCTCCGGGTCTTTAGAAGAATGTCAGAGTTTTTGGTCCCATTGACTTCCATAGTATATATTTTTTCCTGTCTGGAAAAACTGTCTGGTTACTGACATTCTTCTTGGTCCCATTGACTTTCATAGTAGGAAAAAATATATACTATGGAAGTCAATGGGACCAAAAACTCTGACATTGTTCTAAAGACCCGGAGGGAATGGATGGATTCGAAAACGGTAAAACTCAACTGTTTAACTCTGGTGGAGTTGTAAAATGAGCCTATTTCCAAAAAAAGTGGAGTATCCCTTTAAAAGTAAAATTTTGTTTGTGTGTGATAAAGTGGATACTTTTGTAATATGTATTTTTGCACAGTTTGTTAAAAAAAAAAAAGAAAATATACCATTGTTGTGTTTTTAATTGGCCAATACGGAAAATGACAGCTTTTTACTTGTAATATTTATACTTGTAATGTTTTACAGTATATTGATTTGTCCTGTGAAATTACAGGAAATTCCTGGCTACTGAGTTGCCGTAAATATAACATTTTGCTGTAATATTTACAGTATTCTATCCTGTGAAATTACAGGAAATTCCTGGCAAATACCCGTAAATTTACATGATTATTGTAATTAATTACAGTAGGGATGTTGTATTAAGTATTACAATAACAGTCCTGTATACTGTTTACAGTAAATTTACGGCAACTATTAGCCAGGAATTTCCTGTAAAATTACAAGAAATTTCTAACAGTGAAGGGACAAGGGTTCTACTTATGAAAAATATAGGAAAATGTGAATAAATGTTGCAATATATAATATGTATAATTGAATTAGACATTATTTTATCATTTGTACTTGAAATCTACATTATTTAAATATTTAATTTAGAATTAAAGGTGGTATCAGTGATTTCAGGCCCAAAAATATTTTTATCACATTCATCTAATCTTTCCTAACGATCCGCTAGCTGCCCGCCCCATAAGCATGCCGTCAAAAAAACGTGTCTCTGTAGGCAGCCTAGGCTCTGAGATCTGCACACAAAAACAAATGGTTTAGCCAAACACTCAAAACCAAAACAAATAGTGCTCCAACCAATCACTGACAGGGGGAGGGTGTTGTGAGGTTTTGAGACAGCTTTTTCTTCAGCTCTGACTTCGCGTGCAGCCGTGCACGAGCACAAAACCTCACAGCACCCTCCCCCTGTCGGTGATTGGTTGGAACACTATTTGTTTTGGTTTTGAGTGTTTGACTAAACCATTTGTTTTTGTGTGCAGATCTCAGAGCCTAGGCTGCCTACAGAGACGCGTTTTTTTGACGGCATGATTATGGGGCGGGCAGCTAGCGGATCGTTAGGAAAGATTAGATGAATGTGATAAAAACATTTTTGGGCCTGAAATCACTGATACCACCTTTAAGCGAGGTTGAAGGTACAAAGTCTGGCTTAGGGACAAAGGGAAAACAGTAAAAACCATGCATAAAAGGCCTCATATTATATAATAAAAAGAATGATTGAGCCATGATACATTTTTTATAAGTTCCCCTTGGGGTGAAGTAAGTGTGGCAAAAACAAAAAAGAAGAAATGTTTTTTAGATTTTATTATTTCATCCTGGGACAAGAAAAGTGGGCTACCATAGTTAAAGAATCACCTAATGGAAGTAGCTTGCAAGTAGCAGCAGCACGAATCGACCAGCAACATATTTCTGCTTCAAATATTGTGCGTAGTTAAAGGGATAGTTCACTTTGAAATTAAATTTTGGTATGTTTTAGCTTACCTCAAGGGCATCCAAGATGTAGGTGTCTTTTTTTCCGCAGTAGTTTCAATTTTGATATTTTTAGGTCAAACCGTTCTTGTCTGTCAGTCATATAATGCAGGTCGATGGTCACCACCTCAAAGAGCATGCACAGAGTCCAAATTAAAACAATTCCCCATCGTTCAAATTAAACAATTCCCCATCGTAAGTACACATTGATGGCCTAAGACACGAAACAAGCGGTTTGTGTGAGAAAACGAACAGTATTTATATCGTTTTTACCTCTTGTACACAGCCACGTCCAAGTGATCTGAGAGCGCGGGCGGGTATAGATATATACACTATAGATGTCGCCTTGGCTACGGTTTCGTTCCAATGAACTGTCGTAGCCAAAGCGACTTCTATTGTATATATCTATACCCGTCCGCGCTCTCAGATCACTTGGACGCGGCTGTGGACAAGAGGTAAAAACGATATAAATACTGTTCGTTTTCTCACACAAACCGCTCGTTTCGTGTCTTAGGCCATCAAAATCCGTGTATCATTCGTTCAGTCGTTTTTTGAATTAATATTGAATATAGAAAAATGAGAAAACGGTCCCTTTTTCGTTTTTTCATTTTTTACAAAAAAAACGAAAAACAAGAATTCAGCTGGATTTCTCGTTTTTCGTTCTCAGTTAGAAAAATGAATAAACAGCTTGAATATTCGATTTCTACACGTGGGCGGGAATTAAACGCCCCTTTCCTCTGATTTGTCAGCCGAAGATCAAACTGTTCCGTCATCAGTTCTGCACAGCAGAATAAGAGTCCTCCGTTGTGCGGATTCTTAACGTATTTATTGTAACTACATTTAATCTTTTTCTCATCAAACCACCAGACTAACGAATGTCTTGACACAACCCGTACCGGGGAATAGACTAGATAGGGCTTTCTTCTGTGTATATATAAATTCACCTACGATTTGCATCAGCCGGCTGTTAGCCTATATTGTCGCACTCGCCCAGTAATTAATATATATATATATATATATATATATATAAATTAAGATATAAATCAATATAATTAGTTGTAAATTAAATATTTTTAACACTAATACAAAAAGAAAAGAATAATGCATTGACTATATAATTGGCCTATATTAACGTTAACGTATAAACTGTCATTCAGACTGACTAGCCTATCTAACAACTGGAGAAGTTTTATGATGTAGGCCTTGTGTTTCATTAAAATGTATTATAATTTATATCTCTAGGATGCGCGCTTGTGCGTGGCGCGCCGGGTCATGTTGAGAGGGAAACGCGCGCGTCACATCGTTGTAAAAAAAGCATATTCATAAATAGTGTAAAAGACCGGTAAATAAAATACAACATTAACATTATAAACACTATTAATAACATAATATGCGTATTTTAACGAGAAACTGAAACTGTACAGGAGCAGACGTTGGTTTCGGGCATCTCTCATTCGTCCAGTAGCCTATCCATATTTGCAATGTAACATTTGGATGCTAATTAATAATGTAAAGAAGGCTTCGTACTTCATTCGAGTCCCAATACTACACGTAAATCAGCATCTCCACAGCAAGGGAAATTAGTTTGGAATGTCAACAGACCAATTAAGCAGAATAACGTTTTATATGTTTGGTTGACTGTTTTATTTTAATAACGAACAGGCTGCGACACCCGACATCACTTGGATGTGTTGCTCAACAGGGGATTTAATAGCTACTGTCGTTTAATACTCTCATTCGAAACAGTAACATTATATGTCTATTTGTGTACTTTCAAAATGACTACAACATATCATATGCCTTTGAAATTATTATATAAGAATAATAATTATTATAAATGATTATTATATTCTTTCTGGCGCACACCAAAAATCAACCAAAATAGCCTACAGCCAATAGCCTTCTTGGCGCGCCTATATATTTTTGAAGGTCAACATTAAGATTAATCACAGCGTGCTTGTTAAAAAAAAAAACCCTGTGACTTGACTTTACAATCCGGAAAATAGCTAATTATTTCACGGACCCCCTGGCACTTGAGAACTCCTGGTCTACACAGAAGAAAGCCCCGTCTAGTCTATTCCCCGGTACGGGTTGTGTCGAGACATTCGTTAGTCTGGTTATTTGATGAGAAAAAGATTAAATGTAGTTGCAATAAATGCGTTAGGAATCCGCACAACGGAGGACTCTTATTCTGCTGTGCAGAACTGATGACGGAACAGTTTGATCTTCGGCTGACAAATCAGAGGAAATGGGCGTTTAATTCCCGCCCACGTGTAGAAATCGAATATTCAAGCTGTTTATTCATTTTTCTAACTGAGAACGAAAAACGAGAAATCCAGCTGAATTCTTGTTTTTCGTTTTTTTGTAAAAAATGAAAAAACGAAAAAGGAACCGTTTTCTTATTTTTCTATATTCAATATTAATTCAAAAAACGACTGAACGAATGATACACGGATTCATCAATGGTCAGGGGATCTCTGGATATTCCGTAATTCGTTTGTAATTATAAAACGAAAATACCGTTTTTCTGTTTTTTGTTTCAAAACGAAAAACCAAATAACCGTTTTTGGTGTCAGAATCAAAAAACGAAAAGCCAATTAAAAACGGCCCGTTTTTCGTTGTTGGCGATCATTTTATCGTTTATAAACCAAAAACGGAAGTCACCCCTTTATTCGTTTTTCGTTTTTTCAAAAAAACGAGATTTCGGCTTGATTTTTCGTTTTTTATTTCACAGGCAAAAAACGAATAAATGACTTCAAAATTCGTTTTCCACATGTGGGCGGCCTGACACGCCCCCTTCCGCCGATTGGTCAAGCAAGTCTGAGCATGTGACGTCATCAGTTGTCGCTCAGGTCTGTTCAACAAAATAATAGTCCTGTACTATGGCTACAGATTCTTAAACTGTACAGGGCAGGTCCGGGCTTTCTTCTGTGCAACTTTACACGTTTCACAGAAATCTTTACATCAGAAATATGAATTATTAGTCTGCCACCAGACTAGCGGGAGAGGCTCACTGACCAATGTTCAGTCAGCAGTCAGAACTTTTCTGTTAGACGCTCCGTTTTGCCACGGGATGGTGATTGCAAATACTGTAATGCCAATCGGCTGAGGGTGGGTAGGCCTACCGATGATTGTGAAATACATTTTTACTGAAACTGTAATCATAGCCGCGCCCCCCGAGAATGAGACAGATGATTGACAGGACGATAGCGGAGGCAATTAAAGGTGCAATATAACTTCTGTTAACAAAAACATAAATACATTTTTTTTTTAATATAAGTGACTTTGTCTTTGTTTTATTGTTTTTGTTGGTTTTAATCAAATCATTGTGAACCACAAACTGAGCCTTCGTTTTAAAGGGCAATTTCCAAATATATTTTATGTATTTGTTATAATATGGGTATTTTATTATACAGCATAAATAAAAACAAACACACGTACGTAATATGTATGCCTATAGGCAAAACACCACAGTTTTTTGGTTTTGTTTGTGTGAACTTTTATCCCCAACCATATTTCTTCATGGGCTCCACGCCAGGGGTCACGCTCAGCACCCCTACTTCCCATGGTACTAACTGTCATTATGCTGACCCAGTTTATATGTAAAATCTTTGGTATATGTAATATCTAAAAACACTTTACAGTGTGATGGAAATAAACTTTTCTTAAAGCGTGTTTGTTGTATATCACCACAGATTTATTGACACCCTTCTATCTGTGTTGTATACTGTAATAGACAATTGTCCTGCAGAATGATGAGATTTTTTGTAAGAAAAACATTGCGAGCAAATGTTGAATTGTTGTTTGAAATTATAAATCAACAACGTAAGAGGCTTTAGGCTGTCTGATTAACTCTGTATGAACAAACACCCAGCTTTGCAGTATAGGTGGCACAGAAGCAGCATGTTTGATTATACAGCCAGGACTGGACTTCCGTTTGGGTTCCACCAGTAGGTGATCCTGCCTTTACACATATATACATACACACACACACACACACACATATATATATATATTTATTTTTTATTTTTTTTTTTTCATGGTGTAGCGGGTATGACGTAGGCAGTGGGAATTGTGCCTTGATTGAACCAGGTGGTGGTCATTTGGCGCTACACCTTTAAATCCAGCAAGCTGGCGGTCTCTCTCATTACTGTTTTGCTACAGACTCTTGGTTCTTTGGACTCTTGGTTGGTTGTACGAGTTGATGTGAGTTCATGCTTAAATGTATTTTAGCCTCCTTGTGAAAACATGGTTGGCATGGATCTGGTATATTCAGAATATTGTATTGTTTTGTAGCGTGATCTGGCGTTTGTGCGGTTATTCAGTGCCGTGGTTACATCCAGCTTCCTGTCTTCACGAGCCCTCACTGGCTATGAATTGTGTCTGCGCGCTTCAACGAAAATGTAAGTTTTCTGCTTTTACTCGTGAGCAGCGTTCAGTTTTCTTTTCTTCAGGCACTGGCCGTAATGAACTTTCATTGATTCGTGTTCTGTTTATATTAGTTACGGGTTTAGAGTGTGACCACTGTAAAGTTTGCTGCGTGCTGTTTGTTGTGCTGAGAATGTAAGTTCACTGGCTTCCTTTCTCCCTCACGTGTGTACATTTTCATCACGGAACGCTTGTTCATATGTATGTAGTCATGTTGACTCGCCATGTCTGTATTATAGTTTGGCCTGGGAACATACGAGTAAAAACCAGACGGAATAAATCGATCGCTACGATATTACAACTAAACAAGCTCTTGGCTCGACGCTGCGGTCTGCATTCAGCATTCATACAGGTTGGTAAAGTAGGCTACTTTAGCACCTTGCCCTGTTCCGACTGCTTGTATTTAATTGAAGATTTTTTATGTTTTAAGTAATTTTTAGCCCATTGATGTACAGGTTACAAACTAAGCATAGCTTTGATTTGACCTGTATAATTACTTGTATGGTATTGTAATTTTTCTTTGCAGGAGGACCGTCACATGCCATCTTGGCCACTGTTTTTCCTGTGCTTTTGTTTTTAGGATTTAGATGTGCGTATGAGTGTGTGTGGGAGGGAGGCCCGTTGTGTCGTCCATCAGTCTCTCCCTTGTGTGTGTTGTTGTATGCTTCATGTTTGTGTATGTAATGTTTGTATCTTAGGCCATTGGGTTGGTGCAATATCCTGGGGGGGGGAATAACAATTGTATTGTGTGTGTGTGTTCACTTATTTGCTGAGTGTAAACTACTGTTTTTTTGTGTGCATGTGATTTTGTGATGTGCCCTATTTATTTTGTGTTTGAATCTTGCTGAATTCTTATTGAGTGCTATTTATTCAAACACCTTGATTTTGCACTTTGTTGTCCCCATTCCTGAAATTTGTTGCCCAGAGGCCTAAGGTCTGTTCTTCATGTGTGTGTGTCCAACTTGAGAAAAATAAAATAAACTGTTTATATTTTTATAATACTCCAGTCCCTCTCTCTCCTTTCATTTCCCTTCATTGGGATAGCCTGCTGGTAAACATCTAAAATTTATATGGTTGGTTATCCACTTGAAATTGATTTAAAAAGGCCCCCTTGGGTCACATTTGGCGTAGTCGGGGCAGGGTTGATTGGGACTGGTGTAATTTGTTTTTGTTGTTTTGTGTGTATTTATTGCAGGTAGAGTACAGGAAAAGCAGTGGTTGAGGACTGGGCCTGGACAGCGGTTCTGCAAGTGATAAGTGGTTTGTATTTAAAAAAAAAAAAAAAAAAAAACGTAACTTCTTTTTTTTCCCTCTGGCTTTGTGCGGTTTAAAATGTCTCAGGAGCCGGAGGAACGGGTCGGGCAGCTAATGGAGCAGATTAAACAGTTGCAGGCTGACAATGAAAGGCTACGTCAGGGAAATGTAGCATCCGCTGGGGCTGTAGAACAGGGAGAGCAGAGTCAGCAAGAGTCAAATCGCCAAGAGCCAAATTCTCAGGAGCCAGGGTCTTCTGGATTGAGGTATGTGTATGTTCCTAGAGAACGTAAATATCCCAGGTTCTCTGGTAGTTCAGAGTCTCCTCCGGTGGAGGAATGGATCGAGGAGGTCCGTCGATGTTTACAGGTTAGGCATATGTCTATAGGTGAGCAGGCGCACTTTGTGTATGACCTTCTAGATGGGGAGGCAAAACTAGAAATTAAACTCCATCCAGCTCTAGTTAGATCCGAGCCTGAAAATATTTTTTCTATACTGACTGAGACTTTTGGCTGTAGTCAGTCTTATATTGACGCTCAACAAAAATTTTTTCAATGTCGTCAACGGGAGGGAGAAACGTTGCGTGAATTTTCACACTCATTAATGTCACTTATGGAAGTCGCACAACGTAAAAATACAACTGCAATGGCTAAACCCGACTGTGTTCTCCGTGATCAATTTGCAGAAAACGTTAGAGACAAAATGCTGCGTAGAGAATTAAAACAATATATCCGCCTTAATCCTGATTCCTCCTTTTTGGACTTGCGTCGTGAGGCATTTCGCTGGGCCGATGATGGCGAGGGGCCTCGTTCTGTCCGTGCAAGGGCTTTTTCGTGTGACGCTAGTTCAAGGGTGGTGGGAGCATGGCAGGCAGAAGCCCAGGTCGTTGTAGCACAACCAAGTAATGAATTGACCGAGCTCAAAGACTGTTTGCGTAGGCAGCAGGCCCAATTAGATACTATTCTTAAACATTTGTCCCCTGGCTCAGGGCCATCCAATCTACCAAATAGGCAGACTAATCATCAGAGGCGGTTTCGTTTTGATGTGGATGGCAGACCTATTTGTCTGCGTTGTGAGCAAGTAGGCCATATGGCTAGGGATTGCCTGGTTGGCTCACGGCAGACACAGCGTGTGGGGGTTGGGTCCAGGCCACCCGTGGGGAATGAGAGGGATGACTCCTCCGGCAGGCAACAGGGAAACTAGCACCCTCTAGTGCATGGAGCCAAGCACTAGAAGGGGGTTTGATGGGCTCAGATTCGTTTACATCTCTTTTGTCCTGTCCCTCTGCATTGGTGGGCGAGTGTCCAGTGGTAGATGTTCAGATGGGCGGTGTAACTGTTACTTGTCTTATAGATACCGGTTCTATGGTATCTACCATTACGGAGTCCTTCTTTAATAACCATTTTCGAGTCCTGGGGTGTGACCAGCTACGTTCCTGTGGGTGGTTACAGTTAAAAGCGGCCAATGGCCTAGAGATTCCATATCGAGGTTACTTAGAATTGGATGTAAAAGTCTTAGGAAAAGTTTTTCCTTCCATAGGCGTCTTGGTGGTTCAAGATCCACCTGAGTCCAGATTTAAGACAAACAAGGACTCTGTCCCAGGATTGATTGGGATGAATGTCCTTCGTTGCTGCCTGCGAGAGTTTTTTTGCCGAGACGGTGCAAGTTTGTTTACTACTTCCGGGGTAACGGTCCCAGTCGTTTGGGAACATGCCTTATTAGCGTGTCAACGCCTCGAGGACTTTTCTACGTCTGGTGTTCTAGGTAGGGTTTTGACTGCCCCTGGGTCCTCCATTTGTGTTCCAGCCGGATCTTTAAAGTTTGTGTCAGCCACCTGTAGGCAGGGGCTTGGCCCATTGATTCCTTCTGTACTGTTAGAACCAGCAGCGGCAGGGTGGCAGTTGCCACCAGACTTAATTGTCCCAATCTCATTGCTCCCCATTGGAAATGGTACAGTACAAGTGCCAGTTGTTAATGTGGGCCAGGTAGATCGGTGGATAAAACCACGTACCCTGTTGGGGGAAATGTATTTGATCACTGCACGTTCCGCTAACAAATCCATCTGCTTTCAGGAAGAAAATGGCACTCAAGGCCCTGTCGCGTTTATTCGGTCAATGGAGGCTGCTACAACTCCCTCGTTAGGGTTTGCGGACCTTTCCTGGCCTAATCTAACTGAGTCCGAGCAATGGGAAGCAAAGTCTTTACTTCAGAAGTATAGTGATACGTTTAGCTGTAGTGAGGCACTCTTGGGCTGTACCAACTTGATCGAGCACGAGATTCCTGTGGTTGACGACATTCCGGTGCGGCAACGCTACAGACGACTTCCACCATCCCAGTATGATGTAGTGAAGGCACATATCCAGGAGTTGTTAGATCAGGGAGTGGTAAAACCGAGCTGTAGTCCTTATTCCTCACCCATCGTGGTTGTGGAGAAGAGAGATGGATCTATTCGTCTTTGTGTCGACTATAGACAACTAAACGCAAAGACTAGGAAAGATGCCTTTCCATTGCCAAGAATTGAGGAGTCTTTGGATGCCCTCACAGGTGCGTCTCTCTTCTCCACTCTCGACCTTGCGAGTGGTTATAACCAGGTGCCAGTTGCTGAGAAGGATCGGGCTAAAACCGCTTTTTGCACGCCATTTGGCCTCTTTGAGTTTCAGAGGATGCCATATGGGTTGTGCAATGCACCCGGGACTTTTCAGCGGCTGATGGAAAGAATATTTGGGGACCAGCGTTTCCATTCCCTTCTCCTGTATTTAGATGATGTGGTCGTTTTTTCAGCTACGTTCAAACAACATCTGGAACGTTTGGAGTTGGTATTCAGTCGTCTACGCGAGCACGGTCTTAAGCTCAAACTAAAGAAGTGTCATTTTTTTCAGCCTGAAGTAAAGTTCTTGGGCCACGTTGTCTCGGCCTCTGGGGTCTCTACGGACCCTGACAAGATCAGTGCAGTTAGGGATTGGAGCACTCCATCTACAGTTGCAGAGCTGCGATCATTCCTTGGGTTCGCGTCGTATTATCGGCGTTTTGTGCAGGGCTTTGCGAGGTATGCGGCTCCTCTACATAAATTGGTGGCAAAGCTCCAGCCACACCCTAAAAGGAATAGGACGGGGCGTAATGCCACTTTGCGGGACCATTGGGACTGGGGCTGTGATCAAGCATTCAATACTTTGAGGGACAAACTGATAAGCGCACCAGTTTTGGGTTACGCCGACTTCAGCAAACCATTTGTCCTTGAGGTAGATGCTAGTGGGCTGGGGCTCGGCGCCGTTTTATCTCAAGAGCAGGATGGAGGGCCTCGGCGTCCAGTTGCTTATGCAAGCAGGGGCTTGCGACCAACTGAACGAAACATGGATAACTACTCAGCCATGAAACTTGAACTGTTGGCACTTAAGTGGGCAGTAACAGACAAGTTTCGGGATTATCTGCTGGGTACCAAATTTACTGTTCTGACCGATAACAACCCGCTCTGTTACTTACGGACAGCTAAGTTAGGAGCCGTAGAGCAACGTTGGGCTGCGCAATTAGCTCTTTTTGACTTCACCATACAGTACCGTCCTGGCGCATGTAACAAGAATGCGGATGCGCTATCTCGCTTGCCGGCACCATCAGTCCCAGTTTCTATGGAGGAGGTGGCCTTGGGGATCTCAGTGCCAGTCGAAATTAAGAGTGTGGTCATGCCCCCTTCTGTTGAAATACAGGCCATAGATGCATGCCCTACAAGAACCAGGGCAAATCTCCAACTCTTGCAGGCTGAGGATCCTGTTTTGAAGGCCTTCCTTGTATATTGGAAGAGGGGAAGTCCTCCTACAGCTCCAGAGAGGTCCAATGAGCCCCCTGCTGTTGTGGAGCTTGTCCGTCAATGGGCAGACCTAGTAGTCTACGAGGGTGTCCTATATAGGAAGACACATGTCCCTGGCAGTACTAAAGAGGTCTTGCAGCTACTGCTGCCTCAGGCTCTTCAGACAGAAGTGCTCACAGCTTTGCATGATGATCATGGCCACCAGGGGGTAGAACGAACAACTAATCTTGTCCGCCAGCGATGCTATTGGCCCTTTATGCGGAAGGATGTCGACCGGTGGTGCCGTGAATGTCGGCGGTGTGTGGTGGCCAAGGCAACTCAGCCAAAACTGAGGACCTTTATGGGTAGTCTGTTGGCATCAAGGCCTCTAGAAATTGTAGCCATTGACTTTTCCATATTGGAAAAATCTAGTGATGGGAAAGAGAATATTTTGGTTGTCACCGATGTGTTCTCTAAATTTGCGCAGGCATATCCTACGGCAGACCAGAAGTCGTCAACGGTAGCTCGAGTCTTGACAGAGCAGTGGTTTTACATTTATGGTGTCCCATTACGTATCCATACCGATCAAGGGCGCAATTTTGAAGGTGAGCTGTTCCAACAATTGTGCAGAGTGTATGGAATTCGTAAATCCCGCACTAGCCCATACCATCCAGAGGGCAACGGACAATGTGAGCGATTTAACCGCACATTGCATGACCTGCTTCGTACACTACCTCCTGACAAGAAAAGACGGTGGCCCCACCATCTGCCACAGGTTTTATTTGCTTATAACACCACAGCCCATCAGTCTACGGGGTTTTCTCCGTATGAACTTATGTTTGGGCGTAAGCCCACTCTTCCACTCGATTCTTTGTTGGGCATAATTGACACTCCATCAGACTCTACTACTGCCGAGTGGGTTCAAGAACACCAGGAGCATCTCTCTGCAATCTATAGTCAGGCCCGAGCTCATTTGGAGGCAGCCGCTCAACAACGAGCAAAGAATCATTTGGTTCCTTTGCCACTTCTGCCCCCTGGTACGCTAGTGTATCGTCGTAGTCACCCGCATGGACGGCACAAGATTAGTGATCATTGGGAAAATGTGGTGTATGAGATTGTGAGTTGCCTTGACGAGGTTGGTACACTTTATAAAATTAGGCCAAGGGATCAGTTAGGTCCAGAGAAGAATATCAACCGGAAAGAACTACGGCCCCTCCCAACTGACCCAGGTTCACCCTATCTTGTACCTGGGGCTGAGATGCTTAACGTAAGCATGCCAAACTCTATAGGGGATGATGTTGATGGTAGTATGGAGGAAGGTGATGATTTTGGAGTATTGGTGGCAATTGATGCACCTCTTGTAAGAGGATCAACACCTCCCACTGAGTTTGGAGCGTCGCAGCCTCCAGCTCTTGAACAGCAGGGGCAGACCACACCCCAACATTTAATATATGACTCCTTGGGTGTTGAGGGGGAAGTATCAACATCTGGCAATAGCCTTGTTTCAAGGAGAACTGCTAGAACAAATGCAGGCCACCATCCTAACCCTCACAATCTCCCATGCACGACTGTTAGAAGACCACCAGTGGCCTCGGCAGAAAGCGCTCTAACCATTTCCTCCCATAGCGTTTTTAGACCTTGGGTTTGACCCTTGCCCTAGTCACCGGGACGGTGACATTCAAGGGTGGGTGAATGTAGCGGGTATGACGTAGGCAGTGGGAATTGTGCCTTGATTGAACCAGGTGGTGGTCATTTGGCGCTACACCTTTAAATCCAGCAAGCTGGCGGTCTCTCTCATTACTGTTTTGCTACAGACTCTTGGTTCTTTGGACTCTTGGTTGGTTGTACGAGTTGATGTGAGTTCATGCTTAAATGTATTTTAGCCTCCTTGTGAAAACATGGTTGGCATGGATCTGGTATATTCAGAATATTGTATTGTTTTGTAGCGTGATCTGGCGTTTGTGCGGTTATTCAGTGCCGTGGTTACATCCAGCTTCCTGTCTTCACGAGCCCTCACTGGCTATGAATTGTGTCTGCGCGCTTCAACGAAAATGTAAGTTTTCTGCTTTTACTCGTGAGCAGCGTTCAGTTTTCTTTTCTTCAGGCACTGGCCGTAATGAACTTTCATTGATTCGTGTTCTGTTTATATTAGTTACGGGTTTAGAGTGTGACCACTGTAAAGTTTGCTGCGTGCTGTTTGTTGTGCTGAGAATGTAAGTTCACTGGCTTCCTTTCTCCCTCACGTGTGTACATTTTCATCACGGAACGCTTGTTCATATGTATGTAGTCATGTTGACTCGCCATGTCTGTATTATAGTTTGGCCTGGGAACATACGAGTAAAAACCAGACGGAATAAATCGATCGCTACGATATTACAACTAAACAAGCTCTTGGCTCGACGCTGCGGTCTGCATTCAGCATTCATACAGGTTGGTAAAGTAGGCTACTTTAGCACCTTGCCCTGTTCCGACTGCTTGTATTTAATTGAAGATTTTTTATGTTTTAAGTAATTTTTAGCCCATTGATGTACAGGTTACAAACTAAGCATAGCTTTGATTTGACCTGTATAATTACTTGTATGGTATTGTAATTTTTCTTTGCAGGAGGACCGTCACATGCCATCTTGGCCACTGTTTTTCCTGTGCTTTTGTTTTTAGGATTTAGATGTGCGTATGAGTGTGTGTGGGAGGGAGGCCCGTTGTGTCGTCCATCAGTCTCTCCCTTGTGTGTGTTGTTGTATGCTTCATGTTTGTGTATGTAATGTTTGTATCTTAGGCCATTGGGTTGGTGCAATATCCTGGGGGGGGGAATAACAATTGTATTGTGTGTGTGTGTTCACTTATTTGCTGAGTGTAAACTACTGTTTTTTTGTGTGCATGTGATTTTGTGATGTGCCCTATTTATTTTGTGTTTGAATCTTGCTGAATTCTTATTGAGTGCTATTTATTCAAACACCTTGATTTTGCACTTTGTTGTCCCCATTCCTGAAATTTGTTGCCCAGAGGCCTAAGGTCTGTTCTTCATGTGTGTGTGTCCAACTTGAGAAAAATAAAATAAACTGTTTATATTTTTATAATACTCCAGTCCCTCTCTCTCCTTTCATTTCCCTTCATTGGGATAGCCTGCTGGTAAACATCTAAAATTTATATGGTTGGTTATCCACTTGAAATTGATTTAAAAAGGCCCCCTTGGGTCACAATGGTATAATTATGTAATCTGCTTATTGTGAGCCTAAATGAGTAAATTGGTATTCAATCATTATCAGGCTGACTTGCCACCAACTACTGGTGTTTTTTAATATATTGAAAGTGGTGTTTCATGTTGTCACTTCACATTTAATAGCCTCTTAGAATGAAATTGCTATGCAAATTCACAGTGCCTCCTTTGAGCTGCATTAGACAGTGTGTAATGTACATCTAAATGCAGGTCAGATGCTGCTTCTGTGCCACCTAAACTGCAAAGCTGGGAGTTTGTTCATACAGAGTTAATCAGACAGCCTAAAGCCTCTTACGTTGTTGATTTATATTTCAAACAACAATTCAACATTTGCTCGCAATGTTTTTCTTACAAAAAACCTCATCATTCTGCAGGACAATTGTCTATTACAGTATACAACACAGATAGAAGGGTGTCAATAAATCTGTGGTGATATACAACACGCTTTAAGAAAAGTTTATCTCCATCACACTGTAAAGTGTTTTTAGATATTACATATACCAAAGATTTTACATATAAACTGGGTCAGCATAATTACAGTTTGTACCATGGGAAGTAGGGGTGCTGAGCGTGACCCCTGGCGTGGAGCCCATGAAGAAATATGGTTGGGGATAAAAGTTCACACAAACAAAACCAAAAAACTGTGGTGTTTTGCCTATAGGCATACATATTGTAATGTATCAGTATTACTGGCGTTGATGCAAGCAGTTGTCACTAGAAGGCGCTGTTGCCGGAAAAGAAAAGGAAGTGTAAAACATTCAGTAAAAGAAGCGGAGTGGAGGAGGTTGAGAATCAAAATATGGTGTTCGTGTGTTTATTTGATTAAGACAGGGATGCAACACTGGCGACGAGGATAAACTATAAAAAAACAGTACATCTAAAATTGTGAACCGAAACAATGACAGAGAAAAGCGGGATCCAGAACTTTGAATGTTTTTCGGACCCAGCCACGCTAGGACCGAGATGGACGCGATGGCTAAAGTCTTTCGAATTGTATGCAGATGGGAAAGGACTCATCATCACAGGGGATGTGACGGACGCGACTAAACAACGGAGGAGAGCTTTAATGCTACACCTCGCGGGACCAGATGTACAAGATGTCTTTTCAACTCTGGAAAACACGGGGGAGGTAACTGACTATGTTACCTCCAGCGCAGTGACCGCTTTGAATTCTTATTTCGTGCCTCAAGTCAACGCAGCGTTCGCCCGACAAGCTTTTCACATGTTGACTCAGAAAACAGGTGAGACGATACAACAATTTGCTACTCGCCTGCGGCAAGCTGCAAAAGACTGTGGGTTTCAAACAGACACAGACAATCAGATAAGAGATGCTATTCTCAGCAAATGCATGTCAGATTATGTTCGTCGGAAATTATTAGAGGAAGGTCCGAGTCTAACGCTCGCTCGTTCAGTGGAATTAGCGTCACAGTGTGAGAGAATTGAAGAGCAGATGTCAGTGATGTCGTTGAAACCTGAAACAGGTGTGGTTAATCGAATTGTGCAAAAAAGAGAAAGGATACACCAAAAACAGACCTGCATAGAGAACAGATGAAAAAGTAGAAAGGAAATGTTTCAGATGTGGACACAAGGACCATTTAGCCAGAGACCAAATATGTCCAGCACGGGGTCAAGTATGTCATAAATGCAACGGAAAAGACCATTTTTCCAAGATGTGTCGCACGAAACACCAAAAAAAGAATCGTGTAAATAATGTGGAGGAAACTGATTATGCATTTGCTGTCCAAGAGAATACAATGTCAGAGAGGTTGACTTTCCTTGTCGGCGGAGTAAAACTAACACTGTTAATCGACTCAGGTGCCACAAATAATGTAATTGATGAAGATACCTGGGAGGATCTCAAACAGAGTAAAATTAAATGCAAGTCATACGTACCTGAAGCTGAAAGAAAGCTATACACATACTCTTCCAACCAACCTCTAACAGTCAAGGGTGCATTCAAATGTGAGGTGAATATATCCAATAAAACGGAGCAGGCTGAATTCATTGTGATAAGAGGGAAAGGAGAACCACTTTTGGGAAGAGAGACTGCTATTAAGCTGGGAGTGTTGAAAATAGGAGCTGACATCTCTGCTGTGATGGAAATAAAGCAAGCACTGCAACAAAAATATCCAGAAGTGTTCAGTGGGGTTGGCAAGTTAAACACCAACCAAGTTACCTTACACATAGACCAGAGTGTAAAACCTGTAGCACAGCCACTCAGACGCATTCCATTCAATCTCAGAAGAGCAGTAGAACAGAGAATAAAGGAGCTAATGGACATGGACATCATTGAACCCGTCAGCGGTCCCACACCATGGGTGAATCCTGTGGTCATTGTACCAAAGGCTAACTCAGAGATAAGATTGTGTCTGGAGTACATGAGGCAGGCTAACCGTGCTATAGTGAGGGAGCGTTACCCCCATCCCGACAGTGGATGAAATTCTCCAAGGCGTCAATGGCTCAACTATATTCAGCAAGCTGGATTTAAAGTGGGGTTACCACCAGCTGGAGCTCAGCCCTGAATCAAGAGAGATCACTACATTTGCGGTGCATAATGGCGTATATCGTTATAAAAGGCTGATCTTTGGTGTATCCTCCGCCAGCGAACAGTATCAACACGAGATTGCCAAAGCCTTAGCAGGAATTGAGGGTGTAGAAAATATCTCAGATGATGTCATTGTTCATGCTTGTGACAAAGAAACGCACGATCAACGTTTACATGCGGTCATTAAAAGGCTGAGCGAATGGGGATTGACATTAAACGCTGAGAAGTGCCAGTTCAACATGAGCAAACTGATATTCATGGGAATTCTTTTGTCTGAGAAAGGAATCGGCCCAACAGAAGAAAGAGTGCGAGCTGTAAGGGAGGCAAGAGAACCAAAGACGTCTTCAGAGGTTAGGAGTTTCCTAGGTCTGGTGGGTTACAGCAGCAGATTCATCCCGCAGTTTGCAACATTGTCAGAACCACTTAGACGCTTGACCAAAAAGGGGACATGCTTTGAGTTTGGGCCAGAACAAAGACAATCGTTCAAGGCGCTAAAAGAAGAATTGGCCAGAGCAAGCACGTTAGCCTATTTTGATAAATGCGCACCAACCAAAGTGATCGCGGATGCGAGCCCAGTGGGGCTGGGAGCTGTCTTAGTTCAGATCCAAAAAGGGGAGACAGTGCCATGTGAGTCGCTGCTTAACGGACTGCGAACGTAGATAATCACAGACAGAAAAGGAGGCACTGGCTCTCGTGTGGGCATGTGAGAGACTACACGCTTACATTTATGGCAGAGAATTTGAGCTGGTTACTGACCACAAACCGCTAGAGGCCATATACAGCCCCCGCTCTAAACCCTGTGCACGTATAGAACGATGGGTACTCCGATTACAGCCATACAATTTCAGGGTCACGTACTTACCTAGCAGGCAGAACATTGCAGATCCGCTGTCAAGACTGCTGGGGGAAACAGCAAAAACTGAGAGACACATCCATAATTCAGAGGAATACGTCAGATTCATTGCAGTGAGTGCAACTCCTAATGCTTTAACCACCAGAGAAGTCGAGAGAGCCTCTGAGAGCGACATGGAGTTGAAAGAGGTGCGTTTTGCAATTAACAGTGGACATTTTGAGAACTGTAAAGCATATGCTCCAATAGCTAACGAGTTGTGCTGTATTGGCCATTTGGTCCTCCGTGGAACACGGATAGTGGTACCAAAAGCGTTACAACTCAGGGCATTAGCTCTAGCGCACGAAGGACATTTAGGAATTGTGGGCACTAAACAGCATCTCCGGTCCAAAGTGTGGTGGCCGGGTATGGATAAAGCCGCAGAGAAGTACTGCAAATCATGTCACGGGTGCCAGGTGGTATCCAGGCCGGACGCACCTGAACCACTAAGACCAACGCCACTACCAGATGGACCCTGGCAGGATGTGGCCATAGATCTGTTAGGACCACTCCCAACTGGTCACTCCATACTTGTCGTGGTGGATTATTATAGTCGCTACTACGAATATGATGTATTGATGTCAACAATATCAGAAAAAATTATAGACAGCCTGGAGTCTATATTTAGTAGACATGGCTTACCTGTTACATGTAGGTCAGATCAAGGACCTCAGTTCAAATCTGAACAGTTTGGTGCGTTTTGTGAGAACAATGGCATTGAACATGTGAAAACTACTCCCAAATGGGCTCAGGCTAATGGGGAGGTGGAACGCCAAAACTCCTCTCTAATGAAAAGAATTCGAATTGCACAGGCTGAGGGACTTGATTGGAAAAAAGAGCTGAGGAAATATGTCACTGTGTATAGGAGTATAGAACATACCACGACAGGAAAAAGCCCAGCCGAATTGCTTTTTAACAGAAAGATTCGAGGGAAGTTGCCCAACCTTTCAGAGGCATGCAAAGATCAGCAAGTATGCAATAGGGATGCAGAACAAAAAGCAAAAGCAAAGAAGTATGCAGATGATCATCGAGGGGCAGAGTACTCAAAAGTAAATGTCGGTGACACAGTGCTTGTGCAACAAGAGAAGAAGGATAAATTCACAACCCCATTCAATCCAATCCCACACCAGGTCGTGAGCAAAACTGGAAATCAGGTGACTGTGGAATCACCCACTGGGGCGAGATACACGCAAAACACCACTCATGTTAAAAGATTCAACACCGACAAAACGGCCGACGTAGGAACTGGACGTGAACAGACAGATCAGAACACAAACAGCTATTGTCCTGACTCTAATTCTCATGATCAAAGTTCCCAGGCTGATTTCCCAAACACACCGAAACCGGATAGACCCCAAAGGACCAGACGATTGCCTGAGAAGTTGTCTGATTATGTCGTAGACTGAAAGGAATAAATGCCATAGAGGTTAGAGTGTGTGATCTAATCCCAGAAACCTGGGGAAAATGGCAAGTGAAGTATATAAATATGTTGAGAATTGTAAAAAAAAAAAAAAGAAGGGGTTCAAAATATGTTCAGTGAGTTAGTATAGAATTTAGTCTTAAACTTGTTCAGTTAAGTGATATGATTTTATATCTAAGAAAAGGGGGGATGTAATGTATCAGTATTACTGGCGTTGTTGCAAGCAGTTGTCACTAGAAGGCACTGTTGCCGGAAAAGAAAAGGAAGTGTAAAACATTCAGTAAAAGAAGCGGAGTGGAGGAGGTTGAGAATCAAAAGATGGTGTTCGTGTGTTTATTTGATTAAGACAGGGATGCAACACATATTACGTGTGTTTGTTTTTATTTATGCTGTATTATAAAATACCCATATTATAACAAATAAATAAAATATATTTGGAAATTGCCCTTTAAAACGAAGGCTCAGTTTGTGGTTCACAATGATTTGATTAAAACCAACAAAAACAATAAAACAAAGACAAAGTCACTTATATTAAACATTTTTTTTATTTATGTTTTTGTTAACAGAAGTTATATTGCGCCTTTAATTGCCTCCGCTATCGTCCTGTCAATCATCTGTCTCATTCTCGCGGGTCGCGGCTATGATTACGGTTTCAGTAAAAATGTATTTCACAATCATCGGTAGGCCTACCCACCCTCAGCCGATTGGCATTACAGTATTTGCAATCACCATCCCGTGGCAAAACGGAGCGTCTAACAGAAAAGTTCTGACTGCTGACTGAACATTGGTCAGTGAGCGTCTCCCGCTCGGCGCTGTCAGCAGATTTAACTCCGCACAGCTAAATAAAACAGGCTGGTGGCAGACTAATAATTAATATTTCTGATGTAAATATTTCTGTGAAACGTGTAAAGTTGCACATAAGAAAGCCCAATAGGACCTGCCCTGTACAGTTTAAGAATCTGTAGCCATAGTAGAGGACTATTATTTTGTTGAGCAGACCTGACCTGAGCGACAACTGATGACGTCACATGCTCAGATTTGCTTGACCAATCGGCGGAAGGGGGCGTGTCAGGCCGCCCATATGTGGAAAACTAATTTTGAAGTAATTTATTCGTTTTTTGGCTGTGAACTAAAAAACGAAAACTCTTTTTGAAAAAACGAATAAAGGGGCCGTTTTCTCGTTTCTGCTTATTTCATTTCAAATTGGAAAACAAACTATCAAAACGTACACGGACCCGTTTTGACCAATCAGATGAAAGGGGCGTTTCAGCGCCGCCCACGTGTGCAAACGAAATATCGAACCCATAAACCGATTTGTAAACCACTAACGAAAAATGAAAAATCGAGCCAAAATCTCATTTTTCGTTTTTTAAACTAAACTAAAAAACGAATAAACGAGCTGGTTTTCATTTCTCGTTATTCCATTCCAAACAGGAAATGAAATGATCAAAAAGTACACGGACCACGGTGGGCCTCTTACCCCTCACACTGGGTCAAAACCAGGCCAGCATAGGGCAAAAGACACAAAGTATTGATACAAATGCTTTAGCTAAAATAATATGCTTTTAATAATGTCTAATTTAATACTTGGCTTTATTTTTACAGAGTTTGGAGCAAACCCTTCAGGACTGTGACTCTCCAGGACGAGTGGTGGCCACCCCTGCTCTAGACTCTATAAATGTTTCAAAATCCACAAATGCACAAGAAGTGATCTACAAAAAGCATTCCATAAACGAATGCCTGGCAGAAATGTGTTTGTGACATAAAACATATTTGTTGGATACTTTTTTATTTGCCTTTTTTTTTTTTTTTTTTTTTTAAAGGAATTTATTTATTTATTGTTGTTCCAGTTTATTCTTCTCTCCTTTTTCTCCCTTCTTTCTCAAATGATCTGCCTTACACGACCAAACTTTCTAGTTTGATTGTTTTGATTGTCAAAGAGTATTTATTTATTATCAGAATAATTATTTTAAACATAATTTGAAACGAGATTTAAACATAAATCTATGAAGAAGTGTCAAATGAGCCAGTGAGAGACGCACTGCAGACATCTAGTGGCTGCAGTTGAAATGTAATGTTATTTTATTTTAGTGTCTGTTTTCCAGTAGTCTGTTTTCCAGCAATCATCCAATAAACCATGGCACACTGAGAAAAATGAAATGAATGAAGTGAAATTGAGAAATGTCTTTTTTCTTTATAGAAAAACTAACTTATTCCGTGCATCGAAAAATAATATATGGATATATTTCAAGGCATTGAATACAAGAACTAACTCATTCGTTTAATTGTGCAACAATGCAACAGTATCTCTTCAATGCATATCGGAATGAGTGCAACACCCACAGAGGGCCATACAGAGGTGCCTTTCTGACCTATTGAACTTATTTTGGTCATATACAGTATTGTATGACTGACATAACATCAGAAGAGGTAAATGAGTATGTTTAGAAAGTTAGGATCAAGTACTCCTGGGCAAGAAAGGCTATGTTAGGTAGGTCAAATGTGAACTACTGTCTGGCTGATATAACATCACAAGAAGTCAATCTGTATATTTAGTCACTTAATGTTCAAGAACTCTTTGGCCAGTGTTCAGTAGGTCAAAAAGGTACCTCTCTGTGGCAGATTTAACATCAGAAGGAGTCTATAAGTTACACTGTTTAAAACCTTTTGAAAACCCTTTGACCAGAAATAAATTCAATAGGTTAGAAATGGACTTCTATATGGCTTATGAAGAAGTCTATGAGTATGTAAAGAAAGTAAAGAAATGTAAAGATCAAGTACTCTTGGGCCAGAAATATGTTCAGTAGGTCAAAACTCTGTCTGGCTAATATAACATAAGATGCCAATCTGTATGTATAGTAACTTAATGTAAAAAAGGACTCTTTGGCCAGAAATATGTTCAGCAGGTCAAATAAGGTCTATTGTATGGCTGACTTAACATCAGAAAGAGTCTATGAGGATATAAAGTTAAAATTTGAGGAACCTTTGACCAGCAATAAGTGAGATATGGACTTCTATATGGCTTATGGCTTATGAAGCCTTCTGATGCTTCATCAGGAGTCAATAAGTATTGTTCACTATAGAAAGCTTCCTCTGAATGTTAAGTTCAATAGGTCAGACACAAGATCAAACGTGCATTGAGAATAACTTTTGCATTGAGAATAACATACAAGTAATAATAAAAAGCAATAATATCATATAAACTGTGCGCTTGTTGCATTACAAATCATACCAGAACTAACTCATTCCGTTGTGCATTAAATAGATAACATGAGTGCTGTTTTATTGCATTGCATAAAAGATCTAACATTGCTCTGTGCAATGAAAACACATATGTGCTTTTGCATTGCTTTGTACATCATTTGTGTGATGAAGAGAAATCGCTGCATTAGCTGTTGCTTTACAATGCATACAATAACTAACTCATTCCGTTGTTCAACAAAGAAACAACATATGCTGTTGCTTGCATTGCACAAACGATCTAACGTTGTGCATTGAAGAATAACATATAGGTCATGCACTTCTTGCATTGCCATTGTATTGCACACCAGAATTAATTCATTCCCATGTTCATTAAAGAGATAACATATGTGTTGTTGTATTGCATTGCATTGCACAAACGATCTAACGTTGTGCATTGCAGAATAACATAGGCTATGAACTTCTTGCATTGCATTGCACACCAGAACTAACTCCTTCCCATGTTCATTAAAGAGATAACGTGTGCTGTTGCATTGCATTGCATTGCACACACGATCTAACGTTGTGCATTGAAGAATAACATACACTGTTAGACCTTACCACGGGTTTTTTACAGTAAAATACTGGCAACACTGTTGCCAGTAATATACTGTTAATTGTACAGTTCTTTACTGTAATCTACAGTATGTTACTGTAAAAATGCACTAAATTAAAACTCAAGTTAACTAATTACACTTGCAGAAACTGACTGCCTTAAATTGACCAACTGTTATTAACTAAAATGTATAATGCATAAATAATGTGAGCAAAGTATTACTGTGAACTTCTTTCATTTGAGACCACTAAAAAACTACTGAACATAAAAAGATTTCCACTGGACCAGCAACTACACAGTCACCGCCTATTAAATAGTGTTGCCAGT
Source organism: Leuciscus leuciscus (assembly GCF_965113295.1). Lineage (NCBI taxonomy): Eukaryota > Metazoa > Chordata > Actinopteri > Cypriniformes > Leuciscidae > Leuciscus > Leuciscus leuciscus. Next base: position 22,086,716 of record NC_138747.1, on the reverse strand, counting down.
ATATACCTGTTTTATAACTTACATTTTATTACTGATAAAATACATTCAGTGGGTGTGACTTTTTATCTTACACTGTTAACCCTTTCAACCCCACAGGAAAATCCACACTACAAAGAGTAAAAAGTAACATTGACGTTGCAGTGAGATAATTAAGGGAATATTTTGAATAATACAGTAAGTGAATAAGTGAAATAAGTGATTGTTGAGCATTAGTGATGAACACCTGTTGTTGTTAACAAGCAGAATCACTGAAAGAAAGAGGAACACAAGAACAGAAAATGAGAAACACAAGAACTACAACTGACTTCCAGCCTTTACACATTATTACACTTATTATTAACAGTATGACTTTATTTATGTCATACATCTACAGAAGTTGTTACTGAGATGTTTAATTGAAAATGTTTGGTTTGAAGTTACCATTATAGAGATCAGTGTTTGCTTTAGTTGGGATGCAGACCCTTGACTTTTTAACATTAGTTTTTCACTGGTTGATTGAACTGTGTTATTGCACTTGTGCACACACATGGTTTGTGAATGATTGCGGTTATATTGATTATGATGAAAAAAAGATCTGTTGTTGTATTGCACAAACGATCTAACGTTGTGCATTGAAGAATAACATATTGTCTATGCACTTCTTACATTGCATTGCATTGCACACCAGAACTAACTCATTCCCATGTTCATTAAAGAGATAACATATGTGTAGTTGCATTGCATTGCACAAACGATCTAAAGTTGTACACTGACGAATAATATAGGCCTACGCACATTTCGCATTGCATTGCATTGCACACCAGAACTAACCCTGGTTAGTTCTGGTTAAATCTGATGTTCATTAAAGAGATAACATATGTGTTGTTGCATTGCATTGCATTGCACAAACGATCTAACGTTGTGCACTGAAGAATAACATATAAGTTATGCACTTTATGCATTGCATTGCATTGCACACCAGAACTAACTCATTCCCATGTTCATTAAAGAGATAACGTGTGTTGGTGCATTGCATTGCATTGCATTGCATTGCATTGCATTGCATTGCATTGCATTGCACAAACGATCTAACATTGTGCACTGAAGAAAAACATATAGGTTATGCACTTTTTGCATTGCATTGCATTGCACACCAGAACTAACTCATTCCCATGTTCATTAAAGAGATAACGTGTGTTGTTGCATTGCACAAACGATCTAGCCGTTGTCCATTGAAGAGTAACATAGGCTATGCACTTCTTGCATTGCATTGCACACCATAACTAAATCATTCCAATGTTCAAGAAATAACGTGTATTGTTGCATTGCATTGCATTGCATTGCATTGCACTAACGATCTAACGTTGTGCACTGAAGAATAACATATAAGTTATGCACTTGCAGTGCATTGCATTGGATTGCACACCAGACCTAACTCCTTTCCATGTTTATTAATGAGATAACGTGTTGCATTGCATCGCACAAACGATCTAACTGAAGAATAACATATAGGTTATGCACTTGTCACATTGCATTGCATTGCACACCAGAACTAACTCATTGCCATGTTCATTAAAGAGATAGCATGTCTGTTGTTGCATTGCATTGCATGATTGCACGCACAATCTAACGTTGTGCATTGAAGAATAACATATAGGCTATGCACTTCTTGCATTGTATTGCACACCAGAACTAACTCATTGCCATGTTCATTAAAGAGATAACGTGTGTTGGTGCATTGCATTGCATTGCAAAAACGATTGTTGTGGCAGTTTAATTCACTAAACAATCATCTTTGGCATAAGAGATAGTCTGGAATCAAATAATCATTTCAAAAGTAATTTATTTCTTGCAAGAAGGCCCAGTTGCCACACAGAAGTCACAAGTACAGTCTGTGGAACAAGTGCGACCAGGAGGGAGGGGCAGGCCAGTCTTTATACTCTGTTATTGTTATCTTCCAAGGTTCTTTAAACTCCAGAGATGGATAAGACACCACCAGTGATCCTATTATACACTGAACTTTAGTTTAGCTTACTTACAGCCTGCAAGTCCTACATTGGACAGCCCTTTGACCTTAGGGGTCAGGGCTTCAGCCTTCAAAGCTCTCCCCCTCTTTCTCCTGCTTCGCAGGCGTTTCACATCAATCATTATATCACATAGTCAGCAACACACATAGTAGTCAATCTAGTGTATGTTAATGAAAATCAAAGTAAGTAATGAAAATCAAAAATCTCCCATTACACTCCTCCCTTTTTATCATTCATTGATAATTGTTTCATCAAAAACACTCACACAGTACTAATAATCATAATGAAACGTACCAAGTTCAAGTCTTACATCACACTTATACTTCTCATTTCTGAATTTCATATAACTGATCATACTCTTAAACTTAATAGGCAAAAAGATTAAAATTAAAACTATTAGGAAAAACCTTTAGAATTAAAACTAGTTTGAAAAAAGATTAAAATGAAATAAGCTCAGGCTATTTTTTCAGGGATAGACCCTTAATTTTACAGCAAGCAGATAAAGGTTTATTCTGGAACCGGGCTAACGTTGTGCACTGAAGAATAACAAGTAGGTTATGCACTTTTTGCATTGCATTGCATTGCACACCAGAACTAACTCATTGCCATGTTCATCAAGAGATAACATGTGTGTTGTTGCATTGCATTGCACTGCATTGCACGCACGATCTAACGTTGTGCATTGAAGAATAACATATAGGTTATGCACTTTTCGCATTGCATTGCACACCAGAACTAACTCATTCCCATGTTGATTAAAGAGATAACATGTGTGTTGTTGTATTGCATTGCACAAACGAACTAACGTTGTGCACTGAAGAATAACTTATAGGTTATGCACATTTCGCATTGCATTGCACACCAGAACTAACTCATTCCCATGTTCATTATAGAGATGATATGTGTGTTGTTGCATTGCATTACTTTGCATTGAATTGCATTGCACTAACATCTAACGTTGTGCACTGAAGAATAACATATAGGTTATGCAACTTTTTGCATTGCATTGCACACCAGAACTAACTCACTCCCATGTTCATTAAAGAGATAAAATGTGTGTTTTTTTTCATTGCATTGCATTGCACGCACGATCTAACGTTGTGCATTGAAGAATAACATATAAGCTATGCACCTTGCATTGCATTGCACACCATAACTAAATTCCCATGTTCATTAAAGAGATAACGTGTGCTGTTGCATTGCATTGCACTAACGATCTAACGTTATGCATTGAAGAATATCTTAGAGACTATGCACTTGCAGTGCATTGCATTGGATTGCACACCAGACCTAACTCATTTCCATGTCTATTAATGAGATAACGTGTTGCATTGCATCGCACAAACGATCTAACTGAAGAATAACATAGGTTAAGCACTTTTCGCATTGCATTGCGTTGCACACCAGAACTAACTCATTGCTGTTCATTAAAGAGATAACGTGTGTTGTTGCATTGCATTGCACAAACGATCTAACGTTGTGCATTTGAAGAATAACATAGGCTATGCACTTCCTGCATTAATGCATTGCAAACCATAACTAAATCATTCCAATGTTCATTAAAAAAATTACGTGTGTTGTTGCATTGTATTGCATTGCATTGCATTGCACATTGCATTGCATTGCATTGCATTGAAAACATATAGGTTATGCACTTGTCGCATTGCATTGCACACCAGAACTAAATCATTCCCATGTTCATTAAAGAGATAACGTGTGTTGTTGCATTGCATTGCATTGCATTGCACGCACGATCTAACGTTGTGCAATGAAGAATAACATAAAAGTTATGCACTTTTCGCATTGCATTGCATTGCATACCAGACCTAACTCATTTCCATGTTCATTAAAGAAATAACATGTTGTTGCATTGCATTGCACAAACGATCTAACGTTGTGCACTGAAGAATAACATAGGTTATGCACATTTCGCATTACATTGCATTGCATTGCACACCAGAACTAAATCATTCCCATTTTCCCTAAAGACATAACGTGTTGTTGCATTGCATTGCATTGCACTGCATTGAACCCCAGAACTAACTCATTGCCATGTTCATAAAAGAGATAACATGTGTGTTATTGCATTGCATTGCATTGCACGCACGATCTAACGTTGTGCATTGAAGAATAACATATAAGCTATGCACTTCTTGCATTGCATTGCACACCAGAACTAAATCATTCCCATGTTTATTAAAGAGATAACGTGTGTTGTTGCATTGCATTGCATTGCATTGCATTGAAAACATATAGGTTATGCACTTGTCGCATTGCATTGCATTGCACACCAGAACTAACTTTTTCCCATGTTCATTAAAGAGATAACGTGTGTTGTTGCATTGCACGCACGATCTAACGTTGTGCAATGAAGAATAACATAGGCTATGCACTTCTTGCATTGCATTGCACACCAGAACTAAATCATTCCAATGTTCATTAAAGAGATGTGTTGTTGCATTGCATTGCAATTGCAATTGCAACGATGTGCATTGAAGAATAATATATAGGTTATGCACTTTTCACATTGCATTACATAGCACACCAGAACTAACTCAATCCCATGTTCATTAAAGAGATAACATATGTGTTGCATTGCATTGCACAAACGATAAAAAGTTGTACACTGAAGAATAATATATGCACATTTCGCATTGCATTACACACCAGAACTAACCCATTCCCATGTTCATTAAAGAGCTGTGTTATTAAAGAGCTGATATGTGTTGTTGCATTGCATTGCACAAACGATCTAACGACGTGCACTGAAGAATAACATAATAAGTTATGCACTTTTTGCATTGCATTGCATTGCACACCAGAACTAACTCTTTCCTGTGTTCATGAAGAGATAACGTGTGTTGTTGCATTGCAGCACAAACGATCTAACGTTGTGCATCATTAAAGAATAATATAGGCTATGCATTTCTCCTGTACGCGGTAAATCACTGCAAAAAAAAACCGATAAGATGAGTATAGATATGTATAGCACTGTGTGCTTTTGTGTATCATAAGGAGTGTCTGATGGATTTAAACAGTGAGAGATTTTGTGGCTGGTAGTGGCCGGTAGTGGCTGGCGCGATCGTGCTAATAGAGCCACGAGCGCGCACTCCCATATACGGGTAAAAAGAGCGAATAAAAAATAAGATTTAGTTGAGAAATAGGTAAATAAGATCTGTATTGCACTGTCTTTGTGCTCTCGTGTATCATTAGGAGTGTCTGAAAGCTGTAAACAGTGAGAGATCGTGTGGCTGGTAGTGGCCGTAAACAGCGAGAGATTGTGTGGCTGGTATGGCCGGCGCGATGCTATAGAGCCACGAGCGCACTCCCATACGGGTAAAAAGAGCAAATAAAAAAACAGATAAGATGAGAAATAGGTAAATAAGATATGTATTGCACTGTATGTGTGCTCTAGTGTATCATTAGGAGTGTCTGATGGATGTAAACAGTGAGAGATTGTGTGGCTGGTGTGGCCGGCGCGATGCTAATAGAGCCACGAGACGCGCGCTGCATTTGTTTTGTTTTTTAAACCTTACATATTGTGTAAGTTCGAGTGGCCGGCGCATATATCCGTGACTGGTCGAGTGGCCGGCGCATATATCCGTGACTGGTCGAGTGGCGGGCGCATATAACGCAGTGGCAGGCGCATATATCCGTGACTGGTCGAGTGGCCGGCGCATATAACGCAGTGGCAGGCGCATATATCCGTGACTGGTCGAGTGGCAGCTCCCCCTGCCACGCAAAGATTTTACCCCTACAGGGAATATTCAAACTTGACCTGTAAAAGGCGCGCATAGCTGCCATTGGCCAGATTCCTGGATGACAGTCTGAATAACCAATCATGCTCAAAACAACTCGAAGAGACAGCCAATAATGTGGTAACATTGCAATTACAGGAAAAGATGACATGTTTTAAAAGAAAGAATATGAAAAAAACGTGCACGTGCTATTTATTTAGTTGTATTTGTAAGCTGGCTGTTATATTTAATCAATTGGTTAAATGGTGTCTTCATTGCAGTGCATGATAAAAAAAAAAAAACTTACAATAGCATATAAATAATAATAATAAATAACATAAATCATATATACCATATATAACAAAATTATATTTACCACTGCTCTGCCAAACAGCAGTTTAAAAGAGCAAACATATTATATATTAAACAGAGCAAACATTGCATATGTAGGCTATTCATATACAATTCTGTATACCTACCTACATGAAAAACTAATGGATTGGTGTCATGGTGACATTAGAGTTACATTCATGTGACCCATAATGATCCTTTTGCACTTTAACAAAATATTGACCTTTCCTTTAGAAACACTCTTATGCCTAATAATGTCAACTTGCTTTTCACCCTGTGTGGCACAGTTACACAACCTGTTGGTTTAGAGTTAATCCTCTGTCCAACACAACACTTTGCTAACATTGGCATAATTCTATACAAGTTGCAACATATACCCCGGGTTTCACAGGCAAGGTTTAAGCCCGTAGTCCCAGACTAAAATGCACGTTTGAGCTGTTTTACCTGAAAGCAACTTGCACTGACATATCTTAAAATATGTCGGTGCCATTATTTTGAGCCATTACTCAAGATGCACACCAGTAATGTTTCTTTTTTCTTTTTTCTTTGGCACATTTTTAAAAGCTAATTAAATGCACTAAGGCCTAATCCTGGCTTAATCTAAACTCTGTGAAACCGGGTCTGGGTTAGAAATTAAGGGTTAAGGTTAACCCTAACTCTAACCCTAACCCTTGTCTACAGACTTTTATTTAACAGCATGGATACTCCAAGGTGTTGTGGTTAGGCCTTTAGCGTTGATACAGGACAAATAACTTCTCACTGTGACAGTCTGTAATGTATTTTAGCAAAGAGTGTTTGTATGGATTGTCCCTAATTAAGCTAGAGCTATTGGTGCATTCAAGCCATGTCATAAAGATCGTATTTACAAGTTGAACGCCACCACAATGATGAGAATATGAGTAGGAAGCTCAGGATTTTCTTTAACCCCGATCTTGAAGAGTTAGGGGTGTGTAAGTGAGAAACATTGTGGGATACCACTATACTTAGGTATTCAGCAGTAACAATGAAGTAAGCTAATGCCTGCACAAAATATGATAGCATTATAATATAACAATATAATATGTGATGATAAAGTTTACAGTGGCTTCATTAATATAAAACATTAAAAAAATTGTAAAACCTCATGAATACAAACTTCCCAGGAGGACTTAAACGCACCATATGTTCCATCGTGAACCCTGTTGGCCTGCTGTCAGACCAGCAAGCTCAATTTAACAATAATTGTGTAGTTTGATTGCTAAATGTCACATTTGAAATGTTCTAGTTTTGTTAACATGTCACATTACAAGAACGTTTTTTTTTAAAAACACTCATCATCTCAGGTCTCAGTGATATCCTCAAAACATTTTACGAACGTTGTTTTGATAATGTTCCTCCTCTGTTATTATGGAACATTGTGCCAATGTTTTACTGAGAACATTGTATAATCTGTTATCTCAACAACATCCTCAAAACATCCTCAAAATGTTGCAAGTAAAATGTTCTAATTGCGTTAACACATAACATTACAAGAACGTTTTATAAAGAACATTCAACATCTCATCTCTCAATGATATCCTCAAAACATTTTCCTAATGTGACAGAGAGAATGTTCTTCTTTTGTTTTTATGAAACATTGGGACAATGTTATATTGAGATCATTGTACAAACTTTAACTTTAGCAACATTCCCAAAATATGCTCAAAATGTTGCAAGTAGAATGTCCTTCTTTTGTTATCATGAAACATTGGGACAATGTTATATTGAGATCATTGTACAAAATTTAACTTTAGCAACATTCCCAAAATATTCTCAAAATGTTGCAAATAAAAAGTTATAATTTTGTTAACTCGTCACATTAAAAGAACGTTTTATAAAGAACAATAAACATCTCATCTCTCAATGATATCCTCAAAACATTTTCCTAACGTGACAGAGAGAATGTTCTTCTTTTGTTATAATGAAACATTGGGACAATGTTATTTTGAGATCATTGTATAAACTTTAACTTTAACAACATTCCCAAAATATGCTAAAAATGTTGCAAGTAAAATGTTTTAATTTAGTTAACTTGTCACATTAAAAGAACGTTTTATAAAGAACAATAAACATCTCATTTCTCAATGATATCCTCAAAACATTTTCCTAACGTGACAGAAAGAACGTTCTTCTTTTGTTATGATGAAACATTAAGACAACGTTATTTTGAGATCATTGTACAAACTTTAACTTTAACAACATTCCCAAAATATTCTCAAAATGTTGCAAATAAAATGTTATAATTTTGTTAATTTGTAACATTAGAAGAACGTTTTATAAAGAACATTAAACATCTCATCTCTCAATGATATCCTCAAAACATTTTCCTAACGTGACAGAGAGAACGTTTTTCTTTTGTTATAATGAAACATAGGGACAATGATATTTTGAGATCATAGTACAACTTGTTACTTCAGAAACATTCCCAAAACATCTTTTGAATGTTGCAGTTAAAATGTTATATCTTAGTCTTCATATAACGTTATAGGAACATTTTTTTAAATGAGAAAACATCCTTAAAATGTTCGGTAAACATTACATTCAAATGTTTTCTTTAGAACATTAACCAAACTTGTAGGGAATGTTAGCGAAAGTTCTGAGAACGTTCCCTGCTAGCTGGGATATTTCTGGCCAAAGAGTCCTCGATCTTGGGCTTTCTATACATACTCATAGACTCCTTCTGATGCTTCATAAGCCATATATACATGTCCATATCTGACCTTTTCAACTTATTTCTGGTCAAAGTGTCCTCAACATTTTTCAAACTATATAAAGTTATAGTCTCCTTCTGATGATAAATCAGCTATACACAGGTCCCCTTTTGACCTACTGAACATATTTCTGGCCAAAGAGTTCTTGAACATTATCTTGCTATACTACAGATTGACTTCTTGTGATGTTAAATTAACCAGCCAGTAGTCTATTTTTGACCTACTGAACATATTTCTGGCCAGAGTCTGTGAACATTAATTCACTATACATATAGACTGACTTCTCGTAATGTTAAATCAGGCAGACAGTAGTCCATATTTGACCGATTGAAAAAATGTTTTACCAAAGAGATCTCAAAAGGATTTTGTCTATCATAAACTTAGACTCCTTCTGAGGTTAAATCAGTCATACAGAAGTCCATATTTGACCTTCTGAACATATTTCTTGAACATTTACCTTACTATACATATTTCTCCTACTATACAGACTTCTCGTGATGTTATATCAACCAGACTATAGTCCATATTTGACCAATTGAACATATTTTTGGCCAAAGAATCCTCAAAATGTTTTTACTCTTAGAAATTCATAGACTCCTTCTGATGTTACATCAGTCATACAGAAGTCCATGTTTGACCTTCTGAACATATTTCTTGAACATTTACCTTACTATACATATTTCTCCTACTATACAGACTTCTCGTGATGTTATATCAACCAGACTATAGTCCATATTTGACCAATTGAACATATTTTTGGCCAAAGAATCCTCAAAATGTTTTTACTCTTAGAAATTCATAGACTCCTTCTGATGTTACATCAGCCATACAGAAGTCCATATTTTTCCCAATTGAACATATTTTTGGCCAAAGAATCCTCAAAATGTTTTTTAGTTTTATAAACTTATCGACTCCTTCTGAGGTCAAATAAGCCTTACAGAAGTTCATATTTGACCCATATATTCATGGCCAAAGAGTTCTCGATCTTGACCTTTCTATACTCATAGACTCCTTCTAATGCTACATAAGCCATATAGATATCCATATCTGACCTTTTGAACTTATTTCTGGTCAAAGGGTCCTCAAAAAAGTTTTTAAATAAATCATAGACTCTTTCTGATGACAAATCAGCTATTCAGAGGTCCCATTTTGACCTACTGAACATATTTCTGGACAAAGAGTCCTAAAAGATTAACACTATACATTCAGATTGATATCTTCGGATGTTTTATCATCCTGACAAATGTCCACATACTGATTTTTTTTCTGGCCAAGGAGTACTCGAAACGTGACCTTTTTCCCTATATACTTGTTGACTCTTTCTGATGTTACATCAGCCATACAGAAGTCCATATTTGACCCATGGAACATATTTCTGGCCAAAGAGTCCTCGATCTTGGGCTTTCTATACATACTCATAGACTCCTTCTGATGCTTCATAAGCCATATATACATGTCCATATCTGACCTTTTCAACTTATTTCTGGTCAAAGTGTCCTCAAAATTTTTCAAACTATATAAAGTTATAGTCTCCTTCTGATGATAAATCAGCTATACACAGGTCTCCTTTTGACCAACTGAACATATTTCTGTTCAAAGAGTTCTTGAACATTATCTTGCTATACTACAGATTGACTTCTTGTGAACATAAAAGAACATATTTCTGGCCAAAGAGTTCTTGAACATTATCTTGCTATACTACAGATTGACTTCTTGTGATGTTAAATTAACCAGCCAGTAGTCTATTTTTGACCTACTGAACATATTTCTGGCCAGAGTCTGTGAACATTAACTCACTATACATATAGACTGACTTCTCGTAATGTTAAATCAGGCAGACAGTAGTCCATATTTGACCGATTGAAAAAAAATTTGACCAAAGAGATCTCAAAAGGATTTTGTCTATCATAAACTTAGACTCCTTCTGAGGTTAAATCAGTCATACAGAAGTCCATATTTGACCTTCTGAACATATTTCTTGAACATTTATCTTACTGTACATATTTCTCCTACTATACAGACTTCTCGTGATGTTATATCAACCAGACTATAGTCCATATTTGACCAATTGAACATATTTTTGGCCAAAGAATCCTCAAAATGTTTTTACTCTTAGAAATTCATAGACTCCTTCTGATGTTACATCAGCCATACAGAAGTCCATATTTTTCCCAATTGAACATATTTTTGGCCAAAGAATCCTCAAAATGTTTTTTAGTTTTATAAACTTATCGACTCCTTCTGAGGTCAAATAAGCCTTACAGAAGTTCATATTTGACCCATATATTTATGGCCAAAGAGTTCTCGATCTTGACCTTTCTATACATACTCATAGACTCCTTCTAATGCTACATAAGCCATATAGATATATCCATATCTGACCTTTTGAACTTATTTCTGGTCAAAGGGTCCTCAAAAAAGTTTTTAAACTATACAATGTCATAGACTCTTTCTGATGACAAATCAGCTATTCAGAGGTCCCATTTTGACCTACTGAACATATTTCTGGAGAAAGAGTCCCAAAAAAATTAACACTATACATTCAGATTGATATCTTCGGATGTTATATCATCCTGACAAATGTCCACATACTGATTTTTTTTCTGGCCAAGGAGTACTCGAAACGTGACCTTTTTCCCTATATACTCGTTGACTCTTTCTGATGTTACATCAGCCATACAGAAGTCCATATTTGACCCATGGAACATATTTCTGGCCAAAGAGTCCTCGATCTTGGGCTTTCTATACATACTCATAGACTCCTTCTGATGCTTCACAAGCCATATATACATGTCCATATCTGACCTTTTCAACTTATTTCTGGTCAAAGTGTCCTCAACATTTTTCAAACTATATAAAGTTATAGTCTCCTTCTGATGATAAATCAGCAATTGAACATATTTTGGGCCAAAGAATGCTCAAAATGTTTTTACTCTTAGAAATTCATAGACTCCTTCTGATGTTACATCAGCCATACAGAAGTCCATATTTTTCCCAATTGAACATATTTTTGGCCAAAGAATCCTCAAAATGTTTTTTAGTTTTATAAACTTATCGACTCCTTCTGAGGTCAAATAAGCCTTACAGAAGTTCATATTTGACCCAAATATTTATGGCCAAAGAGTTCTCGATCTTGACCTTTCTATACATACTCATAGACTCCTTCTAATGCTACATAAGCCATATAGATATATCCATATATGTCCTCAAAAAAGTTTTTAAACTATACAAAGTCATAGACTCTTTCTGATAACAAATCAGCTATTCAGAGGTCCCATTTTGACCTACTGAACATATTTCTGGACAAAGAGTCTATAAGAAATTATGGTCTGTTCCAAACCACTTCAACTCCAATATATATATATCAAAATGTTCCTTCACTTAAAAGAGCTTAATTATCATATAGAGACGATTACATCCAATCTCAGTAATATGAAAATAGTATCACAGAGGCACAGGTGTCACCTATAGCTTGGGAGTGACTGAGGGCAATCGAGAACCATCTTGATTAAAGGGACTTCAAACAATCTTATCACTTTAACCTTTGGCTGTTCTTATTTGAAAGAATAACAGAGAACCTTCTGTGGGACACTAGGGACCATGGGGTGTCTCAATTTCATTAACATACAGACCACAGCTGTTGCAAGAAGAGCAACTTCATTTACATTAAGACCAGGATAAAAGGTTTAGGATGGGGTATGTTCGGGGTTCATTCTGACGCCGGTGAACCCAAGGTGCTTCGTGTACCTTGCCACTACTATGCTGTAATAAACTTCATTTTTTGAGATCATTGGCGAGCCAGACCCAGGAATCGACGGATTTCCAACAAAAAAGGGAAAAGGTAAGAAAAAGCTGTTTTCTTTCATTTATGCTGTTTTTGTCGAGGAATTCCTCGTTTAAAAAAAAATCTAGAAAAGAAAAATTAAGGACAGAAGAGATCGAATTTGGTTTATTCAGTATTAGCAGGAGGAGTTTTAAGCCTATTCCGTACAATTTTGTTTAAGATTCTAACGTAACTGAATAAGCCCGAAGCAGTGTGGTGGCAGACTTGTATTGGAATTGTTGTTTCTAAAGTAATTGAAACAAAGTGCTTAAGTGTAAAGTTTCTAAAGTAACTGAAATTTGGTGTTGGTCTCTTATAATTCTGTTAAGATTCTAAAGTAACTGAATCAACCCGAAGTGGTGGCAGAGTTATATTAGATTGGTTGTTTCTAAAGTAACTGAAACAAATGAATATGTTTCTAACGTACTTGAAACCGATTGTGAAGTTGTAATGATTCTGAGGAAATTCTAAAGTAATTGAATAGACCCGACGCAGTGAGGTCACAGAATTATTTCACAACGATTGTGTGTTAAAGTGTAGATTAGTGAGTCCGACGCGCCGTGACTCTGTGAAGTTTAAAACAAGAACCCGAAGCAGTGTGGTTTTGCCCGACGTACTGTGGCAGTGTTTTAAATTGGATAAATATTGTTTAAGACCGAAGTACTGTGGCTAAGTAAATTGTTTTAAGAAAATAACATAAAACCCGACGTAGTGTGGTTTCGTCCGACGTACTGTGACAGTGTTACATTTCTTAACTGTTTTGCATAATGAAATTTAAGGTCCAATGGATTGTGGCTGTGGTTAAGTTTAGAAGCCTCAGGTAGTGTGGCTACTTTGATCATTTGCGTCCGAAGTACTGGAGCTGTGAATAATTAGACTAACGGATATCTTAAAGGAACTAGATAACGTGTAGTCATCTAAATCAGACTTTGTGAATAACTATTAGATCACGAGATACTCTAAAGCCCGATAAGACTTTTGAAAATGGAAGAAATTATTGTTAAATACATCGCTAAACACGGTTCTCAGGGAATGTTTGACGGAATAGAGAATATTGTTGATAAACCGTACAAGTGGGCTATCTCGAAGTTTGAAAATGATCCCAAAATGCCTAAGAACAAAAATGGGAAAATTGCTAATGCGCTTCAAGCACTTTTTGCTTCATACAAAGTAACTAGGAGGAGAGTAGATGAGTTGGAGGCTGAAAATGAGCGACTCAGTGTTGGGGTAATTTCAAAAAAAAAATTACCTTGCTAGTGAAACGATATGGAAAGAAGAAAAGGTAAAGATGCAGAATGAGATTGGACTTCTTAGAACTAACAATAGTATGCTTAAATCATCTGTGGAAACATTGTCCAACAATTTGGAGGAGGCGAAGGCGGCTTGTCAGTTTATGATAAAGAATGGCACAACTGAGAAAAACCCTAGTAAGACATTGTTAGGTGTCACGTTGTGTAACCCAGTTCCAGAAATGCCAGATTTACAGGAAGACAGGACTGAGGGTTTGGAAAAAGTTTCTCAGTCATTAAATAGCCAATACTCTGACTGTAGAGTCAGATTTCCCATGGCACCAGTCCATGCTACTACAACTATGCGTGCTAGAGAAGGAAGGGAAGAACCAATGACTTCTCCCATAGTCCGAGGATTTAATCCAACTGAACTAGAAACTGTGATCAAGAATATTGGTAAATTTGATCCTGCCAAACAAGATGCATTAGATTTTCTGAAAAACTTGGAGGAATATGCTGAAGTTTACAATTTTACAGATGGTGATGCATGCGTATTGCTAAGAATGTGTTTGCCTGACACTTTGTCTGGAGCCTTAACTCAGAAAGTGAAGAACAGAACTGCTACTAAGTCAGAGAGGAAAAAGGCACTGCTTGAAGTCTTAGGTGTGATGTCAGTTAATTGGGATAGGATATCTGAGATGCAAATGAGAAAAGGGGAACATCCAGCAGCATTTTCAGAACGATTATTGGAGACATTTAAGACTTTCAGTGGCAATCCTGATATTACTAAGAATGATGTCAGTTTCAAGTCTGCCTTGATTAACAAATGTGACAAACTCACCCGGTCTGCTGTAACAATGCATGTGACACCACTATCTGAATATAATGACATTATCGCTAAAATGACACAGTTTTACAACAATAATGTTCATGCAAATAGTCAAATGAAAGCTGCCAAATCTAGACATCCAGTTGCTGCCTTTGGCGAGAGAGAATGTTCTATTACATTGCCTAATGGTTTCTATCAGGGACCAAGGAGATTTGCAAGAATAAATTCAGAAGGTGTTATTCTTTGCTATGCATGTGGAAAAGCTGGTCACATTGCTAGACATTGTCAAGACAGTGAGAGACCTCTTCAAAACTTTGTCTGTCATGCATGTGGAAAGGATGGTCACATTGCAAGGCATTGTTTGGAGAAAAGAAAGGAAGATCAGGAAGTTGTTTGTTTTGCTTGTGGAAAGGATGGTCACATTGCAAGGCACTGTTTAGAGATAAGAAAGGAAGATAAGGAGGTTGTTTGTTTTGATTGTGGAATGATGGGGCACAAGGCAAGACAGTGTCAATTTTCACACAAAAGAAAGATGGACTATCGTTGTTTGCTTAAGAAAATAGGCAATTTAGAAACCAAGTTGGCACTGTTGAAAGGAAATAAAGAAGTCATTCACACCTTGTCAAATATATCACTGCACCAGCAACAAGACTGTAGCTCAGTCACAAGCAAATGCTGATGCAAATTAGAATAAGTTTTTGATAGTAACACATTGTAGAGAAAGGTTTACTATCAAAAGGAGGGGTGATTCTTTATGATTCTTTGATTCTTTGATGTGATTCTTTATGATTTTTTATTTGTAAAGTGAAATTTTATGACATTAATAATGTTTGATGTTTATTTGATTAAACCTTTGACTTTAATGTTTTGAATGTGAAAAGATGATTGTGGGGAAAAGGGGGGGGCAACTTCTTTTTGATTATCATTTCAGATATAAGCATAAAGAGGTTTGCCTGAAAGGAGTTACCTCATGTAGAAACATGACATGGTCGTTTGAAGGACGAGAAGGAAGTACTGTAGAACCAGTGGAGCCAGGGGATTTTCTCATGAAAAATTACAGAATACAGAGATTTCCAGACCTGCAAGATCATGAACTGCAGGCCTAAAAGACCTAAAAACCCTGAAAACCCACCATGGGATGGATGGAACTGATGAAGAGGCACAGACTCGAACAACACCAGTGACTGCTTCTTCTAGAAGGACTTATGGTCCAAGTGGAAAAGAATGGACAATGAGAAGAGAAAGAAAAGGAGATTTCAGAAACAAACCATTTCTGAGACTATGGACAACAGTCTTTCCACAGAGGGAAAACAAGTGGATAAAGGATGTCCACATGGAGAAAATGGACACAAACACACACGTGCACAGTACACACACGCACATTTTATTGTCTATTGATTGTTGATAGTTTGAGTTATCAAAACTAAACAATATGCTAATATCACTGAGGCAAAGGAAAGATTGAGACATTGTGAGAGCCCAACAAGGCCTTGAAGAAAGAAAACAAATGCTTGATGGACACTTTGAGATATGCCCTATTCTGGTTCAATTTGGAATGTCACATTTAAAATGGCTGTATGTATCTTTCTTATTATTTGCCAATGCATAATGTTATTTGTTCCATGTTGAGACATAAGATTGAAGATAATTATATGATCAATATTGAATGTTCCAATTGGATATGATGGTTTTTGATTACCTCTTACTGTAAAAAAAAAAAAGAAAAAAAAAAGAAAAGATTTTCTTTCTTAAACACAAAATATGATAATTCTGCTCAAGTGAAGTAGAGCCATAACTCAGTGTGCAGGAGGTGTTTGACCCTATGACGGGTAAGATTCTCTGATGGCCATAGATGGGAACGACCTAAGCCACGGGCTACACCGCCACTGGGGCACCTGCCCACCAGGTTTCGGGAGGTGTTATCTATGAAAAGGGAGTGGTTGTGATGCTACTTTGGGCCAAGAGCATCAAATGGGGGTCTATAAGAAATTATGGTCTGTTCCAAACCACTTCAACTCCAATATATATATATCAAAATGTTCCTTCACTTAAAAGAGCTTAATTATCATATAGAGACGATTACATCCAATCTCAGTAATATGAAAATAGTATCACAGAGGCACAGGTGTCACCTATAGCTTGGGAGTGACTGAGGGCAATCGAGAACCATCTTGATTAAAGGGACTTCAAACAATCTTATCACTTTAACCTTTGGCTGTTCTTATTTGAAAGAATAACAGAGAACCTTCTGTGGGACACTAGGGACCATGGGGTGTCTCAATTTCATTAACATACAGACCACAGCTGTTGCAAGAAGAGCAACTTCATTTACATTAAGACCAGGATAAAAGGTTTAGGATGGGGTATGTTCGGGGTTCATTCTGACGCCGGTGAACCCAAGGTGCTTCGTGTACCTTGCCACTACTATGCTGTAATAAACTTCATTTTTTGAGATCTTCGACGTCCACATCATTTTTTCTTACAAGTCCTAAAAGATTAACACTATACATTCAGATTGATATCTTCGGATGTTATATCATCCTGACAAATGTCCACATACTGATTTTTTTTCTGGCCAAGGAGTACTCGAAACGTGACCTTTTTCCCTATATACTCGTTGACTCTTTCTGATGTTACATCAGCCATACAGAAGTCCATATTTGACCCATGGAACATATTTCTGGCCAAAGAGTCCTCGATCTTGGGCTTTCTATACATACTCATAGACTCCTTCTGATGCTTCATAAGCCATATATACATGTCCATATCTGACCTTTTCAACTTATCTCTGGTCAAAGTGTCCTCAACATTTTTCAAACTATATAAAGTTATAGTCTCCTTCTGATGATAAATCAGCTATACACAGGTCCCCTATTGACCTACTGAACATATTTCTGGCCAAAGAGTTCTTGAACATTATCTTGCTATACTACAGATTGACTTCTTGTGATGTTAAATTAACCAGCCAGTAGTCTATTTTTGACCTACTGAATATATTTCTGGCCAGAGTCTGTGAACATTACATACATTAAAGGATGTTAAGTTAAAAACAAAGGATGTTTGTGTGTGTGTGTGTGTGTGTGTGTGTGTGTGTGTGTGTGTGTGTGTGTGTGTGTGTGTGTGTGTGTGTGTGTGTGTGTGTGTGTGTGTGTGTGTGTGTGTGTGTGTGTGTGTGTGTGTGTGTGTGTGTGTGTGTGTGTGTGTGTGTGTGTGTGTGTGTGTCTGGAATGTCACGAGTCTATAAAAGTCACAGGGAGTCCATGCTCAAATGGGGGTTTTAGAGGGGATTCTCCAAAACAGGGTTCCCTATGTGAATCAAATGTCCCTCTGGGGAGCCACAAAGATGCCATTTTGACCGTTCAAGCAGACTCAGAGGCGCCATGAACAAACTCGTTGTCTAAGGAGACAACGAAGGATGTGTTGGGAGATCAGGATCTACTAATTTGAACAGCATGTGACCGCATGTCATAGTCATTGTCGTTACAATACATATTTCTCCTACTATACAGACTTCTCGTGATGTTATATCAACCAGACTATAGTCCATATTTGACCAATTGAACATATTTTTGGCCAAAGAATCCTCAAAATGTTTTTACTCTTAGAAATTCATAGACTCCTTCTGATGTTACATCAGCCATACAGAAGTCCATATTTTTCCCAATTGAACATATTTTTGGCCAAAGAATCCTCAAAATGTTTTTTAGTTTTATAAACTTATCGACTCCTTCTGAGATCAAATAAGCCTTACAGAAGTTCATATTTGACCCATATATTTATGGCCAAAGAGTTCTCGATCTTGACCTTTCTATACATACTCATAGACTCCTTCTAATGCTACATAAGCCATATAGATATCCATATCTGACCTTTTGAACTTATTTCAAAGGGTCCTCAAAAAAGTTTTTAAACTATACAAAGTCATAGACTCTTACTGATGAAAAAATCAGCTATTCAGAGGTCCCATTTTGACCTACTGAACATATTTCTGGAGAAAGAGTCCAAAAAAAATTAACACTATACATTCAAATTGATATCTTCGGATGTTATATCATCCTGACAAATGTCCACATACTGATTTTTTTTCTGGCCAAGGAGTACTCGAAACTTGACCTTTTTCCCTATATACTCGTTGACTCTTTCTGATGTTACATCAGCCATACAGAAGTCCATATTTGACCCATGGAACATATTTCTGGCCAAAGAGTCCTCGATCTTGGGCTTTCTATACATACTCATAGACTCCTTCTGATGCTTCATAAGCCATATATACATGTCCATATCTGACCTTTTCAACTTATTTCTGGTCAAAGTGTCCTCAAAATTTTTCAAACTATATAAAGTTAGCCTATAGTCTCCTTCTGATGATAAATCAGCTATACACAGGTCCCCTTTTGACCTACTGAACATATTTCTGGCCAAAGAGTTCTTGAACATTATCTTGCTATACTACAGATTGACTTCTTGTGATGTTAAATTAACCAGCCAGTAGTCTATTTTTGACCTACTGAACATATTTCTGGCCAGAGTCTGTGAACATTAATTCACTATACATATAGACTGACTTCTCGTAATGTTAAATCAGGCAGACAGTAGTCCATATTTGACCGATTGAAAAAAAATTTGACCAAAGAGATCTCAAAAGGATTTTGTCTATCATAAACTTAGACTCCTTCTGAGGTTAAATCAGTCATCCAGAAGTCCATATTTGACCTTCTGAACATATTTCTTGAACATTTACCTTACTATACATATTTCTCCTACTATACAGACTTCTCGTGATGTTATATCAACCAGACTATAGTCCATATTTGACCAATTGAACATATTTTGGGCCAAAGAATCCTCAAAATGTTTTTACTCTTAGAAATTCATCGACTCCTTCTGATGTTACATCAGCCATACAGAAGTCCATTTTTGACCAATTGAACATATTTTTGGCCAAAGAATCCTCAAAATGTTTTTTAGTTTTATAAACTTATCGACTCTTTCTGAGGTCAAATAAGCCTTACAGAAGTTCTTATTTGACCCATATATTTATGGCCAAAGAGTTCTCGATCTTGACCTTTCTATACATACTCATAGACTCCTTCTAATGCTACATAAGCCATATAGATATATCCATATATGAACTTTTGAACTTATTTCTGGTCAAAGGGTCCTCAAAAAAGTTTTTAAACTATACAAAGTCATAGACTCTTACTGATGACAAATCAGCTATTCAGAGGTCCCATTTTGACCTACTGAACATATTTCTGGACAAAGAGTCCTAAAAGATTAACACTATACATTCAGATTGATATCTTCGGATGTTATATCATCCTTACAAATGTCCACAACCTGATTTTTTTCCTGGCCAAGGAGTACTCGAAACGTGACCTCGAAACTGACTCGTTGACTCTTTCTGATGTTACATCAGCCATACAGAAGTCCATATTTGAAATATGAAATATGTATAGAAAGGTAAATGTTCAAGAAATATGTTCAGAAGGTCAAATATGGACTTCTGTATGACTGATTTAACCTCAGAAGGAGTCTAAGTTTATGATAGACAAAATCCTTTTGAGATCTCTTTGGTCAAATTTTTTTTCAATCGGTCAAATATGGACTACTGTCTGCCTGATTTAACATTACGAGAAGTCAGTCTATATGTATAGTGAGTTAATGTTCACAGACTCTGGCCAGAAATATGTTCAGTAGGTCAAAATGGGACCTCTGAATAGCTGATTTGTCATCAGAAAGAGTCTATGACTTTGTATAGTTTAAAAACTTTTTTGAGGACCCTTTGACCAGAAATAAGTTCAAAAGGTCAGATATGGATATATCTATATGGCTTATGTAGCATTAGAAGGAGTCTATGAGTATGTATAGAAAGGTCAAGATCGAGAACTCTTTGGCCATAAATATATGGGTCAAATAAGAACTTCTGTAAGGCTTATTTGACCTCAGAAGGAGTCGATAAGTTTATAAAAATTAAAAAACATTTTGAGGATTCTTTGTCCAAAAATATGTTCAATTGGGAAAAATATGGACTTCAGTATGGCTGATGTAACATCAGAAGGAGTCTATGAATTTCTAAGAGTAAAAACATTTTGAGGATTCTTTGGCCAAAAATATGTTCAATTGGTCAAATATGGACTATAGTCTGGTTGATATAACATCACGAGAAGTCTGAATAGTAGAAGAAATATGTATAGTAAGGTAAATGTTCAAGAAATATGTTCAGAAGGTCAAATATGGACTTCTGTATGACTGATTTAACCTCAGAAGGAGTCTCAGTTTATGATAGACAAAATCCTTTTGAGATCTCTTTGGTCCAATTTTTTTTTCAATCGGTCAAATATGGACTACTGTCTGCCTGATTTAACATTACGAGAAGTCAGTCTATATGTATAGTGAGTTAATGTTCACAGACTCTGGCCAGAAATATGTTCAGTAGGTCAAAAATAGACTACTGGCTGGTTAATTTAACATCACAAGAAGTCAATCTGTAGTATAGCAAGATAATGTTCAAGAACTCTTTGGGCAGAAATATGTTCAGTAGGTCAAAAGGGGACCTGTGTATAGCTGATTTATCATCAGAAGGAGACTATAACTTTATATAGTTTGAAAAATTTTGAGGACACTTTGACCAGAAATAAGTTGAAAAGGTCAGATATGGACATGTATATATGGCTTATGAAGCATCAAAAGGAGTCTATGAGTATGTATAGAAAGCCCAAGATCGAGGACTCTTTGGCCAGAAATATGTTCCATGGGTCAAATATGGACTTCTGTATGGCTGATGTAACATCAGAAAGAGTCAACGAGTATATAGGGAAAAAGGTCAAGTTTCGAGTACTCCTTGCCCAGAAAAAAAATCAGTATGTGGGCATTTGTCAGGATGATATAACATCCGAAGATATCAATCTGAATGTATAGTGTTAATCTTTTGGGACTCTTTGTCCAGAAATATGTTCAGTAGGTCAAAATGGGACCTCTGAATAGCTGATTTGTCATCAGAAAGAGTCTATGACTTTGTATAGTTTAAAAACTTTTTTGAGGACCCTTTGACCAGAAATAAGTTCAAAAGGTCATATATGGATATATCTATATGGCTTATGTAGCATTAGAAGGAGTCTATGAGTATGTATAGAAAGGTCAAGATCGAGAACTCTTTGGCCATAAATATATGAACTTCTGTAAGGCTTATTTGACCTCAGAAGGAGTCGATAAGTTTATAAAACTAAAAAACATTTTGAGGATTCTTTGGCCAAAAATATGTTCAATTGGGAAAAATATGGACTTCTGTATGGCTGATGTAACATCAGAAGGAGTCTATGAATTTCTAAGAGTAAAAACATTTTGAGGATTCTTTGGCCAAAAATATGTTCAATTGGTCAAATATGGACTATAGTCTGGTTGATATAACATCACGAGAAGTCTGTATAGTAGGAGAAATATGTATAGTAAGGTAAATGTTCAAGAAATATGTTCAGAAGGTCAAACATGGACTTCTGTATGACTGATGTAACATCAGAAGGAGTCTATGAATTTCTAATAGTAAAAACATTTTGAGGATTCTTTGGCCAAAAATATGTTCAATTGGTCAAATATGGACTATAGTCTGGTTGATATAACATCACGAGAAGTCTGTATAGTAGGAGAAATATGTATAGTAAGGTAAATGTTCAAGAAATATGTTCAGAAGGTCAAATATGGACTTCTGTATGACTGATTTAACCTCAGAAGGAGTCTAAGTTTATGATAGACAAAATCCTTTTGAGATCTCTTTGGTCAATTTTTTTTTTCAATTGGTCAAATATGGACTACTGTCTGCCTGATTTAACATTACGAGAAGTCAGTCTATATGTATAGTGAGTTAATGTTCACAGACTCTGGCCAGAAATATGTTCAGTAGGTCAAAAATAGACTACTGGCTGGTTAATTTCACATCACAAGAAGTCAATCTGTAGTATAGCAAGATAATGTTCAAGAACTTTTTGGCCAGAAATATGTTCAGTAGGTCAAAAGGGGACCTGTGTATAGCTGATTTATCATCAGAAGGAGACTATAACTTTATATAGTTTGAAAAAATGTTGAGGACACTTTGACCAGAAATAAGTTGAAAAGGTCAGATATGGACATGTATATATGGCTTGTGAAGCATCAGAAGGAGTCTATGAGTATGTATAGAAAGCCCAAGATCGAGGACTCTTTGGCCAGAAATATGTTCCATGGGTCAAATATGGACTTCTGTATGGCTGATGTAACATCAGAAAGAGTCAACGAGTATATAGGGAAAAAGGTCAAGTTTCGAGTACTCCTTGGCCAGAAAAAAAATCAGTATGTGGACATTTGTCAGGATGATATAACATCCGAAGATATCAATATGAATGTATAGTGTTAATCTTTTGGGACTCTTTGGCCAGAAATATGTTCCATGGGTCAAATATGGACTTCTGTATGAAGTAACTGATGTAACATCAGAAAGAGTCAACGAGTATATAGGGAAAAAGGTCAAGTTTCGAGCACTCCTTGGCCAGGAAAAATTTCAGTATGTCAAAAATGGACTTTAAGCACTTTTCGCATTATATTGCATTGCATTGCACACCAGAACTAAATCATTGTTACAGGGTATCCTGTTGTACTGCTTAGGCAGCTGCTCCATCTTGTGGAAAACTTGGGTATGTTAACATGTAACAGGAAGTCAGCAGTTTTTGTGCTGGGCATGCATGTGAGTTCGGCAATATATAAATACACAGATCTTAACCCACTGTATGTGTAGCGTCCTTATTCACCAACTTGCAACAATCATTCCCATGTTCCTTAAAGACATAACGTGTGTTGTTGCATTGCACAAACGATCTAACGTTGTGCACTTTTCGCATTGCATTGCATTGCACACCAGAACTAACTCATTCCCATGTTCATTAAAAGATAACGTGTGTGTTGTTGCATTGCATTGCATTGCACTAGCGATCTAACGTTGTGCACGTAAGAATAACATATAGGTTATGCAATTTTTGCATTGCATTGCACACCAGAACTAAATCATTCCCATGTTCATTAAAGAGATAACGTGTGTTGTTGCATTGCATTGCATTGCACGCACGATCTAACGTTGTGCAATGAAGAATAACATAGGCTATGCACTTCTTGCATTGCATTGCACACCAGAACTAAATCATTCCAATGTTCATTAAAGAGATAATATGTGTTGTTGCATTGCATTGCATTGCAATTGCATTGCACTTAACGATCTAACGTTGTGCACTGAAGAATAACATAAGTTATGCACTTTTCGCATTGCATTGAATTGCATACCAAACCTAACTCATTTCCATGTTCATAAAATAGATAACGTGTGTTTTTGCATTGCATTGCATTGCACAAACGATCTAACGTTGTGCACTGAAGAATAACATAGGTTAAGCACATTTCGCATTACATTGCATTGCATTGCACACCAGAACTAAATCATTCCCATGTTCCTTAAAGACGTGTGTTGTTGCATTGCATTGCACTGCATTGCATTGCACAAACGATCTAACGTTGTGCACTGAAGAATAACATAGGTTAAGCACATTTCGCATTACATTGCATTGCATTGCACACCAGAACTAAATCATTCCCATGTTCCTTAAAGACATAACGTGTGTTGTTGCATTGCATTGCACTGCATTGCATTGCACTAACGATCTAACGTTGTGCACTGAAGAATAACATGAGTTATGCACTTTTCGCATTGCGTTGCATTGCACACCAGAACTAACTCATTGCCATGTTCATAAAAGAGATAACGTGTGTTTTTGCATTGCATTGCATTGCACAAACGATCTAACGTTGTGCACTGAAGAATAACATAGGTTAAGCACATTTCGCATTACATTGCATTGCATTGCACACCAGAACTAAATCATTCCCATGTTCCTTAAAGACATAACGTGTGTTGTTGCATTGCATTGCACTGCATTGCATTGCACAAACGATCTAACGTTGTGCACGAAGAATAACATCGGTTAAGCACATTTCGCATTACATTGCATTGCATTGCACACCAGAACTAAATCATTCCCATGTTCCTTAAAGACATAACGTGTGTTGTTGCATTGCATTGCACTGCATTGCATTGCACTAACGATCTAACGTTGTGCACTGAAGAATAACATGAGTTATGCACTTTTCGCATTGCGTTGCATTGCACACCAGAACTAACTCATTGCCATGTTCATAAAAGAGATAACGTGTGTTTTTGCATTACATTGCATTGCATGCACGATCTAACGTTGTGCATTGAAGAATAACATATAAGCTATGCACTTCTTGCATTGCATTGCACACCATAACTAAATCATTCCCATGTTCATTAAAGTGATAACGTGTGTTGGTGCATTGCATTGCATTGCACAAACGATCTAACGTTGTGCATTGAAGAATAACATATAAGCTATGCACTTCTTGCATTGCATTGCACACCATAACTAAATCATTCCTATGTTCATTAAAGAAGATAACATGTGTGTTTTTGCATTGCATTGCATTGCACGCACGATCTAACGTTGTGCATTGAAGAATAACATATAAGCTATGCACTTCTTGCATTGCACACCATAACTAAATCATTCCCATGTTCAATAAAGAGATAACGTGTGTTGGTGCATTGCATTGCATTGCATTGCATTGCATTGCATTGCATTGCATTGCATTGCATTGCATTGCAGTGCATTACATTGCATTGCATTGCATTGCATTGCATTGCAGTGCATTACATTGCATTGCATTGCATTGCATTGAAAACATATAGGTTATGCACTTGTCGCATTGCATTGCATTGCACACCAGAACTAACTTATTCCCATGTTCATTAAAGAGATAACGTGTGTTGTTGCATTGCATTGCACGCACGATCTAACGTTGTGCAAGGAAGAATAACATAGGCTTTGCACTTCTTGCATTGCATTGCACGTGTTGTTGCATTGCATTGCATTGCATTGCATTGCATTGCATTGCATTGCATTGCATTGCATTGCATTACATTACACTGCATTGCATTGCACTAACGATCGAACGTTGTGCACTGAAGAATAACATATGCACTAACTCATTCCCATGTTCATTAAAGAGATAATATATGTGTTATTGTATTGCATTGCATTGCACAAACGATCTAACGTTGTGCACTGAAGAATAACATATATTTTATGCACTTTTCGCATTGCATTGTATTGCACACCAGAACAAAATAAATCCCATGTTCATTATAGAGCACTGAAGAATAATTATGTGCACTGAAGAATAACGTGTGTTGTTGCATTGCATTGCATTGCTCAAACGATCTAACGTTGTGCACTGAAGAATAACATATAGGTTATGCACTTTTCGCATTGCATTGCATGTTCATTAAAGAGAAATATCTCTATGTCTTTAATCAACATGGGAATGAGTTAGTTCTGGTGTGCAATGCAATGCAAAAAGTACATAACCTATATGTTGTTCTTCAGTGCACAACGTTAGATCGTTAGTGCAATGAAATGCAATGCAGTGCAATGCAATGCAATACAATGCAATGCAATGCAATGCAACAACACACGTTATGTCTTTAATCAACAATGTGCAATGTAATGCAATGCGAAAAGTGCATATTGTTATTCAGTGCACAACGTCAGATCGTTAGTGCAATGCACTGCAATACAGTGCAAATCAATGCAAAGCAATGCAATGCAATGCAACAACACACGTTAAGTCTTTAATCAACATGGGAATGAGTTAGTTCTGGTGTGCAATTTAATGCAATGTAAAAAGTGCATAACCTGTATGTTAATCTTCATTGCACAACGTTAGATCGTTTGTGCAATGCAATGCAAGAAGTGCATAGCCTATGTTTCTTTAATGATGCTCAACGTTAGATCGTTTGTGCAAAGCACATAATGTTATAACAATGAGCTATACATAGGTACGCTTTTGACCTACTGAACATATTTCTGGCCAAAGATTCCTTAAAGATGTTATTTCATTTTGACAAAAGTCCATTTTTGACATACTGAAATTTTTTCTGACCAAGGAGTACTCGAAACTTGACCTTTCTATATATATATACTAGTGGACTCTTTCTTATGTTACACTGTAAAAAAAAATTACATCCCCAAGTCAAAAATATCTAGTGACTGGTCACATAAAAATTTTTCAATTAGTCTGACGTATCATTAAGCCAATGTTAACAGACTATTGCAACAAGAATTGCACTTGGGCCAATTAAAAAATTTAGATACTAGAAAATTTTGACTTGGAGAGGTTAGACATATTTAGCATCAGATGGAGTCTATAATTTTACATAGTTTAAAAACTTTTGAGGAACCTTTGACCAGAAATAATAATAGAATTATTAAGATAATAGCTAGATGCGAAAGTTCAACGAGACAAACTTTAAGTTGGCTTGAGAAAGTTTGGACCAGAATGTTTTTTGCTAGGCAGTTGCTAGGATGTTATGGGTGGTCGTTATTGTGTTGCTAGGCGGTTGCTAGGGTATTCTGGGTGGTTGCTAGGCGGTTGCTAGGGTGTTCTGGGTGGTTGCTATGTTGTTGCTAGGCAGTTGCTAAGGTATTTTGGGGGGTTGCTAGGGTGTTGCTAGGCGATGGCTAAGGTATATCGGATGGTTGCTAGGCGGTTGCTAAGGTATTCTGGGTGGTTGCAAGGCGGTTGCTAGGGTATTTTGGGTGGTTGCTAGGGTCTTTTGGGTGGTTGCTAGGCGGTTGCTAAGGTATTCAGGGCAGTTGATATGGTGTTACTAGGTGGTTGGTAGTTGTCACAGATGGTTACTATGGAGTTTTTATAGAGTTCTTAGCATGATTTAACACTTAACTAATCACTATTAGCATGTAGCTATGCACTGCTAGCATGTGTAGACAAACTATGTAGCTATGTAGCTATGCATGTAGCACTGTAATGCTATGTAGTCATGTGTTGGCTTGAGAAAGTTTGGAGCAGAAAGTTTTTTGCTAGGCGGTTGCTAGGATATTTCTGGTGGTTGCTAGGGTATTTTGGGTGGTTGCTAGGTTCTTTTGGGTGGTTGCTAGTGTGTTCTGGGTGGTTTGCCATGGTGTTGCTAAGTGGTTGCTAAGGTATTTTGGGTGGTTGCTAGGGTCTTTCTAGGCGGTTGCTAGGCTGTTCTGGGTGGTTGCTATTGTGTTGCTAGGCGGTTGCTAAGGTATTCTGGGTGGTTGCCAGGCGGTTGCTATGGTGTTCTGGGTGGTTGCTAGGATATTTCCAGTGGTTGCTATGGTCTTTTGGGTGGTTGCTATGCGGTTGCTAGGGTATTTTAGGTGGTTGCAAGGGTGTTCTGGGTGGTTGCTATGCAGTTGCTAGGGTATTTTGGGTGGTTGCTAGGGTGTTATGGATGGTTACTAGGGTGTTTTGGGTGGTTGCTAGGGTGTTGCTAGATGGTTGCTATGGTGTTCTGGGTGGTTGCTAGGCGGTTGCTAGATGGTTGCTAGGGTGTTCTGGGTGGTTGCTATGGTGTTGCTAGGCGGTTGCTAGGGTGTTCTGGGTGGTTGCTAGGCGGTTGCTAGGGTGTTTTGGGTGGTTGCTATGGTATTGCTAGGTGGTTGCTAAGGTATTTTGGGTGGTTGCTAGGCGGTTGCTAGGGTGTTCTGGGTGGTTGCTATTGTGTTGCTAGGCGGTTGCTAAGGTATTCTGGGTGGTTGCAAGGCGGTTGCTAGGGTATTTTGGGTGGTTGCTAGGGTCTTTTGGGTGGTTGCTAGGCGGTTGCTAAGGTATTCAGGGCAGTTGATATGGTGTTACTAGGTGGTTGGTAGTTGTCACAGATGGTTACTATGGAGTTTTTATAGAGTTCTTAGCATGATTTAACACTTAACTAATCACTATTAGCATGTAGCTATGCACTGCTAGCATGTGTAGACAAACTATGTAGCTATGTAGCTATGCATGTAGCACTGTAATGCTATGTAGTCATGTGTTGGCTTGAGAAAGTTTGGAGCAGAAAGTTTTGTTAGGATGTTATGGGTGGTTGCTATGGTGTTGCTAGGGTATTTTGGGTGGTTGCTAGGGTGTTCTGGGTGGTTGCTAGGTGGTTGCTAGGGTGTACTGGGTGGTTGCTAGGGTCTTTTGGGTGGTTGCCAGGTGGTTGCTATGGTATTATGGGTGGTTGCTAGGCGGTTGCTAGGGTGTTCTGGGTGGTTGCTAGGCTGTTTTGGGTGGTTGCTAGGGTATTCTGGGTGGTTGCTAGGCGGTTGCTAAATATTTCTGGTGGTTGCTAGGGTCTTTTGGGTGGTTGCTAGGCGGTTGCTAGGATATTTTGGGTGGTTGCTAGGTGGTTGCTAGGGTGTTATGAGTGGTTGCTAGGATGTTTTGGGTGGTTGCTAGGGTGTTGCTAGGGTATATTGGGTTGTTACTAGGGTGTTTTGGGTGGTTGCTAGGGTATTTTGGGTGGTTGCTAGGGTGTTCTGGGTGGTTGCTAGGTGGTTGCTAGGGTGTACTGGGTGGTTGCTAGGTTTTTTTGGGTGGTTGCTAGGGTGTTCTAGGTGGTTGCTAGGCGGTTGCTAGGGTGTTATGAGTGGTTGCTAGGATGTTTTGGGTGGTTGCTAGGGTGTTGCTAGGGTATATTGGGTTGTTACTAGGGTGTTCTGGGTTGTTGCTAGGCGGTTGCTAGGATATTTTGGGTGGTTGGTATTGAGATTTTAGGCCATTACTTATTGGCTGCTCGATAATATAAATCCTCTGAGGGAGAGAGAGAGGGAGAGGCGCAGGTGTGTCAGGCCCTTTATGCCTGTGTGTGTGAAAACGTAGTTTTTTTTAGAATGCCCAATGTTAAGTCAATGGGACTTTTTCCGAGTTTTGATCGTCATTTCTAGGAAAACTGTAAGTCCGATCAGTTAGAAAAGATATAGCATATCGAGTCAGAATAGTCTGAAGGTCTGAGCCGAGTTTGGAGTATGTAGAGTTAAAGCTCTAGGCTGCATTAAATTTATACATTTTAGTCTCAGAAGAAGAAGAACTAGAATGTAAATTTCCTGAAGAAAATGTCAAGTGGTGCTTGCAGTGGCAAAACTCGCCACTGGGCAGATGCTAACACAATTAACATGTTGTGATACCATGATATACACCGTTTTAGCATCATTTACCACGATTTACCATGTTTCTAATCTAAGATGATTTACTACGATTTACCACATTCCAGCATGATTTACTATGATTAACATGTTGTTAAAATGATGCTAGCATGATTAGCATGTTGTTAACATGATTAACATGTTGGCAGCATGATGCTAGCATGATTAGCATTTTGCTAGCATGCTTTAACAAGATGTTAGCATGATTAGCATTTTGCTAGCATGTTTTTAGCTAGATGCTAACATGATTAGCATGTTGCTAGCATAATGCTAGCTTGATTAACATGTTTTTAGCTAGATGCTAACATGATTAGCATGTTGCTAGCATAATGCTAGCTTGATTAACATGTTGTTAGCATGATGCTAGCTTGATTAGCATGTTGGTAGCTTGATACTAGCATGATTAGCATGTTGCTAGCATGTTTTAGCTAAATGCTAACATGGTTAGCATGTTGCTAGCACTATGCTAGCTTGATTAACATGTTGTTAGCATGATGCTAGCTTGATTAGCATGTTGGTAGCTTGATGCTAGCATGATTAGCATGTTGCTAGCATGTTTTTAGCTAGATGCTAACATGGTTAGCATGTTGCTAGCATTATGCTAGCTTGATTAGCATGTTGATAGCATAATGCTATCATTATTAGCATGTTGCTAGCTTGATTAGCATGATGCTATCTTGATTAGCATGTTGCTAGCATGATGCTAGCATGATTAGTATGTTGCTAGCATGTTTTTAGCAAGATGCTGTTGCCAGGTGGTTGCTAGGGTGTTCTGGGTGGTTGCTATGGTGTCCTGGGTGGTTGCTAGGTGGTTGCAAAGGTATTTTGGGTGGTTGCTAGGGTGTTCTTGGTGGTTGCTAGGCAGTTGCTAGGGTATTCTTGGTGGTTGCTAGGGCGTTGCTATGTGGTTGCTAGGGTGTTCTGGGTGGTTGCTAGGCAGTTGCTAGGGTATTCTTGGTGGTTGCTAGGGCGTTGCTAGGTGGTTGCTAGGGTGTTCTGGGTGGTTGCTATGGTGTTGCTAGGCAGTTGCTATGGTATTCTGGGTGGATGCTAGGGCGCTGCTAGGCATTTGCTAGGGTGGTTATTAGGCAGTTGCTAGGTGTTCTGGGTGGTTGCTAGGCAGTTGCTAGGGTGTTCTGGGTGGTTGCTAGAGTTTTTTGGTGGTTACTAGAGCATTTCTAGACGTTGCTAGGGTGTTCAGGGTGGTTGCTGAGGTATTTTTGGTAGTTGCTATGGTACTACTAGGTGGTTGGTAGTTGTCAAATATGGTTACTATGGAGTTTTTATAGAGTTCTTAAAATCTTTAATAACGAGTGCTTCAGTACTATGGCCGGATAGGCACAAGCATCGAGCAATATCGCAAGACTACGAGTGTGATATTGCTTTAAAAAAAAAATTTTTTTAAGTTTTTATATTATTTATTGGTTTAGGGTGGTTGCTAGGGAGCTCAGAGTCAAGTCAAGTCAAGTCAAGTTTATTTGTATAGCGCTTTTCACAATACAGATTGCATCAAAGCAGCTTCACAGTATTAAATTAAAATAATACAACAAAGTTTGTTTCAAGAGGAATTTATTGATTGATAAAATTAAATTAAATATCCCCAAAATATCCCCAACTGAGCAAGCCAAAGGCAACAGTGGCAAGGAACCGAAAAACTCCATCAAGTGACCTAATGGTGTCCTAAAACTCCATCAGGTGCCTTAATGGAGAAAAAAAACCTTGGGAGAACCCAGGCTCAGTCGGGGGCTAGTTCTCCTCTGGCATTGGACAGAGTGGTTGCTAGGGTGCTCTAACTGGTTGCTAGGGTGTGGCTATCAAGATTTTAGGCCATTACTTATTGGCTAGGATGCTAGGATGTTATGGGTGGTTGCTATGTTGTTGCTAGGCGGTTGCTAATCTATTCTGGATGGTTGCTAGGCCTTTGCTAAGGTGTTCTGGGTGGTTGCTAGGCGGTTGCTAGGGTCTTTTGGGTGGTTGCTAGGGTGTTCTGGGTGGTTGCTAGGGTATTCTGGGTGGTTGCTAGGCGGTTGCTAGGATATTTTGGGTGGTTGCTAAGGTCTTTTGGATGGTTGCTAGGTGTTAGCTAGGGTGTTTTGGGTGGTTGCTAGGGTCTGTTGGATGGTTGCTAGGGTGTTCTGGGTGGTTGCTAGGCGGTTGCTAGGATATTTTGGGTGGTTGCTAGGCGGTTGCTAAGGTGTTTTGGGTGGTTGCTAGGATATTTTGGGTGGTTTGCTAGGGTCTGTTGGGTGGTTGCTGGGTATTTTGGGTGGTTGCTAGGGTGTTCTGGGTGGTTACTAGGGTGTTTTAGGTGGTTGCTATGGTATTCAGGGCGGTTGATATGGTGTTACTAGGTGGTTGGTAGTTGTCACAGATGGTTACTATAGAGTTTTTATAGAGTTCTAACGATCTAACGTTGTGCACTGAAGAATAACAATATGCACTTTTCGCATTGCATTGCATTGCACACCAGAACTAAATCATTCCCAAGTTCAATAAAGACATAACGTGTGTTGTTGTATTTCATTGCATTGCATTGCATTGCATTGCATTGCATTGCATTGCTTTGCACTGCATTGCATGATCTTGGCATGATTTAACACTTAACTAATTGCTATTAGCATGTAGCTATTCACTGCTAGCATGTGTAGCATGTTGGAAGTGCTGTTTGCTAGCATGAGTCAAAAGAGCCAAACCTCATCTCTATACGTCATATTGATACAATACAATACAGTTTTGCTATTGTAACATCACATAGAGTCAATTAATATGTATAGAGAAATCAAGATTATAAACCCATCTCTCAGAAATGAGTTTAGTAGTCAATTATGGATCATTTTTGGGCTGAAGTACTATCAGAAAGCATCTATGAAAGATCAAGGACTCTTCCAGCCAGAAATATGTTCAATTGTCAAATATGGATAATAGCCTGGCTGATGAAAAATCAGAAGGAGATAGTAATTATGTATAGATAATTAAAGTTCTAGGTCTCTTTAGGTCTCAGATATATGTTCAATGGTCAAATTTGGACTAACAAAATGGTTGATTTAACATCAAAAGTAGTCGATGAGAATGCATATAAACATACCCTTTGACGATTCTTTTTCCAGAAATTTGTTCAGTAAGTCAATAATGGACTTCTGTCTCAATGATGAAACATCAGAACAAGCCTATGATTATGTATAGAACGATCAAGATCGAGGACACTTTGGTTATAGAAATGTTCAATAGGTCAAAATTTGAACTATACTGTATGGCTGATGAAACATCAGAAGGATTGTAACAGAAATTAGTCTAGAAATTTAAAGTTCAAGGTCTCATGTCTAGAAATGCAATGCAATGCCATAACACACGTTATGTCTTTAATCAAGATGGGAATGAATTAGTTCTGGTGTTCAATGGAATGCAAAAAGTGCATAACCTATATGTTATTCTTCAGTGCACAACGTTATATCGTTAGTGCAATGCAATGCAGTGCATAGCAATTCAATACAATGCAATGCAATGCAACAACACAGGTTATCTCTTTAATGAACATGGAAATGAGTTATTTCTGGTGTGCAATGCAATGCAATGCGAAAAGTGCATATTGTTATTCTTCAGTGCACAACGTCAGATCGTTAGTGCAGTGCAATGCAGTGCAATGCAATGCAATGCAATGCGAAAAGTGCATATGTTATTCTTCAGTACACAACGTTAGATCGTTAGTGCAATGCAATGCAACAACACAGTTTATCTCTTTAATGATCAAGGAAATGAGTTAGCTCTGGTGTGCAATGCAATGAAATGCGAAATGTGCATATGTTATTCTTCAGTGCACAACGTCAGATCGTTAGTGCAATTCAGTGCAATGCAATGCAAAGCAATGCAAAGCAATGCAAAGCAATGCAATTTTATGCTATGATATGCTATGCAATGCTATGCAATGCTATGCAATGCTATGCAATGCTATGCAATGCTATGCAATGCTATGCAATGCTATGCAATGCTATGCAATGCAATGCAGTGCAAAGCAATGCAATGCAATGCTGTGCAATGCAATGCAATGCTGTGCAATGCAATGCAATGCAGTGCAAAGCAAAGCAATGCAATGCAATGCAATGCAGTGCAAAGCAAAGCAAAGCAAAACAAAGCAAAGCAAAGCAAAGCAAAGCAAAGCAAAACAAAGCAAAGCAAAGCAATGCAATGCAATGCAATGCAGTGCAAAGCAATGCAATGCAATGCAGTGCAAAGCAATGCAATGCAATGCAAAGCAATGCAGTGCAAAGCAATGCAGTGCAAAGCAATGCAATGCAATGCAATGCAATGCAATGCAATGCAACGCAATCCAATGCAATGCAATGCAATGCAATGCAATGCAATGCAGTGCAATGCAATGCAGTGCAAAGCAATGCAATGCAATGCAATGCAATGCAATGCAATGCAATGCAATGAAATACAACAACACACGTTATGTCTTTATTGAACTTGGGAATGATTTAGTTCTGGTGTGCAA
Organism: Leuciscus leuciscus; assembly: GCF_965113295.1. NCBI lineage: Eukaryota > Metazoa > Chordata > Actinopteri > Cypriniformes > Leuciscidae > Leuciscus > Leuciscus leuciscus. The sequence continues at coordinate 22,052,413 of NC_138747.1, read as the reverse complement.
TGCAATGCAATGCGAAAAGTGCATATTGTTATTCTTCAGTGCACAACGTTAGATCGTTAGTGCAATGCAATGCAATGCAACAACACAGTTTATATCTTTATTGAACAAGGAAATTAGTTAGTTCTGGTGTGCAATGCAATGAAATGCGAAATGTGCATATGATATTCTTCAGTGCACAACGTCAGATCGTTAGTGCAATGCAGTGCAATGCAATGCAAAGCAATACAAAGCAATGCAATGCAAAGCAATGCAAAGCAATGCAAAGCAATGCAAAGCAAAGCAAAGCAAAGCAAAGCAAAGCAAAGCAAAGCAAAGCAATGCAAAGCAATGCAAAGCAATGCAAAGCAATGCAAAATGCAAAGCAATGCAAAGCAATGCAATGCAATGCAATTTTATGCTATGCAATGCTATGCAATGCTATGCAATGCTATGCAATGCTATGCAATGCTATGCAATGCAATGCTATGCAATGCTATGCAATGCTATGCAATGCTATGCAATGCTATGCAAATCTATGCAATGCAATGCAATGCAGTGCAATGCAATGCAATGCAGTGCAAAGCAAAGCAAAGCAAAGCAAAGCAAAGCAAAGCAAAGCAAAGCAAAGCAAAGCAAAGCAAAGCAAAGCAAAGCAAAGCAATGCAATGCAATGCAATGCAATCAAGTGCAAAGCAATGCAATGCAATGCAATGCATTGCAGTGCAAAGCAATGCAATGCAAAGCAATGCAGTGCAAAGCAATGCAATGCAATGCAATGCAATGCAGTGCAAAGCAATGCAATGCAATGCAATGCAGTGCAAAGCAATGCAATGCAATGCAATGCAGTGCAAAGCAAAGCAAAGCAAAGCAAAGCAAAGCAAAGCAAAGCAATACTATGCAATGCAATGCAATGCAGTGCAGTGCAGTGCAAAGCAATGCAAAGCAAAGCAAAGCAAAGCAAAGCAAAGCAATGCAATGCAATGCAATGCAATGCAGTGCAATGCAATGCAATGAAATACAACAACACACGTTATGTCTTTATTGAACTTGGGAATGATTTAGTTCTGGTGTGCAATGCAATGCAATGCGAAAAGTGCATATTGTTATTCTTCAGTGCACAACGTTAGATCGTTAGTGCAATGCAATGCAATGCAACAACACAGTTTATATCTTTATTGAACAAGGAAATTAGTTAGTTCTGGTGTGCAATGCAATGAAATGCGAAATGTGCATATGATATTCTTCAGTGCACAACGTCAGATCGTTAGTGCAATGCAGTGCAATGCAATGCAAAGCAATACAAAGCAATGCAAAGCAATGCAAAGCAATGCAAAGCAATGCAAAGCAATGCAAAGCAAAGCAAAGCAAAGCAAAGCAATGCAATGCAATGCAATGCAATCAAGTGCAAAGCAATGCAATGCAATGCAATGCATTGCAGTGCAAAGCAATGCAATGCAAAGCAATGCAGTGCAAAGCAATGCAATGCAATGCAATGCAATGCAGTGCAAAGCAATGCAATGCAATGCAATGCAATGCAATGCAGTGCAAAGCAATGCAATGCAATGCAATGCAATGCAGTGCAATGCAATGCATTGCTTTGCACTGCATTGCTTTGCATTGCATTGCTTTGCACTGCAATGCATTGCATTGCATTGCATTGCTTTGCACTTGATTGCATTGCATTGCATTGCATTGCTTTGCTTTGCTTTGCTTTGCATTGCTTTGCATTGCTTTGCATTGCTTTGCATTGCTTTGTATTGCTTTGCATTGCATTGCACTGCATTGCACTAACGATCTGACGTTGTGCACTGAAGAAAAGTGCATATTGTTATTCTTCAGTGCACAACGTTAGATCGTTAGTGCAATGCAATGCAATGCAACAACACAGTTTATATCTTTATTGAACAAGGAAATTAGTTAGTTCTGGTGTGCAATGCAATGAAATGCGAAATGTGCATATGATATTCTTCAGTGCACAACGTCAGATCGTTAGTGTAATGCAATGCAATGCAATGCAATGCAATGCAATGCAATGCAATGCAATGCAATGCAATGCAATGCAATGCAATGCAATGCAATGCAATGCAGTGCAAAGCAAAGCAAAGCAAAGCAAAGCAAAGCAATGCTATGCAATGCAATGCAGTGCAGTGCAGTGCAAAGCAATGCAAAGCAAAGCAATGCAATGCAATGCAATGCAGTGCAATGCAATGCAATGAAATACAACAACACACGTTATGTCTTTATTGAACTTGGGAATGATTTAGTTCTGGTGTGCAATGCAATGCAATGCGAAAAGTGCATATTGTTATTCTTCAGTGCACAACGTTAGATCGTTAGTGCAATGCAATGCAATGCAACAACACAGTTTATATCTTTATTGAACAAGGAAATTAGTTAGTTCTGGTGTGCAATGCAATGAAATGCGAAATGTGCATATGATATTCTTCAGTGCACAACGTCAGATCGTTAGTGCAATGCAGTGCAATGCAATGCAAAGCAATACAAAGCAATGCAAAGCAATGCAAAGCAATGCAAAGCAATGCAAAGCAATGCAAAGCAATGCAAAGCAATGCAATGCAAAGCAAAGCAAAGCAAAGCAAAGCAAAGCAAAGCAAAGCAAAGCAATGCAAAGCAATGCAAAGCAATGCAAAGCAATGCAAAGCAATGCAAAGCAATGCAAAATGCAAAGCAATGCAAAGCAATGCAATGCAGTGCAAAGCAATGCAATGCAGTGCAATGCAATGCAGTGCAAAGCAATGCAGTGCAAAGCAATGCAGTTTAAAGCAATGCAGTGCAAAGCAATGCAATGCAATGCAATGCAGTGCAAAGCAATGCAATGCAGTGCAAAGCAATGCAATGCAATGCAATGCAATGCAATGCAATGCAATGCAATGCAATGCAGTGCAATGCAATGCAGTGCAAAGCAGTGCAATGCAATGCAGTGCAATGCAATGCAATGCAATGCAGTGCAATGCAATGCAATGCAATGCAATGCAATGCAATGCAATGCAGTGCAAAGCAATGCAATGCAATGCAATGAAATACAACAACACACGTTATGTCTTTATTGAACTTGGGAATGATTTAGTTCTGTTGTGCAATGCAATGCAATGCGAAAAGTGCATATTGTTATTCTTCAGTGCACAACGTTAGATCGTTAGTGCAATGCAATGCAATGCAACAACACAGTTTATATCTTTATTGAACAAGGAAATTAGTTAGTTCTGGTGTGCAATGCAATGAAATGCGAAATGTGCATATGATATTCTTCAGTGCACAACGTCAGATCGTTAGTGCAATGCAATGCAATGCAATGCAAAGCAATGCAATGCAATGCAATGCAGTGCAGTGCAAAGCAAAGCAAAGCAAAGCAAAGCAAAGCAAAGCAAAGCAAAGCAATGCTATGCAATGCAATGCAGTGCAAAGCAATGCAATGCAATGCAATGCAATGCAGTGCAATGCAATGCAATGCAATGCAATGCAATGCAATGCAGTGCAAAGCAAAGCAAAGCAATGCAATGCAATGCAATGCAGTGCAAAGCAATGCAATGCAATGCAATGCAATGCTGTGCAATGCAATGCAATGCAATGCAATGCAATGCAATGCAATGCAATGCAATGCAGTGCAAAGCAATGCAATGCAATGCAATGCTGTGCAATGCAATGCAATGCAATGCAAAGCAATGCAGTGCAATGCAATGCAATGCAATGCAATGCAATGCTATGCAATGCTATGCAATGCTATGCAATGCAGTGCAAAGCAATGCAATGCAATGCAATGCAATGCTGTGCAATGCAATGCAATGAAATGCAAAGCAATGCAATGCAATGCAATGCAATGCAGTGCAAAGCAATGCAATGCAATGCAATGCAATGCAGTGCAAAGCAATGCAATGCAAAGCAATGCAGTGCAAACCAATGCAGTGCAAATCAATGCAATGCAATGCAGTGCAAAGCAATGCAATGCAATGCAATGCAGTGCAAAGCAATGCAATGCATTGCAATGCATTGCAATGCTGTGCAATGCAATGCAATGCAATGCAATGCAATGCAATGCAATGCAATGCAATGCAATGCAGTGCAAAGCAATGCAATGCAATGCAATGCTGTGCAATGCAATGCAATGCAATGCAATGCAAAGCAATGCAGTGCAATGCAATGCAATGCAATGCAATGCAATG